>NW_022109767.1:11094147-11155273 GCF_000313985.2 Echinops telfairi
GATAGGAACTGGAAACACAGGGAATCCAGGACAGATGAACCCTTTAGGACCAGTGGTGAGAGTGGCGATACCGGGAGGGTGGAGGGAGAATTGCGTAGAAATGAGGAACCGATGACAAGGATCTACATATAACCCCCTCCCTGGGGGACGGACAACAGAAAAGTGGGTGAAGGGAGACGTCGGACAGTGTAAGACATGACAACATAATAACAATTTACAAATTATCAAGGATTTGTGAGGGACGGGGCGTGGGGAGGGAGGGAAGGAAAAAATGAGGAACTGATACCAAGGGTTCAAGCAGAAAGCAAATATTTTGAGAATGAGTATCGCAACAAATGAACAAATCTGCTTGACACAATGGATGTATGTATGGATGGATTGTGATAACAGTTGTATAAGCCCCCAATAAAATTATTTTTTTTAAAAGAGTATAAACCAAAACTAAAAGAATGGAGGGGGCGGAATGAATAACTTATCAAAGAAGCGTGATGATTTCTCTCTGGAAGCCTCCCGAGGATTACAGTGCTAAGATTAGCTCTTGGGGTGATTCCCTCTGGGACGCACCTGCACAGAAGGAGCCATACTAGCAAGGCAGCTTTGGTCCACCCTGCCGCCTGTATATATGGATATATAAAGCCCCGAGGAACCAATGAGTGTTGAGCAAGTTGACTGTCAGCTCTCTTAGGCAAACCGGGTAGAGTCATCGGTTGGCTGGCTCATGGTGTTCACATGAGTCACTATGCACTTGTGTTCCATATTGCATCTTCCTGTTCAGCGTTCATTTTGTCTAGTGATGCTTCCGTCTCTCCGCCCCTCATCCATTTCCATTTTCACAACTAAATGGAGCTTCCCCGCAGGTTACGGACTCTGGCTCTGGTAGAAGGGTCGCTTCAACACTGTCTGGCTGGTGGCCAGGCGGTGTTTCATCCTGCGTCTTGTCCCCGCTGCTAGGTGCCTTCCCGATATTAAGCCTGTCTGCCTGGTGGTCGTCCCCGTGGTGGTCCTATTTGAAGATCCTGTTCCCTCTTCTGTGGTTTCAGACGAAGGCCCTCCACACCCGCTGGGAGAAAGGTTTCGCGTGGAGTGGACTGGGCATGGGGGGCTGGACTGGTTTCTGGCTGTGCGTCATGGCTGATGCTTGTGCTGCGCTGTGCTTTGGCAGAACCTAACACGTGTGATCGGGAGGAAGCTACTCCAAATTCTTGATGAGGAATGTCCCTATTCCACTAGGACCCCTTTATGTCCCGATTCTATTACCCTGTCAAAGGAAAAATGCTTTCTTTTGCATCCAAATGCTGAAAAAATGCCAGTATTTACCACTACTAGTGGCTTTATTGCCATCCGTAGCTCTGTCAGTAGTTCAGAGCAGTAGAACTCCCAGGTATACTGAGGGGGCTTCAGAGAGTTCTTGGGAAAAAGCCCATTCGTTCTTCATTCCATTTTCCCTGTACTTTTTGAAGTCCCTTCACATATTCGCATGCATTATCCCATTGTGACTACACTCATAAATGTGAGCCTGTAAGGCAGATAATTATCTCAGACCCAATTTGTCTGATCTAAAAGTAGAAGCGAGAACATGCGATCTGTGGACAGTCATGCCTCTTCCCGACCACAGCATAGGACCCAACCTCCTCTGTTTTCACAGTGTGAGTGGTAGCTCTAAATAAAGAGCCATACGGGGCCGGCTAGGGGTCACGTAAGGTCCCCATGAGTCAGAGCCTACTTGATGGCTGTTAACAACAGCCACCAGGGTCACCAAACTAGCTTATTCCATCCAGGATTAAAAGGTTCTTATCCTCCCCCAAAAGGACTTAATTCTCCAGACAGAGTTCTTGGGACATTTTGGTATGAAATCCTTCTAGTTCTTTGTTCCATAATTGCATTTCCACTACTGCCTTCTCTGTGCCGTGCTCAGCACTGGCTTTAGCCCATTTCGTAAATAGTATTATGACTATTTAATGAGGAAGAGATATGTAAGCCTTTCTCTCTTCCAGAAACACAGCAACCTTTGCCTGAGGACCCAGCCTCCCTCAGTTTCAGAGCAGTTCATTGGTGAGGAGAGGGCAGCAGTGGGCAGGTGGAACTGCGTGATACTTGATTGACTTTTGAGCATAGCCCACATGACCTTCGGGTTCCATCCTGGGCCCTATCTGAGAGCCAGCCTGACTTGTTGGTTAGGACAATCTCTGGTTTTCACAGGGAGACGGAATAAAGTAAATGGGGCAGGCAGGGCAACTAATTGGAGGATTGGTAGCGTGTTCAAAGCTGTACAATGTATACATGATGATCCAATACATAAACCCCCACCCAATTCACGAGTAAAAGTTAAAACCAAAAACTTTTGAGTGATGAAAGGGGTGCCCTGGTGGTACAGGGGTTAAGTCCTTGTCTTCCAATCCAGAGGTCGGTGGTTTGATCCTACCTGTCACTGTATGGGCGAAAGATGTGGCTGTCTGTTCCCATAAGGAGTGCCAGTCTTGGAAACCTCGTGGGGCAGGGCTGCAGTGCCCTGTAGGGGAGCGGGAGCCAGTTGACTCAGTGGCATCAGGTTTCTTGTTTGGGTCTGTAGTGATGACAAGTAGCCCCTGGGTGGGACAGACCAACAACTTGCCTGGCAGCTCTACCTGCGAAGCTTGGGGGTTGAGTGTGTCCAGGGTGCCTTGGGACACAGGCCTGTTGATCACATTACCAATCACCACTGGAAACCCGAAGGAGCAGAGTTCAGGGATGTGTACCAGGTCATCATAAGTTGGAACCTGCTCAACAGCAGCTTGTATCAGTAAGGTGGTAAAAACTTAAAATTGGTGATCTCATATGCCAGTTTAAATACGACTACTAATAAAATAACAATTATAAGATGATAATACATGATACTGTATATTTCCATAATGATCAATTAATGTATAATTACCAAGATAATAATAATAAGATGATTATTTTAATAATAAGAGACAGGTGTCACCAGATGAGTGTTGGAATCTGTTCTAAGAGTGTTGAAGACCCAAACGAGGCACTGTGGCTCTCACAGACGTGTGGGCAGTGAAGGCAGACCGGGGAGTGAGTGCCCCTAGGGGTGGCTCTTGTGAGCTTACACTATGGAGCATGCTGCATTGTTCTCTTCCATGGCTGCGTGTTGATTTAGGTGAAAACATGGATAAATGGTAGTATGTACATATGTGTTAGTCTGGAGAAACAAATCCAGGGAGACTCGTGTGTAAGAGAGAACTCAAGTCCCTAAGTGCGGTATTACCCCATATGTCAATACTAGTCCATAAATTCCTCTTCAGACTCACGCAGCACATGCAGTGATGCTGAATTCAGGAGGATCGCAGTCCAGTGGTGGGAAGTCTTGTGGATCCAGTAGTGGTGGAAGCATCTCAGCATGACGTGGGTCTCCACGTGGCTCCTCCAGCTCCAAGGCTCTGGCTCTATCAACATAGCTCCATGTGGCTTGTCAACAGGAATGTCTCACAGGGAGACAAGCAGAAAGTGTATCTGGCCTCCAGTGAGCTATTTGTCTCCTTTGAGCCTCCAAATGAGGTCATCAAGCTGCGACCGGATTGACAGGCTAGACTCCATTCCTTCTACAGTTGACAGGAGATTATGTAACTGCCACAATGCACTACATGGTTGTAGCTACTCCAGTTGCTATCAAATTGATTTTTGACTCCTAGTGACTCTATGAATTATGCTCTTTTGGGATTTTAGTGACAGGATTTTCCATAGTAGTAGAGCACTAGGCCTGTTTTTTATTGGGTAATTTAAATTACCAAGTTTTCAATTGGTAACCAAGAACTTCACTGTTTGCACCAGCCAGGGCCTCCTCACTCACTGCCATTGAGTCGGTTCTGTCTCCTAAAGACCCTGTAGGACATGTTCGAACTGCCTCTGTGCGCTTCCGAGGCTGCAGAGCGCTTTATGTGAGCAGCAAGCCTCATCTTTCCCCCACGGAGCAGCTGGTGGGTTCAGACTGCAGCCACAATCCACTGCGGAGAAGCCTCCGTGGCCGCCGCTTGATATTGTTGGTAGTTGTTGCTCACAACTACACTCTGTGGGGTTTTCAAAGCTATGGGCTTTTAGAAGCAAAATGACAGATCTGTCTTCTAACACACCCCTGAATGGCCTTGAACTGCCAACCTTTTGCCGAGTAGTTGAAACCTAACGCCCATAAGCATTGTTTAAACAGCCTCAGTCATATGGCTTTTGAAGCAACGCAGATCCTTAAAATGAAGTCCCGTCTACCAGGGTCATTTGGGATTGGGCTGCTGACCAACAAGGTCAGCAGTTCTAAACCACCAGCTGCTCCATGGGAGAAAGATGAGGCTTTCTATTCCCATCAAAAGTTGTCTTAGGAACGCACACTTCTCCCGTGCCCTGTGGGTCTCTGTGACCTGGAGTAGACCTGACGGCAGCGAGTTTGGTTCTTTGGTTTTGTTTTTGAGTTTCCAGTACGGAGAATTGTGGATTAAACAGCCTCCTTTGTAGAATGGCGTTTTCCCGTTTTCTCTGTCTGGGAAAGATTCATAAGTGCTAAGTTAGAGGCCTTGGGTATGAGAATCCATTTAAATGTAGATGCATGATGAGAAACCTGCCCTTCCTGTGAAGATGTTTTTAAATTAATTTAATTTTTATTTCATTTTTTAATTAACTGCAGTTATATCTATATATATATATACACATATTTTTTTTACCAGATCCTAGATAAAGACTATATATTTGACTTGATAATGCATATTTTGTTAAAAGAAAATTCTGAGGATTTTTGTTCCCCTGTCCTACCATTGACATTTTCTTCAGGCTTCTTCAAACAGGCTTATCACACATATTTTTACACTTTCATCAGAAGTTATGGGGCCATGTCAGAACCCCCAGTGCTTTGCAGTCCATAGATTGTTGCTCTATAGAACATGTCTTACCCACCCGCAGTCAGCCTTTGTGTGAGAGTTTTTTCTGAGTTAATTTCTATCGGCTCTTCAAATGACCTATGTTAGAGGTTATTCTAATCAGGGCTCTGATAGAAAGCCATTATTCTGTGGGAAAGGGCTATATTAAAGAATGTTGTTTCTACATTTTAAGAGGAGTATCTTACTACTTTGGACCAGCTTCATTCACTCACAGCCAGTGAGGCAATTCCAACACATCGCAACCCTATAGAACAGCGGAGAGTTGCATCTGTGGGTTTCTGAGACTAACTATGGAAATAGGAAGCCTCATCTTTCTCCTGTGGTGGCTTCAAACTGCTGACCTTGCAGGTAGCATCCTGTAACCCATGATGCCACCAGGTCTCCTTTTTAACAGTCCAAACCAAACCAAAAACCAAACTTGCTGCCATCATGTCCCTGCTGACTCACAGCGAGCCCTTGTGGGTTTCTGAGACTGTAACTGTTTACGGGAGTAGAAAGCCTAGTCTTTCTCCCAAGGAGCTGCTGGTGGTTTCAAACTGCCAACCATCAGGATTGAAGCCCAACTCAAACTACTACACTACCATAGCCCCCCTTTTACCTGTCAGGGTACTTAATTCAAAGGAGACCATTGAAGAAGGTACGGTCATGCCCATCAGTTTATTACTAAGTTCATACCCTCCCCTAGCCAGCTAATTCTGGTCTGAGTTTAAAACTGGCTCTACCACTTACCGGCTGTGTGACCTTAGGTCCGCTTCTCAACCTTTCTGGGCCTCATGTCTAAAATGGGGATGATATCTCCCCTGAGGCTGTTGCAAGGATGTCGTGAAGTCTTGCATGCAAAGGGCCTAGTCTTACTACCAGAAATGCACTCAGGGGCTTGTAGAATTATTGTGGCTGTTGTGGTATTAAAACAACTTACCTAGACTCTGTGTATCTTGGATTTTTTTAAAAAATATTGCTTCCCACCTTTCCTTTTTTATTATTTAACCTTATGTTTTTTAACTAACATATGCTTTTTTCCCCTCTCTCTCTCATTACCTACATACAAGATTAGTGCTATTTACTTGTTTATTTCACAACTTGATATGATTTTTAAAGTCATTCAGTAGCCATCATCGGATAATATAAAAATTCCTCTTGGGTCAACTTAAATTTTCCACTTCCATCCGGGCCAGTGGGGGGGGATGCAGCCCAGGGGGCACTGAATAGCAGGCAGATATGTGAATGTACAACGACTGAATGATTCATACAGATTCATGAGTGTATAAAGAGGAAACTATATCCTCAGCTAGTCAGAGAACTTGATCCCTGCAAGTGCCCTGTACTTCAGAAAAGTATTTGCTGCGTGCTGATTGTCTTCTTCTGCCATCCAGGTGGCCTGGCATGCTTCTTCCCTGCAGCTTCCTCCCTGAGGCTTGTCAGGAACCTGCTCCTTCATAACCATGGATAGATAGTACCTTGATCTTTCTCCATGCCATCCAGTTCGTTGGTCATTACCAAGTGGATACCCTGCCCTTGTCAAGACTCTTCAGGGTGGAGTCCCACCTACCCCAGAGCTACCATTGCTTGTGGTGGCGGCCTCTGAGAGCATCGTTTACTAATCCAGCCCTGTGGAGACTGAGCTCAGGCTCCACACAGGCATCGGAAGTAGCCTTTTGGTATTTTTACACATAAATTGTTCTGTTAGTTATTAGCACCCAAGAAACTGTTAGACCACCTAAGGGTGCTTCCAAAAGTTCCTGAAAAAATGGAGTTAAAAAGGCCATGGGACCTTTCCACCAACGTTTTGAAGCCCCCACATATATACCTCCTTACTTATCAGCTTTCTCATTTTCTGACATTTTGCATTTACAATAATAATTTTTTTGAACATCTACCCAATTAATTTGTGTGCTAATTATATGCATCAGACTTTAACAAGTGCCTCGGAGCGAAGCTAGAGTAGTGCTGGCTGTGATGGTTAAAGGTATGCATCTCCTTGGCTGGGCCGTGGTCCCTGGTGTTGGGCAGGCATGTTGTGATGTGGCCGTCTTTCAATTTGTCATATGCTGATTTCACGTTGACCTGATCTTTGGAACCTAACCGTGTCCATAAGGAGGAGAGGCTATGTTTTTTCACACATATGTTGTGGGATCCAGCTCACATCCGGATGGGTCCTAAGAGGCGGTTGTGTAATTGAAGGGAAGAAATTAAGAGACGGACAAAAGTTCTGGGGTGCTCCCTTCTTCCATGGCACCAGAAACCAGGTGAGAGAGAGCATTCTTACACCAACTTATATAGTCTCGGGGCATGCAAGCTCTCCTAATTACAGGTAACCACATGTGTAATGAAATGGGCAGTACCTTAACTCTAGAGGTTCCTGTCTTCAGCTGGGGGCGTTTCAAGGGGAGTGGCTGTTCCCTGAGCAGGGAGAACAATTGCAGCATGTCTGCTCCTATAGATAAAGCTTCCAGCCAGATACAAACAGCCAGGTGCTGGGAAGAGGTACCTTTAAGGCAGCACTGTTATGGGTGGAGACTGTGGGGATGGTTTTTAATTATGAGAATGTGACTGGGACTCTGCTCCAACTCACAGATGTGAGACCTCCCTCCACTCAGAACCCTGGCCTCCAGGCTTCTTCAAACACGAGAATAAAGAACGTGTCTGCCTGCACTCTCTGCCCGGTCTTACGTGTTCCACAATATGTTGTGATTTGCAAATTTCCATCCTTAGTAGAGCAATTTGACGGGAACAGGATTTGTGGTTAAATGTGAAAAGGTACAAACGCTTTGTCGTGCACTAAAACTGAAGCTAAATGGCATGAACGCGCACTGTAACAGTAAAACCGCGTTGGCTCTGTATTTGAAGGTGTTCTAGGTGGCTCGTTGGGTTTAGGAGTACACTCTCGTTCATCTCCTCCACCCTCTGCTTGCAGTAGAGGAACGGTTTGTCGAAACACCAGGATGAGCACATTCCACTGAAGGAAGCGGATGGGGGGAGTGCTGACCTATCGGACATTGATCTGAAATGTTAGCCAAAAGAGCATTAAGGTCGTGTCATCCGATGGGCCCGCCAACCTCAGAGAGCCCCTTGAAGGGCAAGGTGCTGCGGGAGAGCTGGTGCTGGCAGTGGGCAGCCCAGGGGGCTTCCAGTGGGCCGTGAGCGCCTGTGGGTGCCCTGCCCTGACTGACGCTTCGCCTTGCCTCCTGGCTCACCAGACCCAGTCCAAAACGTGGTCCAGGTCTTGGAGAAGCAGTACCTGGAGGAGAAGCGGAGTGCCCTGGAGGAGCAGCGGCTCATGTACGAGCGGGAGCTGGAGCAACTCCGTCAGCAGCTCTCTCCTGAGAGGCAGCCGCCCAACAGCAGCCCTGACCGCCTGGCCTACAGCAGCCAGACAGCTCAGCAGAAGGTGACCCAGTGGGCAGAGGAAAGGTAAGAGTGGCAGCCCGGGCAGCTTTAGGGGAAGGGCTTGGCAAGACACGTGATAGGGGGACAGAACCCTGAGCCTTGCCGAGAAGGAACAGTTTAGTCCCGTATCTGGATTGCCAGCCATGGGCTGTGCTTCCGAGGGCACTGTTCATTCCAAGTGTGTGTCCTTGTGTGTGAAGTGCTAAAGACCTTCCAGTGTGTCCGAATGGAGATGTGCTCCGTGGGGAGTTCAGTGGCTGGCTATTGTTTTTGGGAAGTGGATCCTTGGGTCTGTCTTTTGAGGTTTCTCTGGGTGCACTCAAACAGCTCCAGCCTCCAGGTAGCTAGCAACTGAGCGTGTTCCCTATGGGCACCACCCAGGGGCTCCAGGAAACCAGTGCCAAGGTGAGGTCTCCTCTGGAGTGCGTTTCCTGCATCCTTTCTCAGGTGCTGAAGAAAGAGTCGAGATATTGACGCTCAGAGGTCATCCTTTCCTACACAGTCGAGGCAGGAAGTACATCAGGGAAGGCATGGAGTCGAGGCTATTGTGAACCCAGGGCCCGCTTTCTTTCATTCCCTGGCCACTTATTGACTGTCGCACAGTATGCTTGTGTACAGCCCAGTGCTGTGATCATTTAAGAGCAGAGCCTTGCAGGCGTTTGATTAATTGGATCGTGATACAACAACGTGAAGAACTACAACTGTGACAAATGTGGGGTTCTGAGCCACGCAGGCCGTTCAGGAGGCTTCTCTCAGAAAGTGCTGTTGCGTAGAAAGTTGCAAGACCAAAATTTGCTGCCCTAGAAAGAAAGACCCATTTCGTCCTGCTGACCGACTGAAGAACTCACACAGAACGCGTCTTCCTCACCGCAGGTCCACTCTCCCAGTCACTCACGCCTCCCTATGGTTCCTGTGTACCAACCCACTGCCGGGGGCCAATGCCAATTCATGGCGACCCTGTGGAGCTGCGTCTCTGGGCTGGGGTCCCAAGGCTGGAAATCTTGATAGACACCCACTGCTAACGGCATTCTGCCACTGAGCGGCTGGTGGGTCCAACCCTTAACCCACTATTCCACCCGAATGCCCATCTCGTGCCTCGTGCTTTATCTCGCCCATCCGCACCGCACGTGAGACCCACTCTGTTTTAAAAGGGCCTACCATGTTCAGCACGGTTCTCAGTCAAACGCTTCACAGATCCTGCACAGAGGAGGAGGGCAGGCTAGGAGGAGGCCTGATGGGAAATACTGCCTGCAAGAAGCTGTCATCCCTTTTCTAATACTATGTGTGACTCACTTAGCAGCAGTCGCAAAGTTTTCTTTTTAGGATTTCTCACTTTTCTCTAATGCCACACCGCAGGGATGAGCTCTTTCGGCAAAGCTTGGCAAAACTCCGAGAGCAGCTGGTGAAAGCTAATACGCTGGTGAGGGAAGCAAACTTCTTAGCTGAGGAAATGAGTAAACTCACTGATTACCAAGTGACCCTGCAGATCCCGGCTGCCAACCTCAGCGCCAATAAGAAGGTAAGAGGCACTGCTGAAGAAAACGGGCACAAGGTGTCTGCTGGTGAGTACTGCCAGAGAAAGCATAAAACCACATCCAACACAGCTGTGGGGAGAACCAAACGAGCCAGAAAGATTCCTTCTTTTGTATCAGACTTCCCTGTATAGACTCTCTCAGCTAAGAACCAGCCCCCCACTCACCCCACCCCCACCCCACCCCCGGCCATCGAGTCACACGCGGCAACCCTGCCCGGTTTCTGAGGCTTTGTAAACCTTGTGCAGGAGCACCAGCCTCGTCTTCTTCCTGCAGAGTGACCAGTGGGTTTGAACCACTGACCTTTTGGTTAGCAGCCTAGCGCTTACCCTCAATGCCAACTGTGTCCTTTGGTATGTTATCATCGGAAGAGGCAGCATTCTGGTGGTTAAAGATCTTGCTGATTTAAATGCTTTCCTACAAACGGTGAACCTAGACGTACCCACACGTAACCCTGCCTGCCTTGCTCTTCCATAAAAGCGCCCCATTTCACTGTGTTCTGATTTCGCCCTTTTATTAGTACCCTTCAGTAGCGGTTTCCGAGACTAACTGTTTACAGAAGTAGAAAGCCCAGTCTTTCTGTGCAGAGCTAGTGATGGTTTCCAACTGCTGACCATGTGGATCTCAGACAACAGAGGAACCACTACGCTATCTCAGAAATCCTATCTTGTTGTTAAGAGTAAATGCTATAAGAACAGAAGTCTTATATGGCACCTGCCTTTAGACCCAGAAAGATGCCTTACAATCATTTGGGGTTTCCTGGCATTTCAGCCATGTCCTGTCGGGAGAGAGTTTGAAGGAACTAGTTTCCTATTGCTTCATTTATCCTTCCGGATAATCAGGACCGTCAGGACTGCCCCCACAAGGCTTGCTGGGGTTTTAGTTCCCTTTTGAGAAATCTAGACCCTTATCGCATTGATGCACCAGGCAGGATAAAGGGGCCTGCTGCCACCGTGGGGCAGCACTGGGAGGCCAATGGAAAGGTCAGCAGGTGGAAGACACCAGGCTCCCTGTGGGAGGAGCTGAGGCAGTTTGACTCCATCGTGATTTACAGCCGCGGAAGCCTGTGGAGCAGTTCTGCCCCAAAGGTCGCTGAGTCAGAACCGACTCGGGACAGTGGTTTGGTTTTTGTGGTTCGTTTTGTGTACACGTTGGTGCTCAGCCTCGTGGCCTTTCTAACAGCAAAAATCAACATGGGGGAAGCACAAGCTCTGTGCAGTTGCCCGGGTGGAGAATTTGTCAAATGTGTGTCCGTCTGACGGACCCCTTTTTAGTCGTTAAAAACCATGTGTGTGAAGAGTATTTAATGGAGCACAGAAATGAACACACTGTACACCCTGTGGAGCAGTTATGAAATTATATTCGGAGACGGAAATAAAAAGTGTGTATGTGTACACAGAAGATGGGAAGCAAACCAGAATACTCCCTAGAGAATTGGATCTCCTTTTATATACTCAATGTTGTATTTTCCAAACATATTACTCTACTGCAGTGTAGATCGTTTTAAAACTCACTCCGGAGCCCCTGGCATGGAGTCGATTCTGATGCACTGCTACCCTGTAGGACAGTGTAGAGCCTCGCCTTGGGTTTCTGAGACGGTTAAGACTGGAACGGGAACAGAAAGCCTTCTCGTTCTCCCTTGGGGTAGCTGGTACGTTTAAACCCCCGAATGTGCCGTCCGCAGCCCGATGAGTAACCCGCTATGATGCCAGGCAGCCCTCCGCCCCAAGAAGTTACAAATAACCTTTCATGAATTCATCAGCACCAGACTTCTTTTGTTTGCCTCTCTCCTTTATGCAGAGAGGGGCGATTGTGAGTGAGCCAGCTATTCAAGTGCGGAGGAAAGGGAAGAGCACCCAAGTGTGGAGCATTGAGAAGCTGGAGAATAAATTAATTGATATGAGAGACCTTTATCAAGAATGGAAAGAAGAAGTCCCAGAGGTGAGAAACGCGGCATGGGAGGGCTTAAATGTTTCCAAAAGTGGGGGTACCACCCCCAGGGGTGTGCTGGTAGGGCCCAGGGGCCTGCAGCACTTTCTCCTGGAGCGTGGCTGCAGTACAGAAGGGTGTCATTGTCAGGGGGGGCACGCTGAGTATTTTTTGTTTTTTTCCTGAAAAGGGGCTGGCAGGCCCATTAACTTGTCCAGCCCCACGGACAAGTCACTGCACCACAAAAATGCACACTCACGCACACGCATGTCCCCGCGATGGTCGCATATCTGAGAAAAGCCCATTCAAAGGGACCCTGCTGGGAGTGTGCCGAGTTGAATCCGTTAACATGGCATGTGGGGCCCGCACGGATGGGAACCCTGAGGCCCCTTCCTGTTGGGCTGCACTTTGACTGCACCTCAGTGGGAATGGAGCCCGCGTGAATGTGGTTAGTTCTGTCCCCTCACCCTAGGTCGTGAACGTGCTTGCTGAGGTAGACTCCTCTGGTCGATTGCCAGGGTTTTCGGGGGGTAGAAATGGAGAGGGCTTGGAGGAAGCAAGAGGATACGGGTGGGGTCTGGTGGGGAAGGCACGGCAGCCACGAAAGATCAGTCCTCTCTGTGCGTGCCCCTCTGTTCCCAGCACACAAGCCCCTCTCATGGGCTAGCTTTGGCTTCTTGACATGGAATGATTCTAGATTTATTTTTCATTCGGTTGGGCAAGTGCTTTCTTCATATATATCAGATACCAGTTTTCATAGCATCCTGTGCATTGCTGTTTTGTTCTTCCTCCTCTGCCCACCCTTCCAACCCCTCAGGCAAAGAGACTCTATGGGAAACGAGGTGACCCTTTCTACGAAGCCCAAGAAAACCACAACCTCATTGGTGTGGCTAATGTGTTCTTGGAGTGCCTCTTCTGCGACGTGAAGCTGCAGTACGCAGTCCCCATCATCAGCCAGCAGGGGGAGGTAAGGACAGGCCAGCCGCCAGGAAAGTGAACGAGGGTGCTTTTGTTTGAACCTCATTTGTTTTTCATGCGGTTGATAGAGAATCTAACGTGCAAACAATCAGACCCCACATTCTTTTGTTCTCTATGAATAGCACATAGAAGAAGCTATCAGAATTAAGTCATGGTGTTAAAAGATTGTGTAAACGACACCGCAAGTTTTATAGCTGTGGCTCAGAAGTATTTTTCTGTCTTTTAATCGCATTAAAAATCCCATCGTAACCCTCAGGAGCCCTGGTGGCGTAGTGGGTTATGCATCGGGTGGACCGCCATTCAGAACCACCAGAAAGGTGTGGCTGTCTGTTCCTGTAAAGCTTGCCGTCTAGGAAACACAGGAAGGCACCTGTTCCGTCCTCTAGTCACCATGAGTGGGAATGGGCGCGACGGCAGGGTGTTGGGGGTAGCACCCTGGTGGTGTAGTTGTGTATGCATTGGCTGCAGACAACTACAAGGCCAGCGATTCGAACCCACCAGCTGCTCCTGGGGAGAAAGATAAGCTTCTCTGCACCTATGAAGATTTCCAGTCTCAGCAAGCCCCCAGGGGCAGCTCCACTCTGCCCTTCAGGGTCACTCGGCATTAGAGTCCACTTGGTGGCAGTGGGCTGCTGGCCAGATTCAGCTCTGTGCAGACGTTAATTTCTCTTTTCATCTCTCGTCTATTGATACACTCGACTTCTTTCCTAACTCCTGGCCCCAAGGTAGACTTTACCAGGTACACCCATGGGAGTTTGGGGACTATTTGTTCTGTGGTGGGAGGGTGGGGGGTTGATATCCAAAATGTTCAAAGGAAAAAAGCTTAAAGATCCCATCCTGACACCCTTGAGCTCCCCTATTTCAGTTACTGCCCTTATGTGGACTGCAGTTGGGTCAGAAGATGTTCACGCCCAAACCTTATGAGAGATTTATTTACCCATTTCATCAGTTGATCTTTATCATCATGAAGCCCACCCTTCACTTACATGGAAATTTTGAACCACTAAGTAGTTCCTTGCGATTCTTAGCATGAGCTGAGGCTAAGGTCCCGCCTTGCACAACGTGAAGCTGGGATTGAGATACCGGTCCCTCGCCATGGCGCTGGCAGCCCCCACCCCGTGTAAGAAACCTGTGATGAGGGCTGCTCTTTCCCGGGTTAGGAACCAGCATGCCCATTCCAAAATCTTCAGGACTCTAGGCTCCCTGGTGCCACGGAGGGTGAATGAACCTGTCAAGCGATTGCTGTGAGGTAATCTTTAAAGTACACCAAAAAGATCCCCTGAAGCCATCTGAAAACCAAGCAGTGGTTAAGTCCTATTGCTTAACTAGTTACCAAGAAGGCACCTTGAGCAGGATGCTCTGTTGAGATCGCCCTGACCACAGCAACCCAAAGTTAGAGCAGGGCAGTGTCTGTGCTGGGGGCGGGGACCGTGCAACTTGGAGACAGTCATGTGACCAGCCTGTGTGGGAGGAAGTGGTTGGATTGGGGGTGTGCTTTGCTGTGTGTATCTTCGCAGCCACAACAAAATAAGTGAATTTAAGAAAAAATAATGTAGGAAAACTTAGAGGAGGGAAATAGGATGAATAAGCCGATAAAGAAATGTAGCCGAGAATGAAAGGGCTGAGTCCTCAGCTCAGTTCTCAAGCTGGGGCCCATGTTGTATTTTGGGTGTTGCATGAATGTCTTTGAAATCATATTTAAAGTGTATTCATTCTTTAAAAAAAAAAATTGAAAAGCTGGAGCTACTATCTTTAGTTCAGTGGTTCTCAGCCTTCCTTTAATACAGTTCCTCATGTTGTGGTGACCCCCCACCCCAAACCACAAAATTATTTGTGTTGCTACTTCTTAACTGTCATTTTGCTACTGTTAAGAATCGGGCAACCCCTGTGAAAGGGTCGTTTGACACCTTGCCCCCAAAGGGTCGCAACCCGCTGATTGAGAACTGCTGTTTCAGTTGGTTGTTTTGTTTGGAGCTCTTCTTCTTCTTCTTCTTCTTTCTTCCTCTTATTCCTTCTGGATTTGTCTGATTTGTCAAATGTTATCAGGTAATTTCTGTCAGGTCTTTGGTTCCAGTGCTAATTGCTGTGTGGGAATTGGGTCTGAGCGATCTTTAAAAAAAGAACTGCCATCATTTGCTGCAAAATGACAATACCACTGGCAGAACCCTGTGTCCTCTTCCCAACCCAGCATCAAGTTCATCCTGAAACCCTGTCACAAAAGATAGCTCAGCCAATCAGAGCACTCTCCAAACGAAACCAAAACCCCAAAAGCCCTTAGTGCCAGTTGAGTCAGTTCCCACTCCTCGGACAAGGTAGAACTGCCCCTGTGGGTTTCCGAGCCGGTAACTCTTTACAGGAGTAGAAAGCCTCTTCTTCCTTCCATCAGTGCTTGCCGGGAATGAAAGTTTCAGCGGTAAAAACCAACACCGCGCTATCATCAAGTTGATTGCAGCAAGTACAGCAGGGGACAGCTGCCCCACAGGGTGGGACTCCCTAAGGCTGTGCGGGAGAAAACTTTTCTTTCCCGGCAAGTGGCAGCTGGGTTTGCACCACTAGGGTCAAGTCAGCTCTGACGCGGAGTGACTCTGGAACAGTTGAACGGCTGCTGAGGGTGTGTGAGGCTAAGTGTGTACGAGGCCAGGCAGCCTCATGGGCTGTGAGTGGCTCTGCACTTAGCAGCCCAATGCTTCAGCCACAGCCTCCTTTGCCACCAGCGTACCCTGATAGCCGCACAACCGCCGTCATTTAATTCAGTTCTGTGCCACCAACTTTAGGAGGGCCACTTCTAAATGAACCTATTGGAGAGCCACTGGGATAGGGCGAACACTTAGAGACTTTTAAACACAGACCACTGTAAACACAGCTGACGCCTGCTGTTAATCCTGGGATAGGACTGGTGTCGCCACCTCATGGAACCCTCCCCCCCCCTCCTCCTCCCAATTCTAGTGTGAGCGGTGTAGCTGCTCTCTTCTCCCAGAGCGTTAGCTCCATGCTGAGCTGCGGCTCTGTCCACCTGCTGTACTGTGATAGCACAGTGCTCAGCCCAGTTCCCGGCACAGAGCCGATTCTTGGTGAGTATTTGTTGAGTGGATAAGTGCCCGACTTCATGGAGGCAAATGCGGCTTGAAATAAGGCTTACAGGACTCCTTGGCATGGCCTGGCTCTGGGAGAAGGGAAGCCACCATTGCTAGAGGGAGCAGGCCATAGGTTCCGAGCTGCTGGCCGGGGATACCATAGAATGCGTTTCTGCCTTTGGCCAGGGTGTGCATGTGATGGTCCCTAACTGGAGGTGCTGTCTCTCCTGGACACAGGTTGCAGGGCGTCTCCATGTGGAGGTAATGCGCGTCACGGGGGCCGTTCCAGAGCGCGTGGTGGAGGACGACTCCTCGGAGAACTCCAGTGGAAGTGGGAGCCTGGAAGTCGTAGACGGCAGCGGGGAGGTCATTCACCGAGTCAAAAAACTGACGTGCCGGGTGAGAAGGCAGCAGCCGTAGGGAGGCCCGCAGAGATACGCCTCTTTCTAAATACCCTAGGAGACGGTTCATTCTTGTCCGCACCCATGGGGCCTCTCTGAGGGCGGTGGCCTAAAATTTCAAATGCATATCTGTGTTTATTTGGCATGCAAGCAGGGTGCATTGCCTAGTTTCACGGAGCATATGTTCCTACTTGGGCCCTCTGGGTGATGGAAACGGTTAGCAGGCTTGGCTGCTCATGGAGAGGTCAGCAGTTGGAGTCCACCCATGAGAGCCTTGGAAGAAAGACCTGGTGATCTCCTGTTAATAAATCAAATGTCCAACCCAGCTCACTGTCATCGAGTTGACTGGCGAGCACTGGCCCTGTGGGTTTCCAAAACTGTAACTCTTTACAGGCGTAGGAAGCCTCATGTTTGTCCCACAGAGCAGCTGGTTTTGAACTACTGACCTTGTGGTTGGCAACCTCAGCCATTGAAATCCCTGTGGCACACCGTTCTGCTCTGACCAGATACACAGGGTCACCACGAGTCGGAAGCAACCACAGCTGGTTTCATACTGCTCCATTAATTATGTACTTTCCAGAAATTCCGTCATTGTGAAGAACTTTAGGGTGTGTGTGTGTGTACATGGGCTGCCGAGTATATGGACTGCAGGTACATAGACTTACTTGAAAGGAAAGTCCGTAATGGAGCAGGGCGGCAAGTTTTCAGATATCAGATTGATTCCTTATTTGTTTATCTTTTTCATCAGAGTCACATTTGCATTTTTCTCTCTTCAGGTAAAAATCAAAGAGGCATCTGGACTGCCCTTAAACCTCTCGAATTTTGTCTTCTGTCAATACACATTCTGGGACCAGTGTGAGTCCACAGTGGCTGCGCCTGTGGTGGACCCAGAAGTGCCTTCCCCACAGTCCAGGGACGCCCAGTACACCGTCACCTTCTCCCACTGCAAGGTACAGGGGGCCTCGCCAAAGCAGCTCCTGGGGCAGACAGCCCGGCCCAGGTGCCAGCAGGGATCCTTCGGGAGCTGAAAGGGTTTCCCCCAGAACTTTTAAAGCATGCATTTATGGCTTTTTTGTTGGGTTTCTTGTGAACCTCAAAATGTATTTTCGTCCCCTAAGTACAAAGCCCACTTAGAAATTCTATTCACTCGGAAGTATTGTAAATAAAATCTGAAAGGTGGGGGGGAATCCTTTATCCAGAATCTAATTCCCCAAGGTGTCACCACTGATGGCAATATGCTACATACTTCAGGAAACTACATTCAAGCTGTAATAAACTTTGGAACATACCAAATTATGC
The DNA here is from genome assembly GCF_000313985.2 of Echinops telfairi. Classification (NCBI taxonomy): domain Eukaryota; kingdom Metazoa; phylum Chordata; class Mammalia; order Afrosoricida; family Tenrecidae; genus Echinops; species Echinops telfairi. Next base: position 11,111,652 of record NW_022109767.1, read on the forward strand.
TCTACACTAAACATATGTACATGACATCATACGTTGGGCTAAAATACATATTTGCTATCGTGTGTTCATAATTTCCTAAACTATTTATTTATTTATTGCAGAAAAAAATGGGGTTATGGTATATCTTCTCCAGGTTTGCGCTTACTATTTTAATATATGTGGCTGTCATAGCATGTAACCTGTTGTAGAAGCTCTTCTCTCTTTCTCTCTTTAAAATTCATGGAGTATGTTAGTGTCTACGCCTCTTATAGACATGAAAGGGACCAGTGAATTTGGGGTGTGTGTTAGATGAATCTGCTTTGGGAGGTCACCTGCCCTCCCTTGCTTCCGTGCAGTGCAGCCAACACGGCATTTCTGACAGACAGACTCCATCCACAGCATTGCTTGTTTTCCCATGGAAACCCCACTGAGATCCTGGCCAGCTGACTCCTGTTCTCTCTCTGGTTCTCCACTTAGAACACAGAATTGCCTCATCACCACAGGAACATAGCGCTTCACTTAACGTAAAGATGCCTGGGCCTTTTCTGATAATAGGTAGCTCCCATTTCTTTACCTGGATTGACCAAGTCTACTTCCTAGAATCTTCATTGATCATTTTTATGGTTGTTAGAATACTCTTTTAAACCTTCCCCCTCTTTCGTTGAGATCCTGAGAGCTGCTTGCTTAGAAGGGTGAAATGTAAATGTCAGGGGTTTCCTCGTTAACCATTTAGAGGAGCTCTGGCATTGTCCTTGGGCGACTAACCACAGGGTCAGCAGTTCCAACCTGTCAGCCACTCTGAGGGAGAACGAGGAGGCTTTCTGTTCCCATAAAGATCTGTAACTTCAGAGACCCACACAGACAGTTCTGTTCTGTCCTATAGGGTCGCTGTGAGCTGGAGCAGACTTGATGGCAGTGGGTTTTGAGTTAACCCCTGTATGTATAAGAATGGGTCATCCCGTCACTATGCGACCTTCAAAGGCTACATATACTCATTGGATCTCCTGAGTTTTCAGCTCTGAAGTGGATTTTGAAATTTTTCTAAGCTCTGTAGAGCCCTGTAGACAATAGAACGGCCCAGGCACTGGGGGTTTTGAGGCTGCAAGTATTTATGAGAGCAGAAAGCCTCATTCTCCCTCTGAGTGGCAAGTGCATTTAAATTCCTGACTTTTTCATTAGCAGCCCAATGCTTAACCCACTGCACCACAATCTCCTTCTCTCTAAAGCTCTGGCCCTGTTTGAACTTGCAATAACTGAAAGATCGTGGAAGGTTAAATCAGCATAGCCCTGCTCTTCCCTGAAATTAAGAGTTACGTACAAAGACTCCCCCTGAGATTCCATAACAACCAGTGGACCGGCAATTGGTTTGATTCTTTGCCCTTGTGTTTCTGTAGGTGATCGGTCACCTACTCCTTCAGTATTTCCTTTCCTCACAGTTACCTGGGTGCGTTCTAGAATAAGGGATCAGAGAGGGAGAGTTTCAGAACACGGCATTATAAAGAGAGTGAGCTGATGTGTTATTCCACTGCCAGTCCCCTACGTTGTGGAAAAGAGACACCACAAGTCCCTGTCCTGATGTGCGGAATAAACATGTGCGGGCCGACTAGAAGGTGGAGCGGCCGGGGGAAACAGAAGGGAAGTCGGACCACAGCAGCGCTGTAACCAGCAAGCAGTGTGGACTGGGACAGATTGCTATCTCGGCTTCTCTCGCTTGTTAGAGAAGGAATCTCTCTTCCAGATGCAATATTCCGGAGTTCCTACTGGTTTTTTCATGTAACTAAGAGATGGTTTTAAACTGGGCTCAGGTTGAAGGGCTCTGAATCGCATTGATGTACAGTTGAAAAAAGAAATGTCACTATGTAACTTCCTCTCTGCATTCCTCTACTCCTGCCCCACCCCAGTATAATTCAGTGACGTCAGCTGCAGTCACCCTGTTATATGATCACTAGGATTGTTTTCAGAAATTTTTCTTTCTGCTTTCCCCTTTAAGCTAAGTAATCTGCGTCTCCCCTCTGGTTTGCGTATCAGTGAGTCAGTGCAGCTGTTCTTCCTGTCTCCTTCCTCCCCGTGCTTCAGGACTATGTGGTGAGCGTAACAGAAGAATTCCTGGAGTTCATTTCTGACGGAGCATTGGCGATTGAAGTCTGGGGCCACCGGTGTGCTGGGAACGGAAGCTCCGTCTGGGAAGTGGATTCCCTTCACGCTAAAACCCGGACGCTGCAGGACAGGTGTGCGCTTGGCTGTGGGTTTCAGACACAGGGCCAGAACCTGCCCTTGGATAGTGGTGCAGGCTCTGTACTCAGGGCCTGCTGCTGGTCCTTTGAACAAGTTACTGAATCTCTCTGAACCTGTTCCTTCCTTTATAAAGTAAACATGATAAAAGTAACCGACAGGTACCAAGGAAATCCAGTGGAGAATGATCCATTGGATCTCCTGTCTTTTCATCTCTAAGATGGATTAAAAAACGCTAAAATCTATAGGACGCTATAGGACAGTAGCACTGCCCAGGTACTGTGGGTTTCTGAAGTTGTACATCTTTATGAGAGCAGAACGCCTCATCAATCTCCCTCTGAGCGTCCGGTGGGTGTGAATTGCTGACCTTTCAATTAGAAACCAAATATCTTTTAATTAATAGGACTAAAACAACTGTATATGTACATTTGGTTGGGGGGAGAGCCAAACCCCATCCTTACTGATCCACCCTGCACACACACGTTAATTTGCAATGCATCATGTCCTCAAAGATAAACATTAAAACTATGACAATTCTAGAAGAATACAGGATGGTCACAGAACTCCACAGTGGGCACAGAAAGCACTAACTACGGAGAAAGGAAGTAATCATCAATTCAGATAACGTATCAATTAAAGTCTCAAAATGAAAAGCTCAGGCTAACCAAAAGATAGTGTTATGAAGACAAATAAGCAAGCTGTTACTTGGGAGAAAACTAGCAGTACCCCTTCCAGGGAGCAGTCACCTCTTCTGTGACCCCGCACCCCCACGCCTGAGCACTTTTACCCCAGATAACGAAAACACATGGCCACAGAGTTGTGCGCAGTAGTTCATGGCAGCTTTGTTCAGAATACCTGCAAATGGCAAACAGCCCACATGAGCCCCACAATAGAATGGGCACACACATGCTGTGGAGTGCTCACTCATTCATCCAGTGGGATTCTGCGCAGCGTTAAAAACAATAGAACTGTTGGCAGTCGCTTGGATGAACCTTAGCAAGGTTAAGCTGTAGGGAAGGAGCCAGGCACAAAAGAGGCCTGGGTGCCTGGTTGTGTTTATGTAAAGTTCTAGAACCGGCAGAATTTCCCTCGGGATTTAAATGGCAGCGGAGGGGAGTGAGAAGACGGTACAGGACGAGGCATGGGGAAGGGAGCAGAAGTCATGACAGCGTGGGTCACACTGGTGTGTGCGTTTATATCAGAAGTCATCCCCAGTGTACGTGCCCCAGACCTAGCTGTGTCTCTGAAGGCTAAGTTCTACATCAGCAAGATAAGTAAAATGAACGCATACCAGAGAAATGTTTTGAGAGTCAAGTAGGAAAAGAATCTGAACATGAACACATGGTCAGCGGTGAAGTGCTGGCTACCGTGGCCCTGGGTGATGGTGGCGATGACCTGTGCTGCGTGGTGGCCTTGCAGGTGGAATGAAGTGACTCGCAGAATTGAGATGTGGATCTCCATACTGGAGCTGAACGAGTTAGGGGAATATGCGTCCGTGGAACTTCACCAGGCTAAAGATGTCAACACGGGCGGCGTCTTCCAGCTGAGACAGGTGATAACGTTTGTTTTCAGTTTGTCTGCTTTCCTGGTTTGCCCCGGTCCTCCTACCTGAAAAAACGTCTCTGGGCATATTCTAATCATTCGCCTCTTCGTCCCTTAATTCCTTCCCTCTCTTTGTTCCCTAACTCGCCCTTTCTCTCGGGCATTGCTTCCCGTCGGTCTGCAGGGCCATTCCCGTCGAGTGCGGGTCGCGGTGACGCCTGTGCAGCACTCGGGGACGCTGCCGCTCATGGTGGAAGCCATCCTGTCCGTCTCCGTGGGCTGTGTAACAGCCAGGTCTACCAGGCTCCAGAGAGGGCTGGACAGTTACCAGGTAAGCCAAGCGGATCCACCGAGTGTGTCGAACAGAGCCCGGCGCTGTGGAATGACCTAGGATGGGACTGACTTGGAAATGTCCTAGATCGCCGTGCCTGAACCAAATATCTGTCCCCGGCTCACTGTCCCATCTGTCATTGCCTTTTGTCTAGGTGTAAAATTCTTCATTTTCTTAGAATTGAGTAATTGTATATAGAAACACACACAGGGATGCACGAGGGCCCGCTTGTCAGGCGGGTTCATCTGATAATGTGGCCCAGCTGGTGCTGGGTCTTTGTAATTGGGCCTGCGTGGGTCCCTTTTTATATTTCTACCCTAATATTCCCCCACATGCTGGCATTAGGAGCTAGCTTTTTGAAATTTCCACTTTCTTTATTCTTCTCAAACAAATTTACTGAATGATTATTTTTCTCATTAAATCTCCTTGCATTAAATCTTCCCTTCTCACTGGGAAAAATAAAACAAAACAGTAAACCCTCTAAGGGCTGGTCTCATGCTACCATTCAGAACTCTTCAGTGCTCCATGAGAGGAGGAAGTGGCTCCCCAGTGGCCGGGAGGGAGCATGAACTAGGCTGGACTTTGACCACACCCTCAGTGACTACACCCTCAGGGTGTTATGCCATCAGTGACTACACCCTCAGGCACTACACCCTCAGTGACTACACCCTCAGTATGCTACACCCTTGGTGTGATACACCCCCAGTGTGCTACTAGATCTGAAGTTGGGCCTGGGTAGAATCAGAGTGATGCAGTCTGACTTCTTCCCTGCCATACAGGACAGGGAGAACTTCCTCTCTTACAGGGAATCGTGAGTAGAATAGAGCATTACTCCACGAGGTTCTCTGTGGAGTATGGCCATCAGCCCAGCTAGTTTTGAACATGATTCATCTTCTTTCTCCGTTTCCTCTTGACATTCAGGCCAAGCTCTTGAGGAAAGCTCGGAACCTATTGGCAGACGCTTGGGCTCTTGTTCAGGTAGAGCTGAGCCAGCCCCAGCTTTCTTTACCCCAGGCCAATGTAGCCCTCTGGCTCTGGAAGTCCAGGGGAGAAGATGAAAGAGGATCTGAGGGTGGGCTCAGCTGGTGGGGGAGGGGCTTCCCCACCAGTCTTTCCTTATGTGTATGCAGCATGTAAGGAGCCTTGGTGGCGTAGTGGGTTAAACATTGGGGTTAGCAGTTCTAAGCTATTAGCCGCTCCAAGGGAGAAAGATGAGGCTTTCTACCCCTGTAAAGAATTACAGCCTCAGACCCACAGGGGCAGCTCCACCCTGCCCTGTGGGGTCCCTGTGAGTCGGAATTGACTCTGTGGCAGTGAGTAGGGGTTTTGTGATGTGGCGTGGACACCGGCTGAGACGCTGTTCTCATCCCAGATGGGCCCTCCTCTGGGTGTCATTCCTGGGAGAGCTGCAGGCCTTGATAGGGACTTGGGCTCCTGAATTTAGTGCAGCCTTACTAAATGACTACCTTGATGGGGTCAATTAAACAGCAGCTCTGTGTGTCAAAAACACCCCTTGAAATGATGGTATGGGCTTCTTAATTCCCTCAGGTCCCTTTCTGCCGTTAAGTGGTGGGACATCATCAGTCTCTCCATAGATAGACCATTGAGTCTGTGTGTCCTGTACCATCATAACCAACAAAATATGGATCCTCAATGACTTAAATGCTCATTCAAGGACCATTATAAGGAGTCGATGATTATTACACATATACGCACGCCTTTTTTTAAAAACAATCCTACGAGAGTTAAAGCCGATGATCAAAATTGTGATTCTGAATCATCAACCTTTTTCCAATGCTGCACTCTTGTAAGAAACGCAGTACCAGCTACACAGCTCTGACCTGTAGCGATCTGAAAAGTATTTTGTTCCTTTGTGTTTTTCTACTTTGCTGTCATGCTCAAGGTCATGTGCAGTACGTTTATGTGGTGTGGACATTGAGTTGTAGAATTAATTCTGGTGAAACAGCTCAGACCAACCCAGAATATGGTGGCTTCACAGCCCTTTCACATCATGAAAGCAATGCCATTTTTCAGTAACTCTTGGTTGTAGAAATTAATCATCAAGTTCTAGTACATCTGTCATTAATGTGGGGCTCCCTATTCATACTTCATACCAATATTAAGATCCAATAATGCTCTCTCTTTTGTCAGGCGGACACAGAAAAAAAGAAACAAGTGTGTTTGGAAGCCTACCTACATATGAGAATGATTTTAAATATATTTGCAAACTCTTTAAAACGTTAAAAAAAAAGTTTCGTGTCTCCTATAAGTAGTCCACATCACAAACTGTCTGTTGAGTCAGCCCCTCCAGTGACCATGCCACTGCCGTCCAGTCAGTTCCACCGCACAGCGATCCTGTGCAGCATTTCTGAGGCGATGAATCCGTATGGGAGTAGACGGCCTCATCCTTCCCCGTCTGAGGGGCTGGTGGGTGTAAACTACTGACCTTGTTAGCAGTGCAGTGCTTGCCCAGCAGCACCGCCAGTAACCACAGGAAAACGTGAGAAGGCTGCACATGATCCAGCCTTCATTTTGAGCACTGTATTATTATGTTTGTGTAGAACACACCCGTGAAGATCACACACACGTGCAGGTAACGAACAGAGCATGCACAGGGAGCTGGTGCACAAGAGAGTCGCTCACTTTGAAAAAAATACAAAAACCTGTATAACATGCATGTTATCTGCATGGAAATACTGTAGCACCTACCCTCATATGGGTGGTTGTGCTCTGCCAACGGGAGTTTCTACATTCTTGCGTTTAAAGGATATTGTCTCACCGAGAATTCTTTTCTTTTTAGCATAGTGGTTTTCTGTTTTGGAAAGGGGGGATTTTTTTTCCCCCCAAAATTTTAAATTTTAGGTAAGTAGTGTAAAATGAATTGGAATAAAACCAAGAGCAACTAGCAACAGTAACAAAAGCATTCAGTGTTGCCGTGGGGTTGGGACAGTTGCAATCTCCCCAGCTGACTGGATATTGATAGAGCCCCATGATCAAAGTAGCTGGCTGTGGGCTCATTGCAGTTGTACAATGTGGAGCCTTTGCCTGACTGTAGCCTTAGATTCCCTGTGATCTCCGTAAGCCTGGTTTCTCTCCCTGACCCTGCCAGGATCTATATGCCCGTGGATCCAGCCGTTTCACTTTCCCAGGCCCCATTTCCCTCCTGGATGAGACTAGTGGCTCACCAAAGGAAGGTGGTATATGTTCTTTCTAGTTTTTCCCTTCCTGTCTTTCTAAACCCATCGAAAACCAAAGTCAAAGCGCCCACCTGTAAATGCATGCCAACTATTTGCATAATGAGGGCGTTCCACTTTTTAAATGACCTTAAATTCTTCACATGATCATGGCCAGCTAAGTGAAATCCACTAAACTCCTTGAGATTCAGTTAAGTGTTTTATTATGCTGATGTTGTATGCTGTTGTATAATGTGTGTATGTTAAGCTGCAGAATTATTTTCTTTGCTGTTTGAGAAACAAAATGCATGTCCTTTGTGTTTACTTTCTTCCTAGCAGAGAGATGATGAGGATGGTGATGATATGGATAGTTATCAGGTATTGCTGCTGCTGTCGATCCTCTGGCATGGGGCACAGCTACTGCTAATGGCCAGCGTCTGCAAAGCAGAGGGCAGGGAGGAGGAAGGGCAGGAGAGCAAGAATGTGCCGTTTGTCCACTGGCTTTTGATTTGCTTGAATCCTAATCAGCCTTAATAGACACTGTCCTATTCCCTTGGACTTCCTGCCATCTTCCCTGCCAGTTTACAGCATTTTACACCATCTCAAATGACTAGCTTGTAAAGCCTGGCTAAGCAAGTGCACATCACTGCGTTGGAGTGAGTGATCTCAGATAGCACACAGTGACTCATCCATCATCTTGAGCTGTAGCCTTCTCTCCTTTGCTCACCTGTACTTTGCTGGTTAGGTCCATGAGACTGGTACTGTGCACCTATGCCGTTTTACTTTAAAAAACTTTTGCTACGTAAGAAAATTGAAGCCATTTGATGCACAGCATCTTTTTGTTTTAGCTTCCACCCACAACCCCCCCCCCCCCCCACACACACACACCTTCCCCAAGTCATTGGGAACGGGCTTAGAATTCAAGGCTCAGCATTTTCTCTTGGGAAATCGTGAAGAAGATACAGGCAGAGGTGGCACTTTGCCTCACGGGATGTGGACGGCGGCAGGGGTCAAAGCTGCAAACGGAGATGCCATTTGCTGGCTTTGGGTCCTAGTCTTTGCACTGATCCTTCCCACAGGTTTGTAAAGGCTGCTCCCCTGTGTGCCGTCCTTTACCCAGACTGGGCTGCATTGTAGGAGAAGTCGCCATGGCCCTCAGGTAGCGTGGGTCTCTTCTGAACGGAAGGCCCCTGGGTGGAACAGACAGTTTGTACTCTATCACCAGCTGGAGGTTAGCGGTTCCACCCCTCCCAGTGGTACAACGGACACATAGGCCTGCCAGTCCACTGCCATTAAGGGGGAAAATCCTACCCCTGGCAGGTCGCTTCTGACTCAGCAAACCTGCAGCACAGGCTCTCCAAGCCAGGTGGGTGCAAACCACCGGCTCTTCTGCTTAGCCACCGAGCGCTGGAGCACTGCGTCCCCACGGCTCCTCTGCATTGAGGCGACAGCCCTGATCCCCCTGTGGAGCAGCTCTGTTCTGTAATACAGGGGCCGCCTGGGGTCAGACTTGGCTAGATGACCACTAGCATGGTTCCCAGGTTGGAGTGGGATAAGGCAAGCCCAAGAGCATTGGGAAACAGGATCGGATCAGTGGACTTTTCCCCTCCTCACACTTTCACTAAGGAAGAAGGCGAACCAAGAACAATTCCGAGGGCAATCTGTCCCCACCCCTGGAGTCGCGGTGACGCCATGCACTAAAGTCCTGTGGGCTCTGGGTGTGCGTCCAGACTCCTTGTTCCTGGCGCAGGCCTCTAGCCGCCTCTGGGGTTTCTGAAAGCACGGCTGCATGTACACGGGTGGCTGTATGGGGGGCTTGGGGGCCTCGGGAGGAGTGTTGCTACTAAAAATCTTTGCAGCAAGTTTGCGAGGGTCTCTGTCCCCCGTCCTAGCGTTTTCAGCTAGTGTCTGCTGGCTAGGGGTCACGGAAGGGTGTGCCATGCCCTTGGCTGTCTGGTTCCATTTCCGTTTACTGTCCCATGGTTTGGGCTCTGTTCGCGGTGCCCTGCCCGGAATCACAGGTCCTTCCAATGAATAGCCACTATTCAGATAACGCACACCTCGTTCACAGCATCCAGTAGTTGGTGGCGTTTGAACTTACCTTGCTTCTAAGTCTAATGATGCTCTTGGTGATCCAGGGACTCTGCTTTCTGGTAATGGGCTCCTTGATCAGCATGTAGCATTACTGAGACCTCTTTGCTTCCTTGCATATTAATCACACAGCTATATACCCAATGGCCTTTGTTAATGAGAAGTTTCCTCATCGACTTAACTGACCTTGAAAAGGAAAAACAAGAAACCACCGCGTAGCACAATGTGTTCTCTCTCTCTCTGGTCTCAGGAAGAAGATCTGAACTGTGTACGAGAGAGGTGGTCTGAAGCGCTCCTCAAACGCCGGGAATACTTAGATGAACAGATTAAGAAAGTCAGCAACAAGCAGGGTACGTCCCGCTCCGTGTCCCTGAACCACACTCGGGGAGACGGTGCGCTGAGCAAAGGCCACTGTTCCCTAGACAGGAGGGTCGCCAGGAAGGACCACTGCGTAAGGATCCAGCCATGCGTTTGAAAGGTAGAAACGGCCCTGTCGCTCCCTCCTTGACACCCGCCTCTTGTCTTGCTGTGTAGAGAAAACAGAGGACGATGTGGAGCGGGAAGCCCGGCTCGTGGAGCAGTGGGTGGGGCTGACTGAGGAGAGGAACTCGGTGCTCGTCCCAGCGCCGGGCAGTGGCATCCCAGGAGCGCCTGCCGACTGGTGAGTCGCATCTCTCTTCAGGGCACGCCTGGCAGCGTGGTGCCGGGTGATGATGGCAGACACCACCAGGCATGTCACTTCCAGGACTGTCTGAGGTAGCGCCAGCCAGCAGGCCCTGTCCCTGCCCTCTGCGGGCTCCCTGCACGGGGACGAGGAGAGCCCTTCTCTGGCCAGGATTCTGATGCCTTGGATACTATTTCCTCGTCTTCCGAATTCTTCCCTTTTGACTTGAAAGAATGAGAGTTCAGAGTCTACTTGAAGAGGGTAGAAGAAAATGTATCACCTTCTTGGACTTCATGCTTGTCTAGTTGGGTGCCTAGCATAGAGTGAGAAAGCCACGTAAGCATTGCAGATGGACGTTAGGAATCCGTGGGTCGACAGATACATCCTACGTATGCCCCTGAAGAGAGCAACATTATGTCGTAGGCTCCAGAAGGAAATCAATCTGCTTTCGTTTCCAGCTTCAACTCTCAGCTGGATGAAGGAGCTTCCAAAACTTCATGGGGAAAATGGAAGGAAAAGATAACGGGATTTTCCCACAAATATTTTGAAGCCCTCTTGTGTTTCCTGAAAGCAACCGTGACGTTATTTAACCTTGCTGAGGCTGGATTTGCCAGTCTATTGGGGAACTTCCCCTGGGAGTGAGTGCATGGTTGTGAGGATTAGAGATCGTGTGTCTGAGGACCTTGTGCACAGCACCCTTTCCCTGAACCGGCTGCTGCTTCTCACTCTTGTTAACAGTCGTAGGTGCTTAGGAGAAATCAGGTTCTTTTTATACCTAGAACATATGCGGTTTCATCTATTTGGGGCAGGTATAGATGAATGAGTGACATTTGTGTCTCTCATGATAAATGAGGAGTCTCTGGGTGGTGCAAGGAGCTCTGGTGGCATAGTGGTTACAAATTGGGCTGCTAAAAGCAAGGTCAGGAGATCGAAACCACCAGCCGCTCCTTGGGAGGAAGATGGGTTTGCAACTCCCATAAAAATTTACAGTCTTAGAAAGCTACAGGGGCAGTTCTACCCTTCCCTGTAGGGTCACTATGAGTCGACAGAGACTCCATGGCAGTAGGTGAGCAAGCTGGGTGGTACACACAGCCAGGAGCTCAGCCCCTAACCAGAAGGTTGCTGTTCTGATCTACCCAGAAGGCCTGGTGATGTCCTTAAAAAATATCACAACCCCGTGGAGCACGTGTCATTCTGACAAAGGGACCACTGTGCTTTACAGCCACCTAGGTAGAGGACAGTGGCTTCTTTTGTAATGGCACGTGGAAGTGTCGTTTATTCCATGGTCTGTTTCGTAACACTTGGACATCTGACTCTGCGGGCCGTGATGTGGGACCTGCTTCTTCACACTAAATGCTCCGGTTGTGCCCGGCCCTGGAGGCGCTGTGGAAGGTAGTCGCTGACCACCACCTGTGGACGGGCCATCCCAGTCCTGCTGCTGGCCCTTCGTCCCTCAAGCCTCTCTCCTGTTGGAGATAGTCTCAAAACGTTCCACTGTCTGAGGTCAGGGAGCTGGGTTTCTCAGGGCTGTCCTCCGGCTGTGCTGCCCCTGCGGGCTGTTCTCAAATGTTTTTTTTATTTTTTTTATTTTTATTTTCAAATGTTTTTTGATGGAATGTGAAGCACTTGTGTGCAGTTGTAATTAAACCTTGTGATTCAATGTAGGATTCCACCTCCTGGAATGGAAGCCCACATCCCTGTTCTCTTCCTCGATTTGAACGGTAAGTAAATACTCAAAGCCCTGGGGTGTTATTCTCGTGTTCATTAAGGCTTGTCATCTACTGAGACCGTTTTGCTCTATAAATCACATTTCTGACGACTCCCGTGCCCATACTGAGGCGGCAGTTTTAGTCCAGTCAAATATGTAAACGCACAACACAGAGAATCCTTGGGAGAATGACATCACTTGTTAACTAAAAAGAGAGCCCTGGAGGAGAGGGGAGAACTGTATATAAAACAGTAACACAGTTGCTCTCAACATTCGTGGGCCTACCTGGAAAGTAACCACCCCAGAGATCTGAACCTGTGGGCTTGGGAAGGCTATGGGAACTGCATTTATACCCCAGGGCTTGACCCACCTGACAGTGTCCATGCCAGTAGCACACTGTAACTCATAGCCCTGCCCCTCAAATTGTTTCCTAGGAGTTGTTTTGGGTAGAGCAATTTAATATAGCATAGCAACCTGGAACAACCTAGCACAGTGGTTTTCTATGCGTTTTAGCAAGAAAACCCTTTATCAAAATGAACTCTGAAAAGGAGCTCCCCCCCCCCCCCAATACATCGCACTGCAAGACAGCTGTTTGGAGTGTTGCAGGTTCCTGGCAGGTCTTTTTCAGGGTTTCTCAAAAGGTACCCTGAAACCCACTGTTCTACATGACAGACAGATCTAGGAATAGAGGGAAGAGAGTTACAGAGAGGTGCTTTGGGCTCCTCTCATGAAGAATTTTTTTTTTTTTTTAAGCCTAGAGTTTATTTGCCTCTGTGGGGTCCTCATAAAGTGGTTGTCAGGGTAACTAGCCCCTAACAAATCATCACAGGCCCAACAGGCACAATTGTACAGCGATGATATGTAAAGATGACAGTGACGTCGTAGAGAATAAGAGAGAAAGTAAAATGAAGGAGTCACACAGTTCATGGTCGCATGCTCACCTCAGCCCCGCTTGGTGGTCCACGTGGGAGGTGGGAGGTGGGAATGGCAGAGAGCGCGTGATTTATTTCTAGCCAGGGCTTATATGTCTTTGGGGGCGTGCAAGCCCCCTGATTACAGGTAAAGACATACATCACAGGAAGGGGTTGTTCTATAGGTAATACAGTAATGGGAGAGGGGTGATCTAGGGGTATACATGCAATAGGAAGGGGAGGGATTGGGGTACACTTGTGACAAGATGGGCGGATCCTAGATTCAGGCAGCCTAACTTTGGACGTCACTGAGCTTGTTTGACCGGTTCTGAGCTCACCGGGGAAACAGTTACTATCGCAGCAATAGGGTGTGAGGACCAGACAGTATTCTGATTGCTCTGGATGGCTGATGCCTTCAGGGATATTATCTCTAAGCATCTGACCTCCCCCCCATGTGCTGGCAAACAGCCTCTAAGGCAGCAATTCTCAACCTGTGGGTAGCACCCCCTTTGGGGGGTCGAATGACCCTTTCACGGGGGTCACTGATTCATAACAGTAGCAAAATGACAGTTATAAGTAGCAACGAAAATAATTTTTATGGTTGGGTCACTACACTACAACACAAGAGTCGCGGCATAAGGAAGGTTGAGAACCACTGCTCTAAGGTTGGGCATATCTTTGGGAGAGACAAAGCTGGGGAAAAGTCTTTTTATATCCCACAGGTGGTAAGACCCTCATTATTGGAGCATTCAAGCAAAAAACAGGTGACCATTTACAGAGACTTGTGAAGGATGCATCCTTCATCAGGCAGGGCATCGGAATAAGATCGGCTGAGCCCTGTGCTTCTCAGTGGATCATTTAACTGCGACAATCCCAGTGTAGTGTGCGTTCCATGACACAGCCAACTTTCCATTAGGCTACGGCGAAGATCGACCTGTGAAATTCATTCATCCCATTGGATAGTACATTGACAAAGGTAGCCAGTCTCCCGCAGCGTATCTGTAGGCCCCTGGCCATTGCAGATAGTGTGGACTGAGTTGCTAACTGAACTGTTCAGCTGTGTGAATCCACCCAGTGGCACCGTGGAAGAAGAGCCTGGAGATCAGCGTGTGTAATATCCCAGCAGCGACCCGAAGCCCTCTCTGACACACAGCGGGTCGCCACAAGTCAGAGGCAGCTCCAAGAGAAAAGCTGTCTGGCGCTTGCCAGCTTATCTTTAGTCGTATCTGGAAAGGGTAAAGCGGCTGTCATTCTTAGAATTGTTGTTTCAGCTGCAGGATAAGAAAGCGCGATGTGTTCTCTGTGAACCTCACTGTGCAGAGTGTGTTTTTAAAATGCGGGACATTTATCAAAGCCTAACTTCTCTGGCACTTTTCCCCCTGTGCCCTGCACGTGGTTAGCGGATGATCTCAGCGCCAACGAGCAGCTCGTCGGTCCCCACGCGTCGGGGGTGAACTCCATCCTGCCCAAGGAGCACGGCAGCCAGTTTTTCTACCTGCCCATCATCAAGCACAGTGACGATGAGGTAATGGAGCCCTCGGGCTCTCTCACCTGGCTTCAGGTTCAGGCACAAGTCAGTCGGCCAGCCAGGCCTGCCTTCCCGTTGAACTTAAGTGAGTTTTGCATTGCTAACCACCAAGTCAGCAGTTCAAAACCACCAGCTGCTGTGAGGGAGAAAAGCAAGGCTTTCTACCCTGTAAAGAGTCACAGCCTCGGAATTCCACTAGGGCAGTTCTACCCTGTCCTTACACGGTCACCGTGAGCTGCAATCAACTCGATGGGGTAGTGACTTTATGCAGAGGAATCTCCTTGATAGCATTGGGTTTGGGGGGTCTGCTATGAGGATAGAGAAAATGGGGACTTCCCAGGAATAGAACGTGTGGGTTGTAATTCACAAAAGGTGAGGAAAGGCGGTCAATTTGACTAAATTGAGCTGAATTTCTTTTCTTCCGTGGTTTTGTGATGCAAAGCGCAGCTACACTAGAGTTATGCCCTCTCTCTGTCCCTCTGCCCTCCCCTCCACTGCTAGGTTTCAGCCATCGCCTCGTGGGACTCCTCAGTGCATGACTCCGTTCACTTGAACAGGGTCACGCCCCAGAATGAGAGGATTTACCTGATAGTGAAGGCCACCGTCCAGCTCAGCCACCCGGCTGCCATGGAGCTGGTCTTGCGCAAACGGATCGCGGCTAACATTTACAATAAGCAGGTAGGCACGGGGCTTGCTGCCGCCTCTGGGTGTCCGAGCCCCATGCCTCTCCTCCTGCCCCCCACCCCCGAGTCGTGCTCTGTGGGGATGATGTGATTCCTAAACAAAATGTCACCGCGCTGGCCATGCTGCGGCCTGTAGCCCACTGCCCATTTGCTCATGACAGCGAGGCATGAGGACAGCAGAGGGTGTGTCACCCACACAAAAGGGTTTTCTACCTGGACATACAGCAGACCCCAAAGCCCCATAGGCCAGAGAGCCTTTGATGCTTCCCTGGAGACTGACCGTGAGAGAGAGGTGACGCAGCCTGGTGCCTCTGTGGATGCCCTAGCCCGTTGCTTCTCCCCATCCCGTCGTCACGCAGCTCGAAGCAGAACTGAAGCCCTCCCATCTCCTGAACAAAGCCCAGAAGGAACCTCAAGGGCAGCATCAGATGGGAGCAACTGCCTAACCCTGGGACACACGACAGCCGCTCTCAGCCAATCCCCGACGCAGATAGCGCACTGTGCTGCCCCGCCCTCAGGGTTGGAGACGAGAAGCTTTAGGCTCAGGGTTTTCCTGTTTGCTGGATGGTGTGTGTGTGGGTGATACATAGTAATTGGCCATGCTTTCATAGTTTCTCATTCAGCTTTCTTTCCTCCCCAGAGCTTCACCCAGAGTTTGAAGAGGAGAATATCGCTGAAAAACATAGTTTATTCCTGTGGTGTCACCTATGAAGTAGTATCCAATGTACCAAAGGTAAAACACACACTACCGTAAATCTATGTGAGTAGCAATAGATAGATAGATAGATAGATAGATAGATAGATAGATAGATAGATAGATAGATAGATAGATAGAGATACGTAAAGCCTGGAGAATGTGTTCGTCCCGGAAACGTTAGCCTCCGTTGCTCACACGAGGTCCTGTCCCTCCAGGCAACCGAGGAGATTGAGGACCGGGAGACGCTAGCTCTCATGGCGGCAAGGAGTGAGAACGAGGGCACGGCAGACGGGGAGACGTACATCGAGAAGTACACGCGGGGTGTGCTGCAGGTGGAGAACATTCTGAGCCTAGAGCGGCTCCGCCAGGCGAGTACCTGAGCCCTCTGTCCCACGACGCTAGATCCCCTGAGCTCCCGCACTGCATGGTCAAAGCTTCTTTCCCAGCATCTTCTCTCAAACCCTCCCAGGGCAGAAACACCCACGTAGCTACCTTTTGAGAGAAGAGAGTGTGACAAAGCAGTAGCCAGAGTGATAATAGCAGCCAGACCTCACTGGAGATGGCTTGCTTCCCGAGCCCTGTGCCTGGGTAGTTTAGATCTGTGCACGTCATTTAATCCCCAGAATAACCCAGTAGGGTGCATACTCTTTACATCCCTCATGTTCAAATGAGAGCACGGAGGCTGAGAGAAGACACTCTCCCGTTTGCCCAAGGTTGCCCCTCTGGTGAGCAAGTGGTCCAGAGTCAGCAAGTAGACCCCGTTTGGCTAAAATGCATGTGCTTCTTCGTAGAAAATACTCCCTCCTTCCTTTTTGAACTCAGGTTAGCTTTTGAGGGGACAGAGGGACATTCAATAGAAAGATCATCCACTTGGCATGGGAACTGTCAAACAGGAGGGGCCATTCGTAGCAGCAATCTTAGTAGAAGTTGCGGGAGCGTGTGTGTGGTGGATCAACACGAAAGACGATCCGAAACATCTTGCTTTAAAGGAACAAGTGGATACAACCTAGATTTTGTGTTATGATTACTGTATAGGGGTGTGTGTGTATGTGCGTGCGCAAGGGGAAAGAGAGAGATTGGCCATGTTGTGCATTGGTCACTGATATTGACATGACTGTTCTCTGTTTTCTACACAAAAGCTGCATGACTTTTGGCATCAGAGGGAACAAATAATGTTATTTTCCAATTATTGTGCCCGGACAGGCTGTCACTGTCAAAGAAGCATTTTCCACCAAAGCCCGGCACCTGCGGAGGAGCCTCAGCACACCAAACGTCCACAATGTAAGTTACGCCTCCTGAGCTCATCCCCTCACAGGATTGTGACCTTGGGATTTGGAGCAGAGGGTATGGGGAGTGTAAGGGGTGGGAGGTTGGGATGTACAAGGTGGGAATGGACCTGGTACACTGTATGTCGCACACCAGAGGGTGCAGTCTCCTGTCACGTGGCTTTTCCTTTAACGGGCGTACCCCAAGGCCTCTAGGTGGCGCAAAAGGTTTGTGCTCAACTCCTAACTTAAAAGTCGGCGGTTCAAATCCACCTTAGTGGCTTGGCAGAAAAGCCTTAGCATCGACTTTTGAAAGGTCCCCGCCAAGAAAGCCATGTGGAGTAGTTCTCTGCATCCATGGTTGCATCAACTCGCAGCACCAGCAAGAACACTCGGAAAGGGGTCTTCTGGAAGGAAGTTTCTCGGGACACAAACACAAATAGAGCTTGAGATGTGGGGCGGTCATGCACTGCCAGCCAGTACGCCTTTGAATGTAGTTGGTTAGGCTTAAGGAAGGTGCCGTTGCCTGTCACCACCCCTGTGTGCTCCTTTTGAGTCAGTATAAATGCCGTAAATTCCCGCTTATTCCATTTGCAAGCTGCAAGCTTAGACAACTGAAGGAGTAAAAGACGGAGAGCTACTGTTAGCAAGTTGGTACCTCTTACGCGAGAAAGGCAAAGATGAAACATGAAAAGCTGAACACTTGGCCTTCAGATGTAAAGACCACTGTGAGTTACTTAGTGACAATGAAAGGGAGCCTGGTTCTGGCCAAATCTTTAGGTGTGCCGTCTAATGTCTAGGAGAGAAAGAGGGCGGTTTTAGGTGCTATCTTAGGGATTCAGTTAGCAAACATTCAGACAGCAGGAAACTTTAGAGGACAGGTAACCTAGTTGCTGTTTCTATTTAATGTTAAGGAAGGAGGGAAAGCATAAGATTAAAGAAGGTAAGGAATATATTAACCAGTGGCAAGTTTGTTTTTAATTCATGAGCAACTAAAGTACCTGTAACATTGTCTTTGAGACATCTAGGGATCTTTGATACTGTTTAGGGATCACTAAAATTTTTTTCACGTTTTTTAATTTATTAAATACTGTTATTGGGGGCTCTTACATCTCTTATCACAATCCATCCATCCAGTGTGTCAGGCACATTTGTGCATTTGTTGCATCATCATTTTCAAAGCATTTTCTTTCTGCTGGAGCCCTTGGCATCAACTCCTCATTTTCCCCCCACCCAGCCTCTCTCATGAACCCTTGCTAAGTTATAGTTTTGGTTTTTTTTCCATGCTCGATAAACAAAGGGGATTTATTGTGTGGTACTCTTTTTTTAAGTTATAGATTATTATTTTCATATCTTACATCATCCTCTGTTGCCCTTCACCCACTTTTCTGTTGTTCATCCCCCTGGGAGGGGATTATATGTTGATCCTTGTGATCCATTCCCCTTTTCTCCTCCCACCTTCCCCTAATCCTCCTGGTATCTCTATTCTCATTGTTGGCCCTGAGGGGTTTATCTATCCTGGATTCCCTGTGTTGCGGGCCCTTATCTGTAGCAGTAAGCATGTTCAGGTCTAATCCGGTTTGTAATGTAGAATTGAGCTCATGATGGTGGGGTGAAGGAAGCACCAAAGAGCGAGAGGAAAGTTGTGTGTTTCGTCAGTCCCATACTGTACCCTGACTGGCTTATCTCTTCCTTGTGACCCTTCTGTGAGGAGATGTCCAGTTGTCTACAGGTGGGCTTTGGGTCTCCACTCCACGTCCTCCCCCCACCACCATCCCATTCACATTGGGTATGGTTTTGCTCTGCGTCTTAGATGCCTGATCATGATCACACAGGCTGGGGTGCTTCTTCCATGTGGGCTTTGTTGCTTCTGAGCTGACGGCTGCTTGTTTATCTTCAAGCCTTTAAGACCCCAGACGGCTCTCTTTTGATAGCTGGACACCATCAGCTTTCTTCACCACATTTGCTTATGCACCCATTTTGTCTTCAGTGATTGTCTCAGGAAGGTGAGCATTACAGAATGCCAGATTATTAGAACAAAGTGTTCTTGTGCTGAGGGAGTACTTGAGTTGAGGCCTAATGTCCATCTGCAACCTTAATTCTTAACATATAGATATAAACACATAGTTCTATTCCCCTCTCGTTACATATTTATATATACATATGTAAATAAATATATACGTATATATTTACCTATGTACAAGGCTGTATTTAGAGCTCTATAAGTGTCCTTTGTCTCCTGGTTCTTTCCTCTATTTCCTTTTACTTTCCTCTTGTCCCACCATCGTGTTTAGCCTTCATTTGGGCTTCGTAATTCCTTGCTGCTACATTGCCCTTGATTAAGCCCCACTGAGCATCCTACGCTCTTCTCCGTTGATTTTAGTTCACTTGTTGTTCCCTTGTCTCTGATTCCCCTTCCCCACCTCTCCTTTTCTTTCTCTTGTACCCCCTACCCCACAGAACCATCAGACCTGTTCTTTTCGGCTCCAAATTGTTTATCCCGCCAATCTTATTGAGATATACATGCACAGACATTAATAAGCACAAAAAACAGGCAAAGCCAAACAACAACTGAAAAAAAACCAAAAACAAAATAACAACTAAACGAAAGCCACTAACAAAAGTGGAAAAGCCTACAAATAGTTCAAGGTCTGTTTATTGACCTTTACGAGTGCTTCCCAGTCAAGTCTGATGGGGTGCCACACTCTGTCTCCAAAGTCCATGTTAGGTATTCCCCAGGGCTTTCATCACTTTGCTCCCCTTGCTGCTCTGTTGCATGCCCTCAGTGCTTTGCCCCATGTGTCGGGGTCAGATTGGACCCAATTCCCGCACTGTGTCTCCAGTCTTGTCCCCTGTAGTGCTATGGCTCAGTGAGGGACATCGTGTCTCATGGTGGGGCCAGCCCTATGGTCCTCTCTGTACATTGGCTGCTCTGAACAGGAACATGGTCCTCAGGGCTTGGTGGGCCAGGATGTGTTCCCCTCCCCCTCTATCCCTTCACTTAATTTTTAAAGAGATGCTCATGGTATTGTATTAAGGGCTTTCAAAAGCGTTCCTTAGAGGTTCATAGAGAAATATTTATAGAGGAAAAGTGTTTTAAAGTAGAAGTGATCAGAATAAATTGGAACAAAGAGGAACTAATAAATAGTAGAGCAGAAGTCGAAGGAAACACTGAAGCTTAGAGCAGAGGTGCATGAAACAATCGAGAGGCTCCACCATGCTAGAAAGCAGGGGGCTTTTGTTTTCATGTTTAAGTCTAGTGAAATGGACCGATCTCTAATTAGGATTGATTTGGAGAAGAGAAGAAAACATGCAAGCAGATACAGATATTATTGGGCAAAAAAAGGTACCAAAACACAGAAGAGAGATTTAAACATTGAAAGAACAAAACATCACACCAGTCGATGTGAACGCATAAACAGAATGTCAATTTCCTGCGCAAACTGAATCGGGAAGTAGAAAACCTGCATGCAGCTGGAGCCCAAAAGAAGGGCCAAACTTGTGAAACAAGAGACTGCCCTTAGCAGCAGTAGGGAAACACTGTCGGCTCTCTGCAAATTGATCTGTGCATTCCCCCAAAGAGTTTCTTGTAGGATTGAAAAGCTACAAGAAATCTTACAGTTCTTCAGGAAGAACAGTGTTGAAGATGCATGCTCCTTACATACCACCCAGGCATCCGCTTCTTAGATAGCTAGACGCTATAGTGATTCCTGTTGCTAGACAGAATGTACTTAGAGTTAATTGCTGGCAACAGTACACATAACAGTATTTGCCAGATGCATTTAGAGTGCTACTTAGAGGGTGCTTAAAGGCAGTAACTGCATTCATTGCTCCATAGTTTATAAAGGGAAAAAAAATAGATGTAGTCCAGGTGTCTATCCATTGGGGAAGAGAACAAATGGATTATTAAACTATATCAGGTACCACTTACATAAAGTACAAAAATATGCAGAATAATGCTTCTGGATGTATACACATGTAATTACATGAAACATGTATGAGGAGGGTAAACCCCAAATGTAGGTTTGTCATCACTGCTGGGGTTAAGATGAAAGGAGAAGCATGTGCCATATGGGCTTCAACTCTCTGTGTGACATGATGCTTCTTTTGAAACAAGGTTTCTATGAAATGAGTAAACCACATTGACAAAACCCATTCATTTCTTTTAGGTTTCTTCCAGCCGAGCAGACCTCTCTGGCTTTGACGAGGATGATAAGGTGTGTCCCTGTGAGCACATTTAGGACCCTAGTGTAATATAAGTCTGGAAAATCAGGCTATCTTGTTGTTTTTTAAAAATTCTTAATCTTGGGCAAACCATTTTCTGTACATCTCACACAGACCGTACAGGGCAGAGTATAACTGCCCCACTGGGCTTCTCAGGCTGCAGAACGGTCTCCTCTTTCACTTGTGGAATAGCTTGTGGGTTCGGACCCCCTGACCTTTTGGGGTCCTTCAAGTTAAGGCACTCTGATGTCAACTTGCTCTGCAATTTCAATATTGCCATTCTATACACCAGTAATTGAGTGAAAATCTGCCTTTATAAGTCTAACTCAAACACATAATAAGGTATTACAGCCACCAAAGCAAAGTCAAAATTATTTCGAGGATAAAATTAGGGATTTACAATTAAGAGCAGTTTTTATTTTTATTTATTTATTTATTTATTTTTAAGAGCAGTTTTTAATGCCATGTCAGCCAGCACATATTTCTTTAACACATTGTCTCTGATTAATTCTCGCTTAAGAAAGGACTATGGATTATTCAAAAGGAGCAAAGGCAGAATATTTCATCAAAATTTAAAATCTGGACCTTAAAGATAGCTAACCCCTGAGAAGTTGAAATAAGATTAAATAAACGTTTGTCCTATATACAAGAAGCTTCTTCTCTTTAGCATACCAGTACTGTGTGCTTGTGTAGAACTTAAATCCCAGGTATATGGAATATATCTCACCACCTGGTTTGCCCAAGACTCACTAGCTTATACTTGCTCCTCTTCACGATCAGTGAGACTATTCTGACTCCTAGGGTTTCCAAGGTTTTGTAAATCTTTACGGGAACAAACACCTCATCTTTCTCCCGTGGGGTGGCTGATAGGTTTGAACACCCAACCTTGCTGTTAGCAGTCCAACACTTACCCAACACCACCACCAGAGCTTTTGTATGCCTGCTACAAAAGCAGAACCATCCATAGAACTGCACAGGGTCACTGTGAGTTGGAATCCCTTCGATGGCACTGGGTTTTGATTTTGGCTTCATTCTGAAAGATATTTCAATTTGGTCCTGAAGTGATCTAGGTAATGATAGCTATCTACCAAATTCATTAAGGTGTGTGAGCTCTGAGAGAGAAGGGAGGAGGGGACCATGTTGTGCTCTAAAAGAGGATGTCAGTCTATTTGTAATTATTGTATTCAGTCTTAAATTATGACGGTAATTGCGAGCATTCATTCATCACTTGGGTAAGATAGTGTTTCTTGTATTCAGTACTATATATTTCACATGTAATTAATAGCATGCATATGGAAATGAGTGTGGGAGGGCTCGCATCATTTGAAAAATAGCTGTAACATAGGTGTAGTTTACATAGAATGAAGTGCTTTTGTCTGTTTGAAATATTCTGTGATAAAAATAAAGTAGGACACTTGGCTTCCTTTAAAAAACAAAACAGAGGAAACTCAATCTGTTTCTTTGTTTCTCATTTTAGAGGGGCTTAATCATAGTTCCCCGCTATTTTTACCTTGCAGGGTTGGCCAGAGAACCAGTTGGACATGCCTGACTACAGCTCCAGTTACCAAGATGTAGCCTGCTATGGGACTTTACCCCGAGATTCACCTCGAAGAAGTAAAGAAGGTGGGGTGGAGGTGGTTTTCCAACGATATTGCTTTATAATTACTTGGGAAACACCTGGGGGAAAAAGTCTTTTGTGGGTGATATATAAGATATGAAGCTGAAATTCTAATTAGCTTAATGTTCCAAAACTATATTCTGGAACAGAATGCATCCTGTTCTTGGATTTGATTTCTTTTTGCTTCCCCCCAATGTATAGCCAAGTATCAATAGTGTATATGTATATATATATATGTATTTTTTTTTTATATGACACTTTATATTTTCAAGTTATTTTTCCTGTTCCTTTCATGAGTTTGAAGTCAGTTTTGAGACACAAACAAATCTTACCACCTTGTGGTTAGACTTAGTTTTTTAAATCAAGGAATGTCGTCCTCTGTCATGTGTTTTGCCCAAGCTAAAGGCTCTTTTGAACTCTCTGTGGTGAATTAGGTGGGGGGGGTCTATGTATCAGGTCATCATTGCAGCATTCAACATCTTCAACAACTAATCAAACCTTCCCATGGCTTATCCCTCAGGCCCCACTTTTTTTTTTTTTTAACATTTTATTAGGGGCTCATACAACTGTTATCCCAATCCATACACACATCAATTATGTAAAGCGCATTTGTACATTGTTTCTCAAAACATTTTCTCTCCATTTAAACCCCCGACATTAGGTCCTCATTTTTCCCCTCCCTCCCCGCTCCCCCCTCCCGCCATGAGCCCTTGATAGTTTATAAATGGGTATTTTGTCATATCTTGCCCTGTCCGACGTCTCCCTTCATCTACTTTTTGGTTGTCTGTCCCCCAGGGAGGAGGTCACACACAGTTCCATGTAATCGGTTCCCTCTTTCCTACCCATTCTCCCTTTACCCTCCTTGTTTCGCCACTCACACCACTGGTCCTGTAGGGCTCATCCGTCCTGGATTCCCTGTATTTTCAGTTCCTATCTGTACCAGTGTACCTCCTCTGGTCTAGCCAGACTTGCAAGATCGAATTCGAGTCATGGTAGTGGGAGCGGGGAGGAAACCTTTAGGAACTAGAGGAAAGTTGTATTTCTCATCATTGTTACATCGCACCCTGACTGGTTCATCTCCTCCCCGAGACCCCTCTGCAAGGGGATCTCCAGTGCAGGCCCCACTTTTTTTGAAAAAACAAAAACCTGTCTCCGTCTTGTAAATTATTGTCTCCTGTAGCTCAAAAAAATTTTTAAAAGAACATATCACTGATTCCTTAAGCAATCCCGACAGTGATATTGGAATGTCCTCAATCGGTGGTAGCATCTTATTGCCCTGAAAGAACCATATCCTTTGACTGTGTCTATTAGCGGTGTCACCTCATACTTCACCAGCTAAGGGCCATCGTGCCAATGGATTGGAAGACCATGTAAAACATGGCAGAGGCCCAAAGAAGTCAGAGATGAGTAAAAACCAGAAAGGAGCATTGTTCTTCCTTCTTCACACAGAGCAGATTGGCTCAAAGTAAAGAGAGGCGTGTAAGAATATTTGTAGGAGAGTTCAAGGGTCTGTTATGCTACATGCCATGAAACATACAGAAGAGTGGCATTGTAGCCTTTAAAATGTGAGTGTGGAAATAAGACCCAAGGAAAGTAATATGAGGCATGATTCCATAAATACTGCACTGTGTGTACAGACAGTAAGGCCTCTGGGGATCAGAGAAAAGGAAAATCAACAAGGGTTGGAACACTCTGGTAAGTGGCACTCAAGTTATATCTTCACCAAAAACAAAATGCATTACCCTCAAGCCAATTCGGACGCCTCGTGGCCTCTAAGCCAGAGAAGAGCTGCCGCATTCGGTTTTCAACGCCGTAATTGCCATGGTAGTAGACTGCCCCATCCCACAGAAGGCCAAGTGGGTTCAAACTGCTGAAATCCTTATGGTCAGCAGTGAAGTGCTTAACCACTGAGCCACCAGGATTCTTGTCTCCTGAAAAGAGGGTGGACAAATTGATTTCCAAGTGTATCTGTTTTATTTTTCAGGCCGACCAGCCCTATAGTAACTTTTTGTGGCTTTGTGTTACATTCCGGTAAAAGATAGACAGCACGTGACTTGCCACTACCACCACTTGTCTGTCGGGTTGTTCTCCGGCATGGCTTGTGTGTTGCTGTGACACTGGACGCGATGTCATGCGTATTTCAAGGACCAACTGGGTCGCCCAATGTGGCTAGTCAGCAGAGCTTCCAGACTGAGAACAGACTGTGAAGAAGAAATAGGCTGACCATTTCAGAGGAACTGGCCACTGCAAACCCTCTGGCCACTATCAAAGCTGGAAAGACTCTGGAATAGAAGCAGAACCTTGTCAGAGTGTCAGGAAATGAACTCAGAAGTCAGTCAAAATAGGACAGAGAGCCCCCTTCTCAAAGTAGAGTCGATCGTATTGGAGTCAAATCTATGGGACCTTCCTTTGCTGATGGGGCATGACTCAAACAAAGTCTTGGAAGGAGTACAGCCTTCCTTAGAGGCAAGGATGGCAAGGCTTCGTCTGGTGTTGGGCCTGTCATTAGGAGAGACCTGTCTCTGAAGGACATCATGCTGGGTAGAGTGGAGAAGCAGGGAAAAAGGTGGAAGACCCTCAAGGAGAGGGATTGGCACCATGGCTGCAACAGTGAGGCGTTAGACACAAGAAGAGCGGGACGGATGTGTGCCATCCTGACAGGGTGGTCATTCTGTGGTACACAGGGTCGCCGTGAGTTGAAACCGACTCCAGGGCACCTAGCAACCGCAGCAACGTGCTCCTTTGGCCGTTCACCATATCGTGACACCATCACCACTGTTCTTTTGTCCAAAGCTTTCTTCTCACTCCAAAGAGAACCCCTGCACCTCTTCAGCAGTAACCACCTCCTGCCCCGGGTCCGCCTCTGAAGACCACCAGCCTGCTTCCTCTCTCTGTGCATTTGCCTTCTCTACAGAATTCCCATCAGTGCGATCGCATGCTGTGGTGAACACCGGGGTCCAGATACCTATTTGAGTCCCTCTTTTTATTTCTTTGGCGTGTATGTCCAGAATTACCTTTATTGTATGGGTCTGTTTGCATGTGTAGCCAGGTATTAACATCTTATTTCTTTGTCTAAGCACTCCTGTACAGGGTTATTGACTTCCTTCCGCTGCTTCCAGTGCTCTGTACCTAGACACTCAAGCCTCTTTTTTTTCTCGTCTTCCTTAGGTTGCACGTCAGAGAATCCTCACGCCTTACTGGTCAGCCCATTGAAGGCATTCTCTCCTCAGCCACCAAAGTTCTTCAAGCCCCTCATGCCTGTGAGAGAGGAGCATAAGAAGAGGATAGCTCTGGAGGCAAGGCCTCTCCTCAGCCAGGAGGTGAGCCCTTGACCTGTCTGTGTTCTGCAGAGCGGGAAGGGGCAAGGCTGCCTGCAGAGAAGTAGCGGTTTCCGTTCACTAACCCTCTGGATGATGCCTGGGAGTGTCCGTGGATTTCCACTCCACAAGTCCTAGCAGGCCTGTAGTAGATTTTTCTTTCTTTCTGCTTCTTCCTACCCCCACCCCATTCTTTTTCTTGGTATGGCTTTTCCAAGATGTTTCTGTCTTCCAAGTGAGAGAGAACTGTGCCGTGAACCTTTGAAAGATAGTAAAGGCTTTTGATGGCACGGGGTTGGTTGGTTTGTTTGATGTTCCATTTGATTTCAGCTGTGCTACCAACGAGCATGCGGTCTTGTCAGACATCGTCCGTGGTTTAACTCTGGCCGGCGAACTCGGTTGCCTATCGACTCACCTGTAATAAAAGAGTTGCCTTGCTTTTCTAACCGGCACGTACCTTCATTGTGTCTTCTCGCCTCTTGTATGTGATGCGTCTGTGTGTCTCGACCCTTGCAGAGCATGCCTCCATCTCAGGCCCATAACCCTGGCTGCCTTGTGCCCTCAGGAAGCAATGGCAGCAGCGTGCCAGTAGAACTCGATAGCAAATGTCAGAGGAAGATTGTAAGTTCTGGAACCATTTCTGTCATACTGCCTGGTGGTGGGTTACAGGCCTTTTACACGCAATCATTCAAGCATTTGAAAAGAAATTAAGATGTGCATTGCATGTTTGCTTTTTATTTCATATATGTATATATATATTTGCCTTTTTAAATATATAGGAAAAGTTTAATCTGCATGAGCTAATGAACTAGAGGTGGTTGATTAAATTAACAACATGTACAGTTATGTTCCCATGGCCTGTGATTCTTCTGAGTGTTGATTCTAGTTCTCTCCTTTCAAAGTGGGTGGGGAAGGGCAGGCACTTGATCATGTTTCTGCCTTTTATTGAAATGATAGCAAAGTTCTCACTTTAACTAACGTTGAAATATTTCTGATATGCCTATGCATACTGCCCAGATTCTGAAGTTAATCTACCTACAGGAGTTGAATTTACTTGGAGTAAGTAATCCTGCATTGAGCTGCGGGCGTGTTTGAAAGCTTTCTTTGCATTGCTCAATGCTACTGCCCAGTTTGTTCTGTCGTCCATGGCCACGCTACCCTCCATCATCACCCATCGGCACCACCACCTCTCTAACGACCTGGCAAAATCCATTCCAGCCTCCTTGGCGGTGGCTTTGCTCTCAGGATGGCCGTGTATCCATCGCCACGCACAGGATGCAAAACCCTCACTCCCCAGCTCTTGGGTTTCAAACCACAGGTGTGAGGAGTGGCTGTTAAGACACTGAGTGTCCTCTTTCTTTAGATGATAAATTAGGCCTCGATTTTTTTTTTCGGGGTGGGGGAGGCTTTTAAAAAAATCTACATAGTCTTAAGGCTGTCTCACTTTATAAGTCCATATGGTGTGCTGGGCTTTGGCGAAGGGAAGCCAGCTTGAAGCCAGCCAGGCTGCTGGGTGTTTACATCTGCATAGGGTCCGCTGGGTTGGCCAGAGGTTGGGGACTCATTTTCTTATCCCCACTGTGCCGGCTCGCACCAAAGGCCCAGGAGGGCCGGATCCTTGACTGGTTCCAAGACACGGCGAATGCACCCTGTGTGAAACTAACGGGACTGAATCCGGTGTGCAGCTGGCCACTCACCTGCATGCATGGAGCGCTAGGGGAGCTTTGGAAATGACCTCCTGATTCCTAATGCCCCCTGAGGAGAGCCACCACTCCCTCCTCCCCCTGTCCCTCTACATTTGTGTCCCAGAGCCACGCCCCCTCCCCGCCTCCCCTCAGTCCTAGTTTCTGGTGAAAAAGAGTGAGATTATCAACAGCTGCCTTGCCTAAGGTGACCAGATTTAAAGTGGGACACCATTGACTCGGGGGCCGGGGAGGGGTGTTCTTGATTAAAAATTTGATCTATATGGACCAAATAGACCGTTCCCTAGCTTGTCGTGCATTCTTTCCAAAAATCGGGACTTTTAAAAACACCAAACATCGGGACCTCTGGTCCTGCCCTTGCCGTCTGTCTGCACCTGAATGAGCTGCTCCGTCATTAGGGTGGGCTGCAGCCTGGTCTTAGAAGACCAGGGGACTGGTGTGTCTTCCCTCTGCAGTCCCTGGCTCTGGGCTGTCTGCTCACATGACACTGATGACCATGGAACACAGGCCCATTCGTTTAAATCTATGTTAAAAATGCACTTTGGCTAAGGTGGCCAGATTTAAAGTGGGACACCATTGACGCGGGGTGGGGGGTAGGAGGGTGGTTCTTGATTAAAAATGTGGTCTATATGGACCAAATAGATGGTTCTCTAGCTTGTCATGCATTCTTTTTAAAAATCAGGACGTCTGGTCACCTTAACTTTGGCCCAAGACACTGCTGGGTGACCCTTCCAATGCTGGTCACCAGATAGTGTCACAGCTCACAGACCCTCCCTGAGAATTGGGTCTTTGCTTTCCTTGTCGTACTGTTAACTTTCACAGAAGAGAAGAGGGCAAGATTGAGCTGGATTCCCTTGACCCAGGAGATCTCAAGCAGCAGTTAGACCGTGTGACCAAGCATAGCCCAGAAGTGCTCCACATGCAGGCTGATGCCTCCGTGGTCCTTGCTGGGGTCTTACTGGTGTGACCTCTGCCTCTACTCCCTTAGGAAATTGCCTCCCTGAGCTTGCCTCCTCTCTGAGGCTACTGAACTGACTTTGGGATTTTACGTCCTATGGCAGCTTTTCCAGGCCATGTTGGTAGAATTTTCAGGGCATTGTTTGCTCGCCCGGAGGTTCCATGAGCTCTTTGGGAAATGTTAGTTTCCTTTTTACAAATTTTTGCCCCCCACCTTTGTTTTTAATTTCCTTTCCTTTTCACTCTTGAAAAAGCAGAGTGAATTAATGGTTCAAACTCACTGCCATTGAGTCGGGAGCACTCCTAGAGACCTATGGGACAGTGTAGAGCTAGCCCTATGGGTTTCTGAGACTATACCTTGTTATGGGGGTAGAAAGCCTCATCTTTCCCTGCAGAGCGGCTGGCTGGTTCAGACTGCTGACTATGTGATTCGCAGCCCACCGTGTAACTACTACACCACCAGAGCACCTCTAGAGTGAATGCAGGAGTTTGAAATCACTTCTGAGAAGGCCATGACTTATTCCCGTTGTTTTCTGTAGTAGCTCTGTAATTCTGCATCTCCACGGCCCACTGGGTAGGTAGGTTTCTGCTTGTGCTGATCTCGTAAGACGAAGTAGAGCTGCTCCCTGGGATCTCCACATCCATCCATCTCTGCTGGGGTGAACTGCTCTGTCTTTCTCCCACAGAGCAGGGGCTGGGTTCACACCCAATGATTAGCCACCTGGTGCTTAATCCAGTGTGCCACTAAAACTCCCTTGCAATAAAGATCTCACTCTCACTGCCATCGAGTCAATTCTGACTTTGAGGGCCCCTCAAGGACGGGGTAGCACTGCCCCTGTGGGTCTCCAAGACTGTAACTTTTTTTTAAATCGTTTTATTAGGGGCTCATACAACTCTTATCACAATCCATACATACATCAATTGTGTAAAGCACATTTGTACATTCATTGCCCTCATCATTCTCCAAACATTTGCACTCCACTTAAGTCCTCAGCATCAGGTCCTCACTGTAACTTTTTTTTAAATCATTTTTTGGGGAGCTCTTACATATATCATAACATTGCACAGTTTAATCACATCAAGCAGTATTGTGCAATTGCTCCCACAGCTGGTTTCAAAATATTTCCTTTCTTCATGAGCTCCTTGATAGCAGTTCCCCTTTATCCCCTCCCTCCCCCACCAAACCTCCAGGAACCCTTGTTCTCCCCCATCCCCCTATAATAGTTTATTTATTTAGCCCTATCTTATAAACTCCAGTATGTCCATCCACATGCCATTCTGTTGTCCCGTCCCATCCAGGGGGGCCATCTAGGACTGTGACTCTTCACAGGAGTCAGAAGCCTCCACGCTCTCCCGTGGAAGAGCCGTGGTTTTGAGCTGGTGGCCTTGCAGTCAGCCACGCAGGGTATGACCACCCCACCCCACCCCCAGGGTGAAAGTCATCATTTGTGCTTTTGTTGTCTGACCAATTTGGGAAGATGACCACATGTCCACCACGTGTTACACAGGAAGTGAATGCAGCCACAATCGGCGCTGGAGTCTTGCCTTTGAAGTCATCAAACAGAAAGAGTGGCAAAGAAAACACTAGTGGTTGCTCGCAGGGTTCCCTCTACTCCTTCCTCAGTCTTTCTAAGCAGCGTATGATTCAGTCCTTTCATTTTACATATGCAGAAACAAAAGGGCTAGAAGCGTTGAGTGACTTGCACAGGCCATGAGAGTATAACATCTCTCAGCAGAGCTGGGTTAACTCCCGACACATCGGCTGTTTCCAAAGAGCATGCAGTGTCCAGTAGGTCCTGGTGCTGAGCCGAACAGTGGGCTGCCCGCCTCTAAGGACCATGGACAGAACTACTGGGTGTCCCAGGCCACTTGGTCTTGGATACAAAGCAGCTCTCTGAGAAAGAGCCCAGACCTGCCTGTTGGTGCAAGGAGTGGCGGCTTTTAATGTAACTTTTAATCCCTTTGTTCTCTCAGGAGTTTTGTCTGTGGATAAATATTAGCTGCACAAGTTAAACTGTAGAAAATCAAATCACAAAGACTAGCTATAGCTAAGTGTTAGAGCTTGACTCCGCTTTTCGGTAGCGTCTTTACTCTTTATTTCAAGTCTCTCAGGAATGATAGGGAAGTGTTTGAGGCAGTCCTCATCAGGATGCAGTGGTTAGACTTTGATCCCAAACATTTTACTTATCATTGGCTGACATTGCATGTTGAGGGGGTTTGGTTAGGTAGGTAGACTTTTGTACCAGAAATATTATTCACTGAAACGGATTGTAGTGATGACTGTACAACTCTTCTTCATGAGATTGAACTATTGAATGATATGTAAATTATATGTCAATAGAACCATTTAAAAAAAGAAGTATTCATATATGTAATCAAACTCCCTCAACCTGCGATGTAAACCAACTGTCTTCTCTTCTCTTCTTGAAGGTAATAAATTGATACACTTTTAGACTCCTTTTAAATGTTAGAAAATGTTTCATCTTATTGTTCATATTTCTGGAATAAGTTATGCCTGCTCCTTTAGCCAAAGCCCTGGGGGTGTAGTGGTTACTTAGGCAACAATTTTTTTACGTAATTGTATGAGGTATTCTTGGACTTGGAGAATTTTATTTCTTTGCCAGCTTAAGTCAAAGGGAAATGTAAAAATGACAAACAGTTGAAATTCAGTTTCGAGGAAATATCGGTAAAGGATACGGATTCTGAGACTGTTTGCAGTCTTTACCCATTACGGGCGTTCCCTCCTCCTGGGGGAGAGCGCTCCACCACCTTGGTAACACGTCTGTGGCCATCAGGTTGACACCATCTCAGGGAGCCAATAGGACAAAGGAGGGCTGCCCCCAGCGTTACCAAGGCTTTAATCTTCCCAGAAGCCCACGGGCACACCTTTTCTTCCACCACACGGCTGCTGGGCTAGCACTGCCAACCTTCCAGGAGGCAGCGGAGAGCTTAACTACCATGTCGCCCAGGTCAGTCCCCTCCTCAGTTGTGCCACTTAATGTAAAAGGCAGCTGGAGACCAGATAGCAAGACCAGCTTAGCGCTGCCAAACATTTGGGTTTTGCTCATTTCAGGAAACGTATTGACATTTGATCCTTAACGTGAGTTAAGGACCAAAGTAATTAAGACTACAGATGCTTCCGCATAACTTATATTCAGGTTATTTTTGAAACTGAGAAGCATTGAAGAGAGAACTAAACTATTTTTGAAAGAAGTTAGCACCTGAGTAGGCGCGCGCACACACACTCACACACACACAATGGCGATCAAGTCCAACAGATGAGATTTATGTTGGTTTGTAAACAGCTGCCTGCCACTTGTGTTGAGCATTCACTGTGCGCATCACGGGCTTTCTCTGCCTGTGTGTCATGTTTCTTGGTTACATGGTTCACAATGTAACCTTCATTATCAGTGTGACCCCCTGAGGGCCGGAACCTTGCTTCTTTCACTCGACATTGGCATTCCCAGTGTTTACAACAATGACAGCCATATAGGAGGGTCTCAGTCAGTATTTGTTAAATAAAAATCACACTTCCATATTTGCACCACCATCCGTTGTGTGCGGTTATTAGAATTTACTAGATAGGAATATTAATTTTTAGCTGAACATAAAAGACCCCTGTGCTTAATAATGTCTTCCACCAAATATTAACATATATGTTCACATGAAGAAAGAATGAGGGATTGATGCTGCCCACTTTCGCCATAGTCCATAGTCACACGTCTTCGTTAGCAGTTACTGGATGAGCAAGGGGATGGCATGTTCATTCAAACTGCTTCCCTGCCTTCCTTACCTTTTAGTACATCCTCTGTTCACGCTGCTCAAAAAATGTAAAAAACTGTGGTTGCTACTATTTTTCAGCTTTGAGATATTTGGCCTAATATGAAGGATAGGGGTTAAAATTTTGCTCTTTCTCCTTTTGCTGCTGGATGCTTTATTTTACTGGCTTTTGCCCCCATAAAATAAGCTCCAAAACTTTTCACAAGTTACCTTTTGTCCCAAAGTAAAGAGTATAAGAGCAAATGGAGACAGAGGAACTAGATGGTGCCCAGCTAGCACTGCCAACTCCTCTGAAAGGGTGCCATCCTGACGCTCCTGGATAGCAGCCGGGAAGAATGGGGAGCAAAACTCAAAACCACTTCCAGTAAATCAAGCTTACTGATCATTTAGAGACTGGCAGGACCCTTGAGACAATGACCCTTAGTCAGCCAGCCTTCAGCCCTGGGACTCAGCTCACCCCCATGGCTCAGTTTTCAGCCAAGGTCTATCCAGGCAACAATAGGATCAGGGAAGTATGCAGCCCATCAATCTCTGTCCAGTTTACAATAAAAAGATAAAATAAAAATAGAAAGTTTAAAATGGAAAAAAAGAACCTTCGGAGAACTGGTCGTGCCAGCCTCTGGGGATCTGCTCATGTCATGAGAAAGAGCTAATCCTGGGTAACTGATTAAAAGTTCCATGCCTCCTCCCTTCCCCTACACCCACAGAAGGAATTTTTTTCTTTTTCTTTTTTCTTTTTTTACCGTATATACTTGAATATAGTGGGTTGGAAAGAAGGAACTGATTACAAGGAACTATATGTGACCTCCTCCCTGGGGGATGGACAACCGAAAAGTGGGTAAAGGGAGACGTCGGACAGGGCAAGATATGACAAAATAACAATTTATAAACTATCAAGGGCTCATGAGGGAGGGGGGAGCGGGGAGGGAGGGGGAAAATGAGGACCTAATGCCGGGGGCTTAAGTGGAGAGGAAATGTTTTGAGAATGATGAGGGCAATGAATGTACAAATGCACTTTACACAATTGATGTATGTATGGAATGTGATAAGAGTTGTATGAGCCCCTAATAAAATGATTTAAAAAAATTTTTTTAAATAAAATAAAAAAATTAAAAAAAATTTTTTAAGCCAGCCTGAATATCAGCCAAGGCCCCTAATTTCACTACAAAAACTGCATAGAAATTCTGCTGAAAAACGGCTTATACACAGGTATGAACATTAATTGGTGAGTGAACACAAAGGAAAGCAGTCTTCTTCATCTTAGGTAAGAATGGGTTCCTGAGAATTTGTCTGGGTAGCAAGCACAGTAATTAACACCAGACCAAACCCGGGAAGAGCAGAAACTGGTAATGCATGCACATGAGTGGCTTTCGCTGGGAAGCAGTTGGGAGCAGTACAGTTGCTGTTTAGAGCCAGTGACTGACTTCCCCCTCGTTTCCATAGGACTCGGAGGAGGAGGAACACGAGCTGGGAGCTATGAACCAGAAGCTGATAAGCTCACAGCCTTATGTACCTGTGGAGTTTGCCGACTTCAGTGTTTACAATGCCAGCTTGGGGAACAGGGAGTGGTTCCCCTCTAAAGTAGATCTGACAAGCTCCCGAGTGGCCGAGAAAGAAGTGTCCCGGAGCCCTACCACCAGCAGTATTACCAGTGGCTACTTTTCCCACAGTGCCTCCAATGCCACCCTGTCGGACATGGTGGTCCCCTCCAGTGACAGCTCAGACCAGCTGGCCATCCAGAGCAAGGATGCAGACCCCCAGGAGCACTCTGGGCCCTCACTTGTGCAGGAGTGCCGACCGCCCACAGACAAAGAGTTGACAGAACTGGAAAGAGGCTTGGTGAAGGATAAGTTACCCATGGTGCCACCCAAGGAAAACAGTGCCTTAGCCGAAGGGAGCCCATCGTCCCAAGGCATCCCTGAGGAAAACTCCAAAGTACCCTGCAGGACTGGCTCGTGTTCCCAGCTGGACACCGGCCCCAGCAGACATGGCCCACCGGCCAGGGAGTTCTCCCCCGTGGAGGTGACCGTGGAGCACACCACGAGCATCCTGGAGGATCATTCTTTCACGGAGTTCATGGGCGTGTCGGAGGGGACTGCTTTAGATGGCCTGACGGATTCTTCTGCCGGAGAACACCTGAGGAGGAAGAACCTACCAAATCCAACAGACAGTAAAAGTGCCCCCCATGGGCGCCCCGACCCTGGCATTCTGCACCAGACGTGATCAGGTAATGACCTCCACAGGCCACCCTTTGCATTCTGTGCCTTCAGTGGGCCTGCCTCATTTTGCAGCACCCTCCCACCCATGGGTGCGCACCCCAGTGAATTAGGCGGGAAGGCCTGTTGGGGTGCTTCAGACAGGGTTCGGGGCCTGCCTGGGAGCCAGTTCTCATCCTGCCCAGCTGGTACTCTCTCTGTGGGAGAGCAAGTCAATTTTGGGTATAAGAGTTGGGGCCAGGAAGTACATTGGGCCAGTGGGTTGTTTTTTGTTTTTGTTTTAAACTGGCACATGGGTAGGTATTGAATTCAAGGTACAGAAGACTAAGAATCCGCCTCTTATTAATCCCCTGCGATGTTTGTGTTCAGTTGTGTTACTGACACACATCGTGGGACACCTGGCTGCTGGCCCGCAGGCTGGTGATCCGAAGCCATGCAGGTGCGCCTCAGAAGACAGACTGGTCTGCTATACGAGGTCACACCCTGAAAACCCCGGAGCACAGTTCTTGGTGCACGTGGGTATGCGTGGGGTTGCCATGTGTCAGCTGACTTGTCAGCAGCTCACAGCAACCCAGCTCCCCTCAGGTACCCTAGTCCCCAGACCAAATCCAACCTCGCTGCCACGGAGTCCTCGGAACTCTACCACAGGGCAGCCCTGCCCCTGGGCATTTTTGAGCTTTACTCTTTACGGGAGTAGAGAGCCCGTCTTTGTCCCAAGAGGCACTCTGTTGGCAGCTACTCTATTGTCCCAAATGGGAGATTCCTTCCATTGTTAAATGCAGCACAATTTTATGGATTGTTAGGAAAGAAAATGCTGCCAATTTTGGAAGACGCATCCCAGTGTCAGAAATGGCAATGTGGGAAGAAAAGCTCCTCCTAATTGGTGCGATATGGTAACTTGGTGCCAGTAGGTGGAAGGGTGCTAGAGAGGTATAGACAAATTCCCTGGCAATTGAAATGTGGATGGCTGGTTTTAGAATACTGTTTCATCCTCCTAGCTGAACAAAATGTATTCATGCTAATATTCCTAAGGGAGATAACTAGTCACAGAGATTGGATTTCCTGTTTGTAAGCCTCTGCTCCTGGCAGCCATTCTTTCCCACTCCCATTCCCTCTGTGGCTTCCCATAACCAGCTGCCCCTGTGGAAGGTATAGGAGAGCCATGGTGTAGGTGTAAAGACATCCCTTTGGCTCAGGAAGGTATTGTCACAGTGTGATCAGGATGTCCTCTGGAATTTTCTCCCTACATCTGATACTGTGATAGTTGCTGCTAGCTGCCGGGGAGTCCTCCCTCATGTCGAGGCAACCCCGTGCACAGTGCCTAGAATCTGACCATTGGGAGCTAAGAGGTTTCCATTGGCTGTGTCAGAAGGAGACCGCCAGGTTTTCTCCATAGTCCATCTTAGCACGGAAGCCCCCCTGAAATCAGCATCCTAGCAGTGCATCCCCCTCCACTCACCACAGGTGGAGGCTGCTCAGTAGGTTGATCCCAGGTTTTCTGGACCTCCCGGATGGAGGAGCGAATTCTAACTCTGAACTGTCAGTGCCCCCCGGCCTTCCATACGAGCCCTTAAAGTTTCAGAATGGGGTTCTTTACACAACATGCTCATGTTTCAAAACTGGCACACCCTCAGCAGACCGGATGAGACCATGAGAAAAACAGCCTCCCACCGTTCAAATGAGGAAGCCAAGAGTTACTCATCCCTGTTCTTGCAAAAATGCAACGTTCATTTGTCATTCAATGTCTTCGGTCCTGGAGCTCAAATCTGTGGAGCTGGCCCACATCAGCTTACCAGTCATCCTTCCAAGAAGTTCCCGCGTCAGGCCTCTTCATTGGTCACTCTGCAAGAGTGCTCCTGAAATGTGCGGGTGACTCTGCTCGGGTGCAGGAGACAATGGCTGGGGCCACCTTAAGATGCCCGGGAGCAGAGTTGAGAAGGTCGACCCTGACAAGCTCACGGGGACTCTGAAGGCCACATTGTAAGAAGCATGGCTCACAAATGAGAAGCTACACCCGGTTCTTGCCCTGGAGCCCAGATTTTTCAGAACCCAGCAAACACGAAGAGTATCTCTTTGCTCTCTGAAAAGTCCCATAATGGGGAACTACCTCCTCAAACCTGGAATTTGTGAAAACACCTGTCGTACAAGAGCGATGGGTTTAGGGGAACTTTTTTCTCTCTCTCCTTTTTTATACACTCACAGTCAAACACATATGTACACACACACACACACACACACACAAAATCCACTTAAGTACTTTCTGTGTTCCTTGTCATTGTTGTGACCATTTTAAAGTTTACTTCAGAACTTGGAAGGGCTGATTTTATCAGAACTTCTATTCTCACCCAGAAATCCACTTTTTACTTCAGCGTTGGGCGTTGCTGTTGCTGTCGTTACTAGTCCCAAAGGTGGGTCTCGGTGTCTGCCTTGCCAGAACTGGGTCCCATGGCAGACACCCCGCCCCCGCATCTCATGGGTCCCTTCTGAAGAGATGCCTGCTTGAGTGGAGGCCCGGCAGGGTTGGGCTGAGCAGGCTGTGGGGTGGCCGGGAGGTAATGAGAGCTTGAACTCACGTTGTCTCTGCCTTCCAGGGGACCACAGCAAGTACACGTGCGAGGTGAGGCCAAGGCACCTCCGGCCACTGCTCTGCTGGGCGGGCAGCTTTGCTCCACGGCACCAAGCACCAGCTTCCATCTTTAAAGCGTGCTGCGGCCCTGGCCGACCTCTGACCAGCTCTGCTCGGACAAGCAGAGACCCGTCTCCTGAGCCACCTCCTTCCCCTGCCAAGTGGGAGGAGTGGCACTTTGTCACTTGGGTGAATGGGCAACCACTGCTTTTTCCAGAAAGCAAAGGAACCGAGACCTGGATTAATTAAGTGGCAGTATTTTTCGTTTGCACTTCTACACACCCCTAAACTGTAGAAACCTCTACAGATCCAAACCAAGTAATCTTTATTCTTATACAACTTTGATCAATTCTTACTGTAGACTCTGGAGTTAATGCTCTAATTTGTTTGTTGGTTTTTTAAATAATATAT
The DNA here is from genome assembly GCF_000313985.2 of Echinops telfairi. NCBI lineage: Eukaryota > Metazoa > Chordata > Mammalia > Afrosoricida > Tenrecidae > Echinops > Echinops telfairi. The sequence goes on from NW_022109767.1 coordinate 11,149,308, forward strand.
ATATGTATGTATGTATATGAAATGTGTATCTATATTTTGTCCGGAGACAGACGTGGCTGCACACTAAAATGCAGATAAAGCTGAATTGTAAAAATCATTAGGTACTGGACTTCGTTACAAAGCAACGTGAGCAGTCCCTTTGGCTCAAGCGAAGGAGAGTGATTGCGTGAGAGCAAGGTTGCAAATCCCTCTGCAAAAAAGGTAATAGAATGCTGTTCTTTATAACCAAAGAACTTACATGAAACTGTACGTTGTTGGTGTGCACTGGTGTGTGTGTGTGTGCGTGCTTGTTTAACTGCTACTTTGGTGCCATAGACCCTTGGCTACCAAGCCACGCGCTGACGGTCTCTGTCCTATGTTTCATAAGCACACGGAAAACTCACAACTGTAGTCTTTCGGGCTTCCACCTGACTGCCACTTGCTGACTTGGCCTCGTATTATAACCCTTGACAATGCCTGGGGTTCTCCCCGCTGCAGTTCCATTGCCAGGTGTGCAGCCCAGCCAGGCAGGTAGAAAGCAAGCGGAGAGCAGTATTACTGTCAGAAAGCAAAGGGGCAGACCAAGAGTTGGGTGGGGAGGGGTGGGGTTGGTGATTTGGGGGCTTGGGGTGGGAGTGGGGTTGTTTTGGATCAGTGAGTAGGTGATGTGGCATGGTTCTGTCGTCCTGATTTTTGCTAAATTCTGGAAATAATGGAAGAGATAGACTGAACTCTTCATGGACACAAACGGCATTGTGTTGGCTGGAGGTGACTGGCTCCTGCTGTCCCCGCTGCCCCGGACTTCATTCTTAAACCTCCCCTTTAATGGAGGCACTGCAGGGTCAGGCGGTATGAGCATTGTGAGGCAATGCCTTTCTGTCTGTTATGTATATGCCTGTACAGTTGGATTGGGTGTACAGCTGTGTGTGGTGAGAGGATATGTACAGCCGCTGTACCTTGTATGGTTAAGCCCTTAGCATTATCAGTCAGCGAGGAAGATGGGGGCGACCTTAAGGATAAGCTGCTGCACATGATTTTTTGTGTATAGTGAGCTGACTGTAGTATTTTACTATTGTGTGTTTAAAGAAAGAAATGTAATTTATATGCTTTTTCAACTTTATTGTATTTAATTGGTACAGATTTTTGTGTGTTTTAGAATATAAATGGTTTAATTGAGATTATAAACCCATCCTGCGTTTGTCTTTCCTAACTCGCTGTGGAGTTCGGAGCGAATGCTCGATTGCCATCTGTGTGCTAAATAATAACACGAACAGCTCACATCGACTGATGGGGACCTGTGTAGAGAGGCCCCTGGTGCCCGGTGCGGTGCAAGCAGTGGGTGCGCTCCACTGTTGACCTCAAGGTTGGCAGATCAGGCTCCTGCAGTGACAGCCCACAGGAAAAACCTGTGGTCAGAGGCTGTGGATGGTTCTCCCTGTGACAGATGGGGTTGCCATAAATTGGGATCAAGCCAATGGCAACAGGTTTGGGGTTTTGGTAAGTGTGCGCTGGACACTGTTGCAAGTATTAGCTATTTCTCATCTCCTTTACTCCTCAGAGAAGCGGAAGTCCTGGGTACTGTGGTTGGTAAACGTTCAGCCAGTGGAAAACCAAGACAGATGTTGGTGCCTGGGAGCAAGTGGCAAAGCCAGAATTCTGCTCCTACTTCTAAGCAGCCTCTGTTGTTCTACCTGGGGAGGCTGACCTGCTGTGGAGGCGGCGGGGGTGGGGGGATAGCTGTTGAGGGGAGGGCAGAGTTCCAGACAGGCCAGTAGACCACTGGAACAGAAGGACTGTGTGTATTAAGTCGGTTCAAGACACTTAAACAGACTTAGGATAAATAAACAGCAGTGCCCTTCAACCCAGGAGATAATAGTCACTATTGAGATCAGTTCATTGTGAAATCCCCCCACCACCCAAAAAAACACAAACAATCCAGATTTTTTTCAAAAAGACCTCGATTTTTCTCAGTGACTTTTTTGAAGCCATGCAGACCGAGCGTAGCCTAATTCTGATGGAGCGTGTCCAGGAGAATGTCAGGAGAGCGAGCCCAAGAGCATATTTGAGTTTCCCAGACGCAGGTGGGAAGGAGAAAAGCAAGCCCTCGCTTTATGCCGAGATGATGCAAACCGAGCTCATTGGCATCGGGTCGCGTCCACTCTCGTGACTGGCTCACAGGGCAGAGCAGAACTGCCCCATACAGTGTCCAAAACTGTCGGTCTCTCCTGAAGCCAATGGCCGCATCTTCCCCACCGTGGGGGAGTTTGAACCGCTGATGTGTTGAGCGGCCACGCGCGTAACCACGATGCCACTGGAATGCCTTTTTTGGATGAACAGTGATAACTAAAAATTCTGTTCAAGACGAAATGAATAAATTATCATTCCCCTTGGTAGTGTAGTGGTTATGCGTTGAGCTGCTTACCCCCAGCTGCTGCACAGGAGACAGAGGAGGCATTGCTCCTGTAAAGAGTCTGGGTCTTGGAAATCCACAGGGGCAGTGCTACCCTGCCCTGTAAGGTCCCCGTGGGTCCCAGGTGACCTGATGGCAGTGAGTTGGGTTTTTATGAGTGGGAGTGATCTCTGGGTCATTGACATTGTCAGTGAGCCAGGGGGTGTTTTACCGGATTGTTAAATATAGGCTGGAGTTCTACAGTTAATTTTCAAACTGTAATATGAGCAGTGCCATCATAATTGTTTATAGTTATTTGGACACATTGTTTATCATAACAAAAATGCAGCCTTGTGTTTCCATGGGATCGATTTGTCAGAAGAATAATTATTAATTTGATTTTTAAGCAAAGCCTTTAAGATTAATTAAGGGCAGAGTACAGCTAAATGATGTTGTTTTGGTGAATAACTATTTTTGATATGGCAGTATTCGAGCTTTAGGACTAGGTGTGGGAAGACAACCAGTTAGATGGTTAAGCTTAAAAAGAGGAAGGCTTTTCATCCTCTGATTTAAAAGATGGCATTGCTTCAGCGCTCCTCTCTTTTGGACCGAGAGCTAGCGGAGAGCACTTTGCTATGGGACGCATCTCACAGGTCTCTGCATTGAGTCCTGAACAGTGCCACGTGCCAGCGTCAGTTGTGTCGGGGCAATTCTGACTCACGGCGGTGACCCCGGTTTCTCAAGGGAGAACTGTGTGCCGTAAGGGTTTTCAATAACTGATTTTTGCTTTGCTTCTAAAGTAGATTGCCAGGCTTTCTTCAGCGGCACCTCTCTGTGGATTTGAACTGGCCATCTTTCCGTAAGCAGCCAAGTATATTAAGCAGGTACACTACCCACCAGCACAAGTGGATTGTTGTTGTTGTTGTTGTTTGCTTGTTGGTGGTATTTTTCGGTAATATTGAGCCTATCTTCCAAATTAAAGTACAATCACACACACACACCCAAAAAAAACACAACACCACCACAATCTGTAATAGGCAATTCTGGAGTTTTCTCCTAATCTAGACAAAAAAACCAGCCTTTTCCTGGGCTGCCCTGAGGTTTCCTGGAGCCTCTTGCTGGTGGGGACTGGCAGTGGAAGACTCTGTGCGTGCAGGTGCTGAAGTAAGCGAGAGAGCTGCATTTCTGTGATAACAGAATCTAAATTAAACCTGCCTGTCATTTGTTTTCAACCCGGTGCGGAAGGAGGAAATCCACTTTGTAGATTGGCACGCCCCCAATGGCTGTGACTCTGTGGCTGTGGCGTGGCCATTGAAGTCCATCCTGAGTAGTTATCACATGATCTGTGCCACACGTGGCTCTCTGGGTGTTCTGGGTAACGCAGGAGTCGGCCTCTGAGCAGCTCACTGGGGACCTGTGTTACTGCAGGCAGTCCTCACCCTTAAGAGACTGCAGCCCAAGGAGATGCTTCCGGTCCCTCAGTCACCGTAACCTGAGCCCCGTTGGCAACTTTCAGCACCTTGGAGCTCACTGTAGATTTTCTCGTGTGACTGCACTGAGAGGAACGCCCGAGTCCTTAGGGAACCCTATTCATGAGGACGCAGAGAGGCTGAGGAACAGAACAATGAATGGTTGACAGCGAGGAAGGTAAGTTTTGAAATCGAAGTACCTGAAGGGGACAAACGATCCACAGACCAAGGAAAAGGTCCTGTCTGTGTTTTGTTTGTTTGTTTTTCACTCTGGTTTTATCATACAGACCCACCAGCACCCTTTCACAGTGCTTAAAATGTGCTTAATGATTTGGATTTGAAAACTGGAAAATATTAGTGGTTGAGCAACATGAAGCAGCCGTTCTTTGGGACCTTTTCCTCCTAAACATCTACCTGGCTCACACCTGAAGAGTTCTTGGGTTTCTTTGTCATTGTGTAACTTTCTAACCCAGCACAAGGTCTTGGGAAAACTACAGCTGAGTGGCTCCATTTGAGTCAAAGGAAGATGTGCTAAAGTGAGGGAACTTTTTGTGTGGTGTCTTGGTTATCCCTTTTGAGCCAGCATCATCCGTACCTAGTGCGTGGCCAACCACAGATCAACAGCAACAGCAGGGCTATGGCAGTGGCCAAAGAGAACAGTTCACCAGGAATAAGAATGTGAAACATACTTGGTGTAGCTCTCTACTCAGCTATCAAAATACAGCTGTCTGTTTAAAGGTGACATTGGAGGGTGCCAATTCATCCACGCTTTTTCCCTAGACCTTTTCAATAAAGGGAGTCCTTGAGGGTGCAGATTACAAATGGTTAATGTGCTTGCTGCTAACCAAAAGGTTGGAGGTTTGAGACCACCCACCAGTGCCTCGGAAAAAAGGCCTGGTGGTCTAGTTCAGGAAAATCAGCCACTGAAAACCTTGTGGGACACAGGTCTACTCTCGACACCCACGGAATCATCGTGAGACAGAATTGACTTCGTGGCACCGGGTTTTGTATCAAGGGGGTGTGTGACGGAACTTCAAACCATTTGTGGGAAATGGAATTTTAAAAGATAAAAATAAAACCCCAACCTTTATTTCCCAATATAAGCTCTATCGGGGCCAAGCCACTTTTGCTAGAGGTGATACCAGCCATTTGTACATCCCTAAAGAACTGAAGGTCCCGGGAATTTAAATGGTTAGATTCAATGCAGTATTGTTTATGCTGTGATCCCCCACAGAAACTCTTACAAAACTGCCCTTACTTGATGAGAGGAATGAGCAGGAGCATTGTTGTAATGAAGAATTTTCTGGAGACGCTTCCCCAGGCTACCATTCTCAAAACACTCTCGTAATACGCAGGTTATTGTTTTTTGGTCTTTCAGAAAGTCAACAAGCCAAATGCCTTGAGCATCTCAATACACTATTGCCAGGACCTTTGCTTTTGTTGGGCGGCTTTCGCTTTGCCTGGACCACCTCTACCTCTTGGTAGCCATTGCTTTGATGGTACTGGTAAGGACACCTTTCATTTCCTATTTCAGTTCTTTCAAGAGACGCTTCAGGATCTTGATCTCACTCCTTTAAAGCCTCATTAAAAACTCTGCCTTGATCTGGATGGAACAGTTTTGGTACCCCCTGAACAGAAAGTTTGCTTAACTTTAATTTTTCGGTCAGCATTGTGTAAGTTACATCAATGAGATGTCTGTGATGTTGGCTATTGTTTCTGCTGTTAATTGTTGGTCCTCTTCAATTAAGGGCTCAAAACAAAGTTGTTTTCTTGCAAATGATGTGGATGATCTGCTGTAGGTTTCATTGTTAATGTTGCATAATCTTATCTTAAAATGAGTTATTTATCTGTGGAGTACTGATTTCTTTCTTTTTGTTAAGGGACACTAAGCAGATTTTTATTTTTTAAGGCTTCCAACTTTTTTTTTAAATCATTGTATTGAGAACTCTTACAGATACGGTAACATTCCATAGTTCAATCACATCCAGCTGCATTGTACAATTGCTACCACATCAGTTTCAAAACATTTTTTCCTTTTTTAAAAAAATCGTTTTATTAGGGGCTCATACAACTCTTATCACAATCCATACATACATCAATTGTGTAAAGCACATTTGTACATTCATTGC
>NW_022109767.1:11156862-11163564 GCF_000313985.2 Echinops telfairi
GGGGAACACCGTCCTCAAGGCCTGGTGACCCAGGATGTGTTCCACTCTCTCCTCCTGCCCCTTCACCTGTTCCCGTGTGCTCTGATCAGATATGTCCCTCTCCCTGAGCTGCAGATTCAGTGCTGTCCTCTGAAATAAATTCTCCTGGGGGGAGGGGCTGGTGTCCACGTAGTTGGGATTGGGGCCAGCCCCCCAGACCTCTCCACTGTTTCCTTACTCCACGCCGGCATATTGCATTCACATCTTGGCCATTTTCTTTCTTCTTGAACTTGATATCAGTTCCCCTTTATCCCCTCCCTACCCAACCCTATCCCCTAGGAACCCTTATTCATTTATTTATTTGTTTATTATTGCCGTCTCTTACACCATCCACTATATACAGTCACATATAGTTCTGTTATTCACTCCCCTTGAGGGAGGTTATACAGTCATCCATATTATCAGCACCCCACCCCCACCCCACCTCACCCCCACATTTCCCATACCTTTCGCGCTGTAATTCTGATGTTTGAGGTTTGAAGGGGATGTGAGGCCGGCAGTTTGACAACGTTGTTGCCCTCGCTGAGGATGTCGTTGGAGACTGCCTCAGGGCCGTGTCCGCGGCCGAGACAAGACGAGAATTCCGCTGTGCACCTCTGGCCGGCTCCGTCTCCACCTAGTCGCCACCTTCGCTCAACTTTCCAACCTTCACTTCCACACGCTCCACCGTCTCGCATCCATCAGCACAAGTGCTGAAGTGCTGATTTCTTGGGGATGTCATCCCCATACACTTTTGGTCAAGTGTCAATGATTTCACCATTCTTCCACCCAAGCTTCCTGACAAATTTGATGTTTGTTTTCCCTTCAATTTTATCAGCATTCACATCGCTCTCTCATCGGGGCTCTTGTCAAACTGATGTTTTATCCTTCTTGGTGCCTCCCACTGGAGCCCACTCAGACAGATTATGACAAGTTAGGAGTTTAGTGAAAAAAAGTGTTTGAAATCAAACATAGCCTTTTCATAATACACATTTTTCATGAACGATTTGAAGACCAGATAGCCTTTGTGAGAAAGACACTGCATAACAAATGGTCCTTCGACTTAAGAGACTTTAACACAACAGTAAACATGGCTGCTGGGGGTCAGAAATTCAGGAGTGGTTCCCACAGGCTGTTCTGCCTTCCCCCACCCCCCCACCCCCAGGTTGCCATTGGGACGTCTCTCTGGGCTGCCAACAGCCAACACCTGAGGTTGGGACTGCAGCTGGGAGGACCTGCTTCCAGAGCGGCTCACTCTCCTACCTGGTAGGCCAGTGAGGAACACCAGGTAGCCCTGTCCTTGCCCTGAGAAGGTGACGGTTGACTGTCCCAGAGCGATCCAAGAGCATGAACAGCAGCCACAATGTCTTCCTCCGCCTGCTAGCAGAAGTCACACACTGTGGCACCCAATAGATCCTAGTGGTGAGGACTGAGTCCTTGGGTCCTGCCTGCACTCAAGGGGGTTCCCACTATCACTGTTCATCAACCAGGCTCTGCATTTTAAAGAAGTGTCAAAAGGATTGAACCCATGGGACAAAGCAAGCATAACTGTTACCTGCAAGTGAAGTTCAGAGTCTAGATCATGTCTTGAGCCCCGGTTGCCATGGTGTTCAATAGGCTTCACAAAGACCTCTTGGGTTGCTAGAGGAAAGCCATATATTCCATAGGGTTTTCATGGCTGACTTCGGAAACAGGTCTCCAAGTCTTTCTTCCAAGGTGCCTCTGGGTGTGTATGGACCACTGTCCTTTCCAGTGCTTAATTAACTGTGCCATCCTGGGACTCCTGTTTATAAATGGCTGGGTCAAAGGGAAAACCACACTCAATGACAAAAGTAGCAGATAATATCAGGACCAAGCCCAATCCCTAGGACGCTCTGAAGTGTGAACTCATCAGCGAACACACCAGACTAATTAATCTAGTGATCAGAGACTTGACTTATGCTTCTATCTCCAGTTGTATTTCTCACCGAATTCTTCTCGTCAGCTCTGCTTCTTTGGAGATGCAAGGACATGACTGCAGTTGAATGGCTGTACTCCAAAATCTGAATCCTAAGGAATCCCAACATATCTCTAGTTATCAAAGCAAGCAGTGATATTAGTGGTTAATTTTAGAAAGAAAATTGCCAAACAAGAGGAGTTCATGAATATTGATTTGCTTTTCCCTGAAGATATTTACAAATATTAGTCCATTCTGGCCCATAATGACCCGACAGGACAAAGCAGCACTGCCTCCATGAGTTTCCACATCTGTACATCTTCGTGGACATAGAATCCCCCTCTTTCTCTCATGGAGCAGCGGGTAGTTTTAAACAGGTGACCTGGCAGTTCGCAGCCCAGAGAGTAGCCCCTCACATGGCCCAGGGCTCCAGTAATAAATAAGCAGGCTTATTTTTATTTATTATTAATATTGACATGATTCCAAATGTTTTGGCTATGTGCAAAAAATAAGTTCAAAGGAAGCCTGTGGGTGCAGTGATTAAGTGCTGAAACCCGACTGCATGTCACTGTAGTCACAAGTTGGGAGCACAGCACAGACTGACCAGCAGTTGTGACCTACAAGTGTGAGGGCTTCGTTACTCAAAGGTAGAGACAAGAGAACAGTGCCCCGATCACCTCTACATTTCCAAAAGTGGGGCGCCCATCCACAGGGTTCACGTTTTGGAAGGAGGCTACCTGAACTCCCCTCTCCCAGCATTAAATACTAATTGGGCAGCCATAGGTATGTGCCAAATATTAGGCATGGAGAACAGGGAGGGGAGGGACAATGAGAAGGATCAATAAAAGGTCAAAAGTGGGCAATAAATGTGGAAAGCCCCCTGTAGGCTACAGATAGCCTTTACTGCCCCAGTTCAAGCTGCTCTGGGTTTACTGGTGCAAGAGGACAGCCCTCCTTTACCTCACTGAGATAAGAATACTGGGCTTCTCTGGAGGGCAGTCATCTTTCCTTTAAGCGCTTGTACTTTATGTTCATTAGTAGCTATTATGTCCATTAGCAGCCAGAGAGACCGGGGGCAATTGTAGCCCATCTGTACATGGGGCATTAGCAGACTGAACCCACCCAGTGGCTCCCCAGAAGACCTAGTGACCTGCTCCCACAAGTTTTCTGCCTACTAAATCCCATGGCACAGGACGACCCTGTCAGAGGGGTCACTGAGTCATGAGAGCCCTGGGCAGGCACAGTGACCCTTCTCAGCACCCTCCTGCCTTCTTCACAGGGCTGTGGGTCACTCCGGAGCCCACATCATCTTTTCCTGACCCTGACTGGTACAAAGGCACACCTTGGGCTGCTAACCAAATGTTCAGTGGTTTGTGTCCCACCCCCACCCGCCCCCCAGCTGCCTCACACCTCAGAGGAAGGCCTGGGATCTAGTTACAGAGAATCAGCCATTGAACACCCTCTGGAAGAGGGCGGTCAAGCACAGGAGGAAGTGGTGCGCTCGCCTAATTCCCTCCCTGCCCAAACACTTCCCTTTGCCATGAGAGCAGAATTGGATGGTGCCCAGTTACCATTACTGAGTCTTGTGGCCATACAGTCTGCCGAAGGGTCCTGATCTAACGGGGCAGGAGGAGGGGGAGATGGAATGTGGAACAAAATTCAAAGTTCTCACGGAATCCTGACTTTCTGGAGCTTCTGAGGCTGGATGAACTCCCACGCCAACTGCCCTAAAAATAATCCTTTAACTTGAAATCAAAAATATCCTCCTCTGGTCTTCTTCAAGACATACAATAAAACAAACTCCCTGCAATCAAGTTGATACTGACTCATAGCGATCCTATAGGACAGGGTAGAACTGCCTCTGCGAGTTTCCAAGACTATAATTCTTGATGAGAGTAGAAAGCCCTATCTTTCTCCTGACCTTGCAGTTACCACTACACTACCAGGACTCCAAAGCAAACAATAGGCTACCTGCTTTAATGAACATTTATTTGCCTTGACCATCGTGCTCTTTGAAAGAACTTCCTGTATGGGATCAACTGGACAGCTCCTGTTGAGTGGGGCACTTTGAGATGGGGGAATTACTGCGCAGCTTGAAGGATATAATAGCTGTGAATACACTGAACATGCATATGTTTTGATGTGCACTTTAAACAACAATAAAGTTAAAAAGAAAGAAAGAAAACCTATAGAACCCAGCTCTACCCTGACTCACTGGGCCACCACGGACTAGCATCGACGCCATGGCAACTGCCTTTGTTTTAGCTTCCCTCACCCCCCACGGAACTCATCCACCTTACAAGGAGGACCAGCAAAATGCTTCTGTCCCCGCCATTCCACGAGAGCAAGGCTGGGAGGTCAACATCAAGGGGTAGCAGAGCACCAGTCTAAATATTCTTAAATACTCAAGTCTCCTGCTTCCCACCCCACCCCAGGTCAAGGCAAAGAGCACTGGGTCTTCCCTTAGGGACCAGGGAGCGTCCTCACCCCAATCTCACCCTCTGAGTCTCTGTTTTCTCCTTGCTTTCCTGTCTCACCGGGATTAGACTCCTACCATGTCATAGAGCAGTGGTTCTCAACCTTCCTAATGCCGCAACCCTTTAATACAATTCCTCATGTTGTGGTGCACCTCCAAGCAAAAATTATTTTTGTTGCTACTTCTTAACTATAATTTTGCTACTGTTATGAATCGGGCGACCCCTGGGAAAGGGTCGTTCAACCCATAAAGGGGTCGAGACCCACCGGTTGATAAAGATAAGTGGTGTCACGTCACTTGGGGATGTGGTTTGTATGCAGGAAAGATTTAATATTGATAAAAGTACCACCATTGCATCATTTGCTTATTTGCTATAAAAGACTTCATTTGCACTATCTCAACAATCCTATGAGCTAGCAACTATCATGACCCGTTCTATAGATGAAGAAACTGAGTCTGAAGCAGACTAAGGGTTTGTCAAGATCACAAAGGTCAGGAGATGGGTTTCCAATATAGAAAGACCATCTCCATCAGTCAACTCAAGATTTGTCCCTGTCAAAAATCTCACCCACTCCTGGGTCCTTGCTTCCAAGCTGGCAGACAAGAGAAGAAACAACAGTTGGGCCAATAAGGGCCGTGGCCACGGGCAGCTGCAGGCCGAGTTAAAACCATTGAGATGTTCGGAATCTAAAGCAGGGCAGAGGCCTAAGCCATCAGGGACATTTGCAAAGTGACTGTCTTGAACACATACCTGCTTCCCCAGCTATGCACGTGTTGTACCGGTCACCTCAAGGTGGTCAGGAACCGGTCATCTGAAGCCTGAAAGGACAGAACCCCCAACCCCAATTTAGACCTGCAGATGCTGCCCGAAAAAGCTCTTCAAGACCGATGTAAAAATGAGAAGTTTAAGAAAAGCTTGCATGAAAATGAAATGTAAATGATGCTTCTAAAAATCTGGCCCAGAAGCAACAAGTGGCCGTGGTCCCCTTCCCTTCTGGTCAGCTCAGGGACATGTCAGCTGCATCTCCTTGATCCTAAGGGGGTGAAGGGGAGCTCTTGACTAAAAGCTGGAGTACTCCTGAATACAGATTTTGTAGCTAGAGAAGGCAGTGGTGTTTTGTTTGTTAACCTTGATATCATAAAGTTACGCTAGGTAAAAATAGAGTAAGAAGAGTTGGGGAAACAGGACCTGGAAGAGAATGGATGCGGAGCGTTATAATGAACAGTCTTGGAGGTAGGCCTTCACATTTGTGAGTAGATGAATCCCAGCCCCATTCTCCTGGCTAAACATCATCCCCACAATCTCCCTCCATCATAGTGCTATTATTAAGATGTTGCTTACAAGCCCATGGCTGCTTACCATACGCCTGGAGGGTATCTGTCAGTGAAGAATAATCAGGCTCTTATTGCCCACCCCTCCCAAAGCCTCAGTTGACTCCCTTCCGATACTGATCATAGATTGTTCCCCCTGGAGAGAGCTCAGGGACATCCGAGGTGGAGTCACCATCCTACCTCTAGTACCTGCTCATCTTGTTAGGTATGTGCCTCTCGTACCTTCCCTTCCTGTTATGTATGTGAATGACGTGGTACCTTCCCTTCCTGTTATGTATGTGAATGACGTGGCTTGAAGGCCCAGTGATTATGTAAGCCAGTTGGAGAATACATTAGCTCTCTCTTGGTCCTGGCTTCATGGAAGAGGTGAACACCCTAAACTTTTTATCTGTCTCTTGATTCTTCCTCTTCAATTGCACACTGCTCCACAGGACCCTCTCGGTTGTAAGGCTGGATCTTACTAAAGAGAAGCAAATCTCCCCACTCCTTAAGTGTGGACTACCAAGAGGATAGTATGGAAAGGGTACAGGAAAGTAACTTGAGTCAAAGCTAACAACTTCATCCAGGTAATCCACGGCAATGCAGTTTGAACCTCTCAACCTCTGTTGTCTTGCTCCTAAAAACTCTTGACCCAAGTTTAATCATGAGGAAAACATCAGGCAAATTCTGGTAGAGGGGCGTTCTATAATATTCTACCTGGCCAGCAGTCCTTAAACCTGCTACAGACAGAAGAAAGAAAGAAAAGTCAGAAGTACTGGCAAAAGCCAAAAAGAAACAAGAAGATACAACGATTGTACCGTTTCCCAAAAATAAGACAGTGTCTCATATTAATTTTTGCTCCCAAAGGTGTGCGAGGTCTTCTTTTCAGGGGATGCCTTATTTTTCCATGAAGAAGAATACAGTACACATTTATTGTTTATTGTTTTATTAAAAGAGACCT
>NW_022109767.1:11163664-11172434 GCF_000313985.2 Echinops telfairi
TCCATGTCTTTTCCTTGTAATCTCTAAATGAACTTTACACTCTATACAATTACCTGTCCTAGATACATTTATAACTACCCTGTTTCCCTGAAAATAAGAGAGTGTCTTATATTAATTTTTGCTCCCAAATAGACCGTTAGGTCTTATTTTCAGGGGATATCTTATTTTTCCATGAAGAAGAATACGATACACATTTATTGTTGAACAACAAAAAAAGGAAATTTATTACTTGTATACAGTACAGTAGTAGTTGTCATCACAAACCAGCATAACCAGACATATTGTGAATCCTACAGTATCAAGGATTTCTTGTTACTACCATTACTTCCATGTACAACAATCTATGGTACACTTACGCATAATCTATGGTACACTTACTCGCACTTCCTGTCTGCTCCAGCTGCGCTGCGGCCAACAGTGAGCTGCGGGGCAGCGCCCACCGCTACAGCCCAGAGTCCAGAGTTATGGTAGCTTAGTGGGGCCTTATTTTCGGGGAGTTCTTATTTTCAGGGGGATGGCTTATATTTTAGCAAAAGGCAAAACTGTAAGTAGGTCTTATTTTCGGGGGATGTCTTACTTTCGGGGAAATGGTAGTATTCTGCATAGCATCCTGGAACCAACAAAAAAAAAAAGGCATTGGGGAGAAATGAAGTGAAGAAATGGTACACAGAGGTCACATCTGACATACTCTAGCTACAGAAGGGTGGAGAATTCACTCCGTACCTGCCCAGCGATGACGTCTATTAGAGGTCAGCCATGTCTCCACCCTCCCATATGCTTTACCAACCATCTCTCCTGAGGCGCACAGTCTACTCTGCCAGGTTTGACAACCTGTTGCAATGGCCACACAGCTCACACACAATTCATCATTAGGGGGCTCAGTAGGGAGGCTGACCGGCTAGGAGCTGCTAAGTTCTTTCCTCCTCAGTGCTTCTCAGCCTCCTGGCAGGCATTCGCCCTCTCGTCCTCAGCCTTTCAGCATGTCATCCCTTAGCTTCTACCCTCCTGGAGCAAGGGTTCCAAAGTGCCTTTGGTGCTAATAAATGCACCCCAATCTGCAAGGCAGCCTCCTGCCCAGAGGCACTCAGTTGTGCTCTTTCCGTGGGCTAAGAAGCCGGCCACTCTGTCTCAAGGTGTCCGCCCTGTGCCTCTGCTTGTCTCTCCACACAGGAACCTTAGACACATTTTACTCTTGGTGCTTCAACCTTGATGGTCATGAGAATCTTTGTTCTGCTTTTGAAATGGCTCATTTTAAACCCAGTGGAATACCAAAACTAATCAGTCCCCTCTATCTGAGTGTTACACACCCTATTTGCATGGTTCCACACAATCATTGAAGAAGTAGGGCCAGCGTGCTCCTTGTAGGCAAGGATGGTGTGTTAGGATTGACTAGAGAAACACATTCATAGATACATGTCTATAAGAGAGAGTTCTATGTACAAGAGCAACTGAATATTGAGGAAACATCCCAGTCTGGTCCAGATCAAGTCCACAAGTCTGGTATTAGCCCATATCTCTGATATCAATCTATAAAGTCTTCTTCAGACTCACGCAGCACATGCAATGATGCCGAATGCAGGAAGATCACAGGCCAGTGGGTGGGAAGTCTTGTGGATCCAGTGATGATAGAAGCACCTCAGCACTGCCAGGGGTTTCCACATGGTTCCTTCAGCTCCGGGGCTCTAGTGTAGCTCCATGTGTCTTCTCAACAGGAATGTCTTGCAGGGAGTATATCTGTGTCCCGCCTCCAGCAAGTTATTTATAAATGAGGTCATCAAGCCGCGTCCTGATTGACAAGCTAAACTCCACCCCTTCACTCTTAAGTCTCAAATTGACCACAGATTATGTAACTACCACAGACGGTGAGACTTCATCTTGCATACTTTGGGCATGTTGTCAGAAAAGAACAATCCCTGGAGAGAACATCATGTTTGGTAAATTAGAGGGGCAGCGAACAAGAAGACCCTCCACAGAGGGATTGACACAGCGGCTGCAACAATGGACTCGAAATGAGCAACTGTGAGGCTGGTGCAGGACCAGGTGGTGTTCCCTTCTGTTGTACAGGGGTCGCTCAGAGTCAGAACCGGCTGAACGGCACCCAACAACAACGCAATCACTTGGCGAGAGTTACAAAGACAATGTCTAGAGGAGCCATCCCAAGTCATTTCACTCACCACACTAAGGAAATCTGAACCATGAACTAGGAGTCAAGTGCGCCGAAAAATTATCCTCTGATTCCCCACCCACTTTGCCTCGGGGTGTGGATCACTATTCTAGTTTTCTCTGCAAAAGCCTAGTTTATTTTCCATGGTAATGGTTTTTATGTTTAACTTGCCAATTAAACTCTCAGTTCATTTCTCATCTATTCTTCCTTCAAGGAGTCCTGCCTGGTTGCTTGCTGGATTATGTGTTAGACTGCTAACTGCAAGGTCAGCAGTTTTAATCTACTGACTGATCCAAAGGTGAACGTTGAGACTTTTTTTTTCACCCTTAAATATTTATTGTCAGTCTCAAAAAAATTTTTTTTAATTTAATAAAAAAGATTCACAGTCTCAAAAATCCAAAGGGGTCACTCTGAGTCAGAATGGATTAGACAGCAATGTGTGGCTTTTCCATTGCCCCAAATTTGGTACAATGTTTTGCATATGAAAGGTTCTTAGATGTATGTCCAATTTAATGTTTTTACTTTTCTGGAAAATAGCTAGTGTGGGATTCACTTACTTTTTGTATTTCTAATTTGCCTTTCAGTTAACATTCATAGAAGATAAAGGATCCTAGACACACAACAACAGGATGCTTTTCGATTCAGCCAGTCCGTAAAACATAAACCCAGGGTCCAGGCGAGCACAGCAGGCATGCTCAACGAAAGCAGGGCGTGTTCCAGTTGGAAATAGACTCGGCTGGACAGAGATAGCCTTTTCTCTTTGGGACATTAAACCAGTGACTTCAGGGGGAGGTTGCCCATCCTCGGGAGTCCCTAAGACTGCTCCGTGGGATTTGGAATTAAAGTGTTTTTACTGCTGGCAGTGTCCTGCCCCAATGCGTCGTGGATAACCCATGCTGTGTACTCACAGCATCATAGCATCTTTGATAATTGGTTAGGGCAGTTCCACCTCCACGATGCCTTTTCTTCTTTAAATGTCTTCCTGACTTTCATATGCTCACATTCCAAAATTTAAAATCATTTTCCTAGTGCAGAGTCTAGAGAAGAATACCACACCATAAGTAATATCTTAACGAGCTAATTAATCTGGATGAGGCTCTGAGGCTCACTGGGCTTGGCTGGGTATGTCAGCTTCTAGACATTGTAGGATAGCTAAAGAGCTCTGCATAAGAAAGGAGTCTGCATAAGAAAGCCAGTATTGGCTCGTGAAAAATGACAACAAATATGAAAACCTATAGACAACAGATGTTTTTTATTAATTATAGAAACCCTTTTAAAAGAGTCCAGGGCAACCCCTAAGAGGGGTGAAAAACAAACAAACTGAAAAAGTTGAACACACATTGGGAGGTGGGCTAGCCCATTTCTAACCCAACACTATGTGAACACAAAAGCCAAGGTCACTCGCCTGCAATAGAATTGGAATTGAGACCCCCACATAAAACTGAGATGCTTGGAAGGCTCTGCCTTCAAAACAGAAAGAAAGTGAAAAATAAAACCATGCCCTGGCATAAGTGATACCAAAAAAATAAACCCACTGCCAATGAGTCGATTCTAACTTATAACCCCCATCACAGGCTTTTGGGCCTGTAAATCTCTGTGGGAGCAGACAGCCTCATCTTTCTCCCGTGCAGCAACAAACCCGTCCACTTTGCCATGAGCAATCGCATTCTTACCCTGCAGCACTACTAGGGCTCATAGGTGATGGGTTGCTCTTGTGTGTATCTGTGCTGGCACTTGTGGGACAGAGGAATGGGAAGAGTTCCCCTTGTGAATTTCTAACTGTGCACCTACATCTGCTAGGAGTTGACTTTCTATCTTTATCATGTATCCAAAACTCCAGTACTAAGAAATTCATAGAAATAGTGATCCCAGAGTGGTCGTACCCCAGGACACTCCAACAACTCAAATCCAAAATCTCTCTGATGGAAAAAACCCTTGAACCAGGCTCTTAATCAAAATTTTCAAACCACTGAGATGAACACCTGGGGGAGATCAGTGAAATTGGCCCTAAGAGGTGGTGGTATAATTGAAGGGAAAATTAAAGAAACAACAGACAAGGCATGCAAGGGCTCACCTCTTCCCTGGAGACCAGAACATAGAGGGAGCGAATGTCTTCTCTCACAGGAATGGAAGCCACACCATACACACGGAACAGGATGGGATATGCTAGGGACATACATGTAACCAGAAGGTACATTGTGGGGTACCAGCCCCCACAAATCAAATGGGCCCAAAAGGCAGTTGTGTAATTGAACGGTGAAAGGAAAGAGGCATCAGACAAGATAAGGCATGCAACTGCTCACCTCCCAGATGACCATGATCTCAGCCAGTTCTGTGCAGAGAACCGGAAATACAGTTCTACCAAGGCTTATATACGTAGAAACATGCAACCCCCCCTAATTGCATCCTAACGGGAAGGGGTTGTACAATAAGCATACGTCCAACACAAAGGGGATGAGCTAGGGGTGTACATGCAGTACTAGGGGCATACATGTGACGAGATGGGTGGACTCTAAAGCCAAAATGGCAGCCTAAGCTTGACTCTCCTTGAGTTGGCTAGACTCTGTCTTTGGACTCTCCTTCTGGGGAATAGTACACTATCCTTCTCAGCAGGGAGTGGACCACACCTAGGGTGGGACAGACAATAGGGTCTGATTGCTCGAGATGGTTGATAACCCTCAGGGAGATAACCTCTAAGCAGTTGACTTCCAAGTGTATAGTCATTGACCATGTGTTCGCAAGCAGCATTTTAGGCTTGGCATATCATATGGGGGGACAACCTGGGGAATAACTTTTCTGTATCCCACAGTACATATGTAACAAGATGGGGATGTTCTACAGTTAAGATGTCAGCTTAACCTTGGTCATCTCTGAGCTGGCTTAACCTTAAGTGTCCCTGAGCTCTTCGCCAGGGAGACAATCTTTGATCCTTATCAGAAGGGAGTGGGCCATACATAGGGTGGAGATGTCTGATCTCTCTTGATGCCAGACAGCCTTCAGGCAAATAGCCTTCAAGCAGTTAGTCGTCTGCCCTGTTTCCCTGAAAATAAGACAGTGTCTAATATTAATTTTTGCTCCCAAAGATGTGCTAGGTCTTATTTTCACGGGATATCTTATTTTTCCATGAAGAAGAATATGGTACACGTTTATTGTTTTATTTAAAGAGACCTTGCACTTCCTGTCTGCTCTGGCTGTGCTGTGGCCAACAGTGAGCTGCATGGAGGCGCCCGCCCCTACGGTCCAGAGTCAAGAGTTATGGTAGCTTCGGGGAGCCTTATGTTCGGGGGAATGCCTTATATTTCAGTGAGAGGCTAAACTGTAAGTAGGTCTTTTTTTGGGGGGTGTCTTACTTTCAGGGAAACAGGGTAGTAGCAACCATGTGCTTGCCAGCAACATCTTAAAATTGGCATTATTATGGGGGGAGGGGGTGTGGTCATCATGGGGAATAACCTTTTAGTTAGAAGAATGTGCCTGGGATGCATCTCCAACCCAGGAGCGTGAAGGCCTCCCTCCACCAAAATCTTCCTCCCAGACTCCTTAAATATGAGCGTAAAGAATTTGTCTGCATACACTTTCTTCCTGTTAGGTTTTTGGAATGATTTATACCTGGGTTTTTGCTTCATGCTGAAAGAATTCATGCGGCACAAGCACTTTTGTAAAGCCAAGTGACTTTTATGAGGCAAAGGGAAGCTTCAGGTATTCACAGGAAATCCCAAAAGAGCACCCTGAGAGGGAACTCAGGCCTGAGCAGCGCGTGTGCACCCCACCCTGCCCTCTGATTTGCAAGAGCTCACCTGAACAAGAGTAAAAGAGAGGTGTCACAAGGGTGACATCATGTGGCTTGGTCTAGTCTGTGCGCCCAGGTGGACTTCCCACCTGGGCCTAGGGGGCTTGTGTCTGAACATGCTCGGTTTGGATCTCTCCATAGGTGTACAGTGAGTGCCTGATTTCTCTGGAGCCCCTTTGTTGTGGCCCTACGCAGGCATCTGGGGAGAGAATCCCCCTTCGTCATTATTCTGGCCACCTAAAATTCCGATTCTCAGTTTCCCACAAATACCAGCAAGGAGAGTCCGTAGATCCAATAAATAATACCAGGCTTGGATTGCCAAGAAGTAAGATGACAACACTGTTGGGTAAGAAATAGCAGAGAATGATGTCTTTGGGAAGAGAAATGAGAACATGAAAATAATAAAAGCTAATATGCTTTCCAGTTAAAAACTCAAGGACTACATTAAGAGCAGAATCAATACCAAGGCAGAGGCACAGATATGAAGAGATTTAAAGAACTTGTGCACAGCCTTGCACAGAGAGAAAGATGTGAGGTTAAGAGATAGGAAAGAGAAAGGGAAAAGATCAGCTAAACACGTGCATGGCAGAGGGGAGATGTGCACAAAGACAGGCCAGGGCAGGGGGAAAGGCATTACTGCTAAAGCATTTCTAGAACTGACGACAATCTGAATCCTCGGGTCCAGGAAGCACAGTAAGTGGTCAGATAAATAAAAAGCCATCCACCCTTGCACGCTGTTACAAAAACTGCGGAACTACAGATAAATGGGTTCAAATAACCTTGAACACACAAAACAAATAGGCCTGCGCTACCTGTGTAGGACAGTTAGATCTACAATAGCATCACTTCAAAATTCAGAAGTGGGGTAACGGCTCTCAGGCAAATAAGTTCAGTTTCCAGTTAGTCACTCGCTCAGGGATGTGGGAAAGACAGTCACATGTTAGACCAAGACTGAGTTTATCACCCCTCCCCCTCTTAACAGGTGTTTAAGGAAATACTGCAGTCAAAAGGAAATGAGAAGAGAAAGGAGTGAGAGGTAAGCGTGGTGAACAAATGAACTGATCAACGGATAGGTAAATCTAAGCAAGCATCAACACATGCAATGTGTGGAGGGGTACAGAAATATGTTGAAACTAAAACAGAGTCAACAGTGGGAGGACAGTGGGAGTGAAAGTAGGTGCTTGTCACTCGCTGCCAGGAGTCATTGGTGACCCAGAGGACCCCCTGTGGGTTCCTAGACTGACTGTTCACCAGAGTAGAAAGTCCAGTCTTTCCCCTGCGGACCTGCTGGTGGTTTCGAATCTTGCGTCGGATCGCAGCCCAGCACGTAACCACTACGTCGCCAGGACTCCCCAGGCTCTTTGAAACCCGTTATAAGCTGGAATGATGTAAAGCGAAGAAGCAGTCATCATTAGTTTTTCTGGGGAAAACTTTCCTACACCCACAAAATAACCTATCAAATCACACCAAGCAATATGAAAAAATAAACAGCCTACACTCCCGCTAACGTGCAGCATGGGCAGACGCAGGTCCAAGCTATGCCACTTGCTGCCGAGAGGCTGAGCGTTGCCCATAGCTGGAGCCTGGAGAGCCACGATGGAGGGTGACAGCACCCTCCGAGGAAGATGCTCATTTCTCTTTCTGTCTCTTTTTGTGACAGTGAAAACCCTCTTTGACTTCCTTTCTGTTAGTGCAAACAGGGATTAAGGTAGGTGCTCGGTAAAGCAAAGTGAACTTGTGAAGAACGAGGAGCAACACCTGTATGGATCTAGCCTGTTCCTGTAAAAGTGGCCACTCACATCAAAACTCACTGCCACTGTGTCCGTTCCGACGCAAGCCACCCTGTAGGACAGGGTCGGACTGCCCCTGCGGGTGTCTGAGACTGATTCTTTACAGGAGTAGGAAACCTCATCTGTCTCCTGCAGAGCAGCTAAGCTGGTGGTGTTGAACCGCTGACCTTAAAGTTAGCAACCCAATTGGTAGCCATTATGCCACCAGGGCTCCTCTAAGTCACCACTGAAGTAGTGGTTACACCAGTAGAGAGGGAGAAAGAATTAAAAAGACAATTACCTTTTAACTTCATTAGGTGAGTAAGAGGGAGACCTGTGCAGAACATAGCAGAGAAAACAATGTATTGGCTAAGGGAGTCGCAAGCGTAAATCCATAATCAGAGTACATGCAAATAGGCTAAACTCACTATTCGTAATGCCCCCAAAGAAGTTTATTCTTTTTTTTCCTCCAAAGGAAATGCTCCAGGACATCTCCTATTTCCTCATAGTAAAAATCCATTTTATGGGAAATAAATTTGTTATGAAGAAACTCATAAAAAAAAAGAAAGAAAATGCTCCTGATTGGGTGAGGGTGGGGAGGGATAGGAAGTCAGGCGCTCTAGGTACAGAGCAGGGACCAGGGCTGGGTGTCAGTCCACATTGCATTCACAGGTGTTCTTCCTGTACCTGTACTCTCTGTGCCAAGTTGGAGAATTTGCTGGTCCGATTTCTCTGGAGAATAACCCTCAGGACTCTTGGAGTTGGGTGGCAGGGACCCCCTTACTGCACAGAATGGAAGAGATCTAAGTAACCATAGGCCCCCCTGAATGTGACTCCTTGTTTTCAGCCACTCCCCAAAAGAAAGATGGGGTTGTCTGTCCATAAAGATTTATAGCCCCAGAATCCCTATATTAGTTCACTATGAGTCGGAAGCCACTCGATGGCTATGGGCTTGGTTTGGGTTGGTCATTGTGTACTGCTCAATTCATCTCCGGGCCCAGTGCCAATACAAAGGCTCTTCCTTGACTGCCTGAAGAAATCCGAGCAGAG
>NW_022109767.1:11175439-11176738 GCF_000313985.2 Echinops telfairi
CTCTGGCTCCCGCTCAGAGGAACACCTGCCACCTGCCCTGACCACTTCCCACCCCCGAGGAAATGCTGGTCTCCACTTTCGAATAGAGTGGACGTTTACAGGACAAGTTGAAGAAATAACTCACCAATCAGTTTCGGTACTCTCCTAGGAGAGCTTTATATTGCTTCCAACCTATGAAGCCTGTGATTTCTTTGACCCCTTAATCTACCTCTATATCAATCTTTGGGGGTTGGGGGAGGGGAGGTAGGTGATAACATTCTGGGCATGAAAAAACATGAATTTCCTTTATTTACAGCATCAAGCAGGGTGCTCCATAGACAGTTCATATCTGTAATTCCCAATCAATTAGCTTTCAACACCTACTGCTGCTTAATCACCTTTGAGGAGTAAAGCGTTATATTTCTCCATCACTTAAGCCTAGATGAGATATTCCGTGTCGTTATGTTCTTGAAATCAAGGACGTAATTACTGGGGCTGCTTAGGGTCTAGTTCACATCTCTGTTCTGCCTCCCTGCCTCCCTCCTTCCCTTGTCATGGCCTTTGCTTTGTTATTTAATGTGGAGTCTGACTGATGTCATAATAACAACACATGCCTTGCTCCTGAGGCAGGTCCATGAACATAGCAAGCACCTGTAAACATCATCAGCTGTCCCAGTGGGGGAACCCTTCCAATCATTCCCGGAAGACGGCTCTCAATTGGTGAGTCTACTGCCCTTGTCTAAGACTTCATCCTTTAAGAGCTCCACTTTATCTCACCACTCGGTGCCATTGTGGAATAAAATGTTGCTGCTGGGACTCTCGCTGTGGCTGTCGCTGCTTGGTACATGTTCAGGTCCCTGGAGTCAGCTCAGGCTCCGGACAACCTCATGACAGCATTGCCCAATCCTTCCTCATCGTCACTTGGGCCCATGGTGGCAGTTCTACCTATTCTTAGTCCCTTCCAATCGAGGCAGGTCACCACCAGCACTCTGATCAGGCAATGTCCGGTTGGGATCCACACTGTTGGGGTTCCATTTGATCATGTTCAGGACAACATTGGCAGCCATGTGTATCTTTACTTAAGGTGAACCCCGAGCCTCAAAGTAATGAAGAAGGTGTTTAACAGCAAATCAAACAAATCAAGACAGGCAAATGCTTTTCTTGCTTTGCAATTTATCCACCAGGGAAGGGCACAGATGCATATTGATGAGAGCAACATTAGGAAGGCATATGTGATTATATACTCGTTGTTTAGTCTTTCCTTCCAAGCCTTGAAAAACTGGGGAATTTGCACACACTGATGATTCTTTTTTTTTTTTT
>NW_022109767.1:11178099-11179038 GCF_000313985.2 Echinops telfairi
TTTCAGATTGAGTCTGATGGGGTGCCATGCCCTGTCCCCAAAGTCTATTTTTGGTACTCCCTCAGGACTTCCTTGCTCTACTCCCCTTGCTGTTCTGTTGCATGCCCTTAGTATTTTGCCTCCATGTGGTGGGGCCAGATTGGGTGTCTCCAGTGTTGTCCCCTGTAGGGCTATGGGTCAGCGAGGGATGTCATGTCTCATAGTGGGACCGGCTCTACGGTCCTCTTTGTGCATTGGCTGCTCTGAGCAACCAATATCGTTCTCAAGGCTTGGTGGGCCAGGATGTGCTCCACTCTCTCTTCCTCCCCCTTCATTGGCTCCAGTGTACTCTGATCAGACATGTCCCTCTCCCTGAGCTGAAGATCCAGTGCTGTCCTCTGAAGTAAATTCTTCCGGGGGGAGGGGTGGCAGTCCACATAGTTGGGATTGGGGCCGGCCCCCCAGACCTCTTTACTGGTTCCCTGCCTCATGCTGGTCCCTCTTTCCCTGTGAAGATATAAATAATACCCTCCCCTTGGGTGGGTTAGTGCCTTGTTCCCCCGCTACCCATTTTTGTTGTTGTTTTTCTCCCCCCCCTCCTTTTTAGTTGGCTATGTATCTTTAGATACATTTAGATACCATATGTATCTCTGGATTTGGTCTGGCCCCTGCCATACTACCTGGACCTCACCCCAGGAATGTTTGCATACAGTAGCTTTTTCCCTGTGCCCCTTTTGCATTTATTTTAAGCTTACCTCAGTGTTGTACTCATGTTGTACTTGCCCTTTTGTGCTTTGCTTACTTCACTTAGCGTAATTTCCTCCAATTCTTCTCATGCAGCAATGTGCTTCATGCATTCATCACTGCTTTTTATGCGATGCATAGTACTCCATTGTATGTATGTACCACAGTTTTTTAATCCATTCATCTGTTGCTGGAAATGTGGGTTGTTTACAACTC
>NW_022109767.1:11187611-11188726 GCF_000313985.2 Echinops telfairi
TAGAAGACATATAAATTGGCATCTCTTGAACTAGACAGTGGTGACGGTAAGATTCATGTGTGCTGCCCTAGAAACTAAGCAAACGGTGACTGACTGTGCATCGAGGTCAATATGTGGGAGGCTGATAGGGTTTCAATTCCGAGTTTCTTCTCCGGCTCGGCAAACGCCAGGTTATTATCTTCACTCCAACCCAGTGGTCATGCCCAGAGCTCCATGTTGCTCTATTGCTGTGCGGAAGAGCCCTAGTGGTGCAGTGGTTAAAGTGTTTGGTTGATAGCTGAACGGAGACATTATCTGGGGATGGGCTCCCAGAAAGACTAGAGCTTAGACAGGAGTAGCTTCATAAAGATAATAACTAATGCAATGGTTTATAGGGGATGTAGGGGGCAGAATGGCTATAGGGAGGTGATGGCATTCAGAGATCAAACAATGAATGCAGAAGAGAGCGCTAGAACGATGGAGATTATACAACTCATTTTAAAAGTGCTTTAACCATGGAAGTGTATGATACGTGAATACTTTATCAAGAAAACCATGGGGCTGGGGGAGGGAAGAAACCAAACTTGACCAATGGTTAGCACAGGTGAAGGGGAAAGAGTTGTTGCTTAGGGGCCATTGAGTTTAGGCATTAGTTTAGTTGTTGATTAGGGGGCATCAATGGTGGTAAAATAATTTGGAAAGTATATCAGTAGTGGCTGAACAGCATGAAGAGTATAATCAATGACACTGAATTATACAAGTAGAAGTTGTGGAACTGGAGAATGCTCTGTTATGTTCTGTATATTTTTGCCACAATTAGTAAAAAAATAATACTTATATGAATAACAATGGCTACAAGAAAGAAGAAAATGTTTTAGAATTGAATATATGACAGTTGTACAACTCCTCTTGATACCCCGTTTCCCAAAAAATAAGACAGTGTCTTATATTAATTATTGCTCCCAAAGATGCATTAGGTTTTATTTTCAGGGGATGTCTTATTTTTCCATGAAGAAGAATACGGTACACATTTATTGTTGAACAACAAAAAAAGGAAATTTATTACCTGTATATGGTACAGTAGTAGTTGTCATCACAAACCAGCATAACCAGACAAACTGTGAATCCTACAGTAT
>NW_022109767.1:11189444-11205670 GCF_000313985.2 Echinops telfairi
CAAGGGCTCAATTTAAAAGAAAATGCTTTGAAAATGATAGTACAAATGCGCTTGACACAATGGATGAATGTATGGATTGTGATAAGAAATGTAAGCGTCCCCAATAAAAACATATTTTTTAAATTATCTCACAGAGGGTGTGGGTAGGGGGAAGGGCTAGACCTAATACAATGTTTCTGAGCTTCAGAGCTTAGGCAGTAGTAAGATGATCATAAAACAGTACAGATGACTAGCATTGTGTGGGGCAGTGAGAATGGAAGAGGTGGCAGAATGGTGTTCCTAGAACTTACAGTTGTCAAGTACAAATGAACAACTTTGTATGATTTTTGGTTTATGTGGCTCTCTAGTTTATCAGGTTTGGCCTCTTGTCCAGAGCGTCACTCACTATGAGTCGGGACTCATTTGATGTCTTCTACCTTTAAGTCATGTGAGATTTCTTCTAGAGAGTATCATATGAGTACTAGAAGTATCAAATAATTCCATCATCACCCTTCAATTTTGAGTTCTGCACTTAATCCCTATGTATTTATCTAACAAGTGTGAAATACCCCTTTGTATTTCTTATGTCTGCTCTCATGAAAACATTAAAACAAAACAAAAACTAGCACTTAGGAAGCCCAAGGTGCAGTCTGCTCTGTCCTGTAGGGTCGCTCTGAGTTGGAAGCGGCTCGATGATCCACAAGAGCATGAGTGCCCTGGTGGGTCCGTGGAAGAATTTTGACCTTCGTGCAGGAGCCTCCAGTGGGATCCTGGTCAATGCACCTCGGGCACAGCCTCCACCTACCTGTCGGGGGCCTTGTGTGGTGCTGGGATGCTGCACAGGTTCAGTGGAGCTTCCAGACTAAGGAGGACAAAAGGCCTTCAAGTTACTTCCTCCAAATCAGCCAGTGACCGCCCTGTGACTCATGAGGGTCTGGGCTACCACAAAATGTCTCAAACACATTGTATACTTATTTCATTCCATTGCGCATGGGGCTGGCATAAGCTAGGGCTGACGCCAGGCTGGTGAAAGCAATGACCATTGAAAGCATTCTGAAAGAGCCAAGTGGTAGAGTTGTTAGATTTAGCAATTTTACTTTCAGTGTACTAGTTGCAATAAGAGGGCTATACATCCTTTTACTAAAAGAGTCACTGCGCAGGAGAGCATGTGGAGAGACTGGAATTCATATACCCTGTAAATACATACAGCCATTGTGGAAAATGATATGGCGATACTTAAAGCAACTGGGAATTGAAATCCCATATGATCCAGCAATACTAATATGAGGCACATCCCCTGAGGAAATCAGAGACAGAACACGAGTGGAGGTGTGCTCTCCCATGTTCATAGCAGCACAGTTCACAATAGCAAGAAACTGGAAGCAGCCCAAATGCCCAACCATGGAAGAATGGACAAAGAAACTATGGTCCATACACAGTGGAAGACTATGCATCCCTACAAATCAGTGCTGAAAGCATGACACACCATATGACATGGAAGGACCTGGAAGCCATTATGCTGAGTGAAGTAAATCAATCACAAAAGGACAAGTATTATAGGATCCCACTAATATAAAGAAGCTGAAAAATCAAGCCAAGACCAGGGGAGAGGAGCCTCTGCAGTTCGGAGACACGGATAGTTCTGTGGGTGAGTCTGGTGGGTGCTGGGGGAGAAGTAGCCTCAGAGCAGGAAGCGAAGTTAAGCAATGAGTGTAGGGAACCTAGGGGGGCAATGAGCCAGGTTTAATGTTCCTGGGTAGACACGATCAATATGTTTACCCAACCCTCAATGAAACTTGCCATGGACTAAACACCACGGTGACCTTGGACATTAACCTCGAGGGCAGCATGGCATAACCCAGGGACTGCACCAGCAGGACTTAACATCCAGACCTGGCAGAATGAACTGACCCCTGCCTCAGAGGTGCCTGCACCCTTGGACTGAGGTCTGGGGTACTCGGATAGCAGAAGAGGCAGAGAGTGGCCACCCTGGACCTGTGGAAGTGGTGGTCATTGGACTTTGGGGGAAGCCCCTGGTTTGGTGGGTGGCCAATGGAAAGGGACTCAGAATCACCATATATCTAATACCTCGATTCCCCCCTCACAGTGACAGGGCAGGTCTTGATCTGTTGTGTAAGGGTTTGAACTTGGAAGAAGTGATCCAGGGAGTTTCCCTCAGGCACCCACTACCCCCATGCTTAAGGTAAACAGAACTCAATGGAATGGGAGATGAAACAGTGTCGAGAAACAACTCATTGGTTGCAGCTTATGGTGGAACTGCACTTGACAAGACTCCTCATCCCTACAGTGTCCGCAGTGCTGTGTGATTGGAAAAACTGATGATGTTACCAGCGCAATCGCCTTGTACTCCAGGGGGATAATGGACAATGATTTACTTTTCTGTTTTGATCAGGTGTTTTGTTTCCATGCTTTTAGTTTACTTGTTTTGTTTGTCTCTTGTTTTCTGCCACTTTGTTTGTTTCTGTTGTTGGTGTAGTTGGTCTTATGGGCCTTTGAATTTGTCATTATACGGCTGCCAAAATAAACCTGAGTCGTGCCTAAGAGCAGGGACAAGCAGATGGATTCTGGGCCCCTAATGAACTCTTGCCCCATCAAAGAGAAGTTAGTTCAGATCACATGGCCCTGCTCGAGCCTCACCTTCCCGAAAAGATCACTGAAGATAAGGGTGCTACAGCCAAATGTGAAGAAAGCAGATTGTGCCGGGCTCTCAATTGAAATAGTGTCTGGGGTCTTGAAGGCTTGTATTCAGACAAGCAGCCATCTGAGCCAGGAGTCAACTAAGTCCACATGGAAGAAGCACACCAGCTTGTGTGATCCAAAGATGACAATAACAAAATTCAAACATGACAAAGGGAAAATTATCAGAACCTAAATTGTGAACACCCAATTTATAGAAGGGTAGGGAGGTCAGTGGAAGCCCAGAACCCATCTGCAGAGTACCTAGCCTGATTAAGCCCCTGGCAGATCCCCAGGAGATTCTTCTAGGTGGAGGTATTTCTTGCTTGTGCCATGACAGAAATTTCTTCTCTGGCCTTTTAAATATTCACCGTGGTCTTTTCTTTCTTACCCACAATTTGTATTTTAGCTCCTTATTATTACCATTTTATCCTGACCACTCTATTTTTTTCTGTCTCTGGTTTTACAGTTTGCAAAGCACAGAAGGGGTAGAGGCATAGAGATAACAACTGATGCAAGGGTTTCTAGGGGAGGTAGGGGTGGGGGTGGGGGGTGGGAGCTAGGATGAGGGGGTTGGAGGGGCAAACAATGTATGTTGGAAGGGGGAGGGAGCACCCTCTAGAACGAACGGCGACTACACAACTCATTTTAGAAGGGATTTAACCATGCAGGGTGGGGGTGGGAGAAAATGTTCTAGAATTGATTGTGGTCATGATTGTACGCCTCTGCTTCATATGACTGAACTACTGCATTGTGTGAGGTGTGGACGAAGTGACCACACAAGCGTTGTTTGTCTTGTTTGTTTTTAAGAGCCACTGCTCAGCTGAAATGCAAATTTAAGTAGCTGTTTGGTAGTGTTGGAGGAGCAGTGAACAGGGGGCAGACCCTTGACCAGACGGACTGACGCAGTGGCCGTGACGATGGCCTCCAGTGCCAGAACAAGGGTGAGAGGGGCAGGCCCGGCACAGTTTCCTTCTCTTGTGTGTGGGGTTACTAGGAGTCGGACCTCACTTGACGACAACTAACCACCACCACAACAGGGGCCTTGTATTTTACTTGGCAACCTTACAGAAAAGGAAATTTATTCACAGGTGTTTGGGCCACATTAAGTGATCCGTACCTGCCTCCTGCCCTGATTCCCAGAGTCCCTGCTCTATCTCAGAAATCCTGCCGAGACCTGGGCTGGAAGGGGTTTGTATCATATCAACTTTGGGGAGGGAAATAATGAAAAAACAGAAACCATCTATGAATAGCCATTCAAGAAACATCCATCCATTTGTGCCTGGTTCTCTGGACAGAAAATGTTAGGAAAACTTGAACTGGTCCCTCGAGGAGAATAGGAATGCTCATGGGCTCACCAGCTTGTGGACTTAGCTCAGTCGGTCCATGGTTTGTGGAAAGTTCTAACATGCTGCCTGGCTTTGTGGAGGTGTACAGGTTTTGAAATTAGTCAGACTTGGGTTCATAGCTCAGTCCTGCTACTCAGTGTATGCATGATCTTGAATGAATGGACTACTCCCCACATAATTTCCCACAAGTTTTGAAGAGTTAAACATTTTTTTTGCTGCCCATATTCTACACACACACACAACAAAATACACGATTGGAACATACACACAAACACAAGCAGGCGATTCCATTTGTGCAGAGGAGCATGGAAGCACACGGCTGTCAAGGCTAGTTTTCACAAGCAGGTTGACAGACACGCTTCTGCAGGGCCGCTGGGTAGCTTCGAACCACCAACCTTTGGACCTTTGGGTTAGTAGTTGAGAGCTTAACCATCTGCCCTCCCAGGGACTCCAAGATCAGGCTTGTAAAAAGCCCAGGGGGAGGAAAAGGGATCCAGAAGGTACTCACTAAACAGTGCTTTATCATTTCACACACTTAGTGATGAAGTGAGATGAAGGAGACATTAAAGCATATTCTTTGGTCTCTTCCATATCTTACGTAACCAAAAGCCAAACCGCCAAGCGTTGGGTCCATACTGACTCACAACAGCCACACTTGGTGGTTCTGAGGCGCTAAGGATTTGCAGGGACAGAGCACCTCATTCTTTTCCCGAGGGGCTGCTGATGGGTTTGAATACAGTCCAGCCCTGACAGTACCATGTGGGCTCCTTGTCTTACTTCGGCATGCCAATTGCTTGGGGGAACATAATTTGTTCCTTGGCAATCCTAGGCCTAAGGATCTTGATTTGGTAGCATATACATGTTGCAGTCCTTTCTTGGCTCTTACCAAAGAATCTGTGCTTCCATCTAAAGCAGTGGTTCTCAACCTTCCCAATGCCGCGACCCTTTCATACAGTTTCTCATGTTGTGGTGACCCCAACCAGAAAATTATTTTCGTTGCTACTTCATAACTGTCATTTTGCTACTGTTATGAACCAGCCAACCCCTGTGAAAGGGTCGTTCGACCCCCAAAGGGGTCTTGACCCACACGTTGAGAACCGCTGATCTAAAGAGAGGCATGGCACCCTGTGTTGAAGATCACTGAATTGTGCTTACATTTCCGGCTGGCTTCGCCTCACAGGCCTGCCGGGCTGGAAGTACTGACCACGCTGGTTGACCTGTAGCTCTTATTCTGTTGACCTAGCAAGTTGTTAAGATGAAGAATTCAAATCCATGCCCTATAACAGGTATTTCCCAGAGGAAACCTGTCTGCACAGGTATGTGTTTAAGGCACTTAAACACAAAGCAGCCCTACATTACATCTGGGTTATGGTTAGCCACAATGCATTGGTTCAGCTCATGATGAGCCCCATGCAAATGGAAAGGAAATGCCGCCCGGTAGAGCCCCATCACCGTGACAGGTTGTGAAGTAGGCTGCTGGGATCCCAAGGGCTTCCCTGGATGGATGTCCTGGAAGTAGATCACCAGGCCCCTCCTCCTTGTCTGTGTTAGTCCATCGAGAATTCTGCTGGAACCTGTTCCGCATCATGGCAGCATGCAAGCCTCCACGGACAAATGGGTGGTGGAGGCCCATGAGAAACACTGATTAGGAACCTAACCCGTATCAATGGCCTAGGAGCTGAGAATTCCACCCCTAGACTCCCCCTCTTCTCGAACATACCAAAAGCTAACTTTGCGATCACGGAGTAGCTTCGGACCCCCAGTGACCCCATAGGACAAATTAGGGCTCCCTCAGCACTCTCCCAGGGAGCAGCTGGGCGGTGCGAACTGCTGACCTTGAGACTAGTGGCCACGACTCCTTACACCTGTCCCCCAAATGGCAGGGACCAGGTCTTCATCATGTTCTCCCTCCCGGGCACACGGACTGGAAACATGTAAACATTTGTTACATACCATTCCGAGAATCTTTTTTTAAAGTAGTTATTTCTTCCTCCCTTTAGTTCTAATCTCTACTTTGGGATAATCACTCAGGAGGGGCTCTCCATCTGAAGGGCTAACGGTGAATTCCCGCTTAACTCCCATAATGCAATGAGTCATGTGTGCTCAAAAGGAGAAGAGGGAGGGGCAGTACATGTGTCCGAACAAGGGAGCATTCTTTTATAGAGTTTTTCCTCAAACGTCTTGTATGGCACAGTTTGTTGCGTGGAGTAAGGGGAGTTTCAGGATCTCCCGTGGGCCCATGTTCACGGTGCAGCCCCAGGCCTCCAGCGTGTGGGTAGAAAGTGTCAGGACAACTGGAGGTGGCAATAGTGAGGGTCTTTTCTTTCCAATGAATTAATCATCAGCCTTTCATTATGTGCGATGCTCGTCAGTGATGCTCTGCACTTCTGAGCGCCCTTCGTGCAGGGCACCACTCGTTTTTCCTCCATCAGTCTTACAGCTTTTGAAAGAGGCTGTCTGGACACAGAAGGCTGGCGTGTGGAGGGGGAAGACACCAAAAGTGAGTTCAGATCGGCGGCCGAATACTTGCAACATTTCGGACCTTACTCAGGACTCCTCTGTCACAACTCCAAGTGTGCCGTCCACGGGTTCACCACAGCCTTCCTGCCTTCTCTCTTACCTCTCTCTTTGTCTCTTTGCTGTTTCTGTCGTGCTTGCCTGCCTAGGTAGGAAAGTTGCATTGAAAATTGCTGGGGAAGGAAAGAGGGAACCGATTACATGGAACTGTGTGTGACCTCCTCCCTGGGGGACAGACAACCGAAAAGTGGGTGAAGGGAGACGTCGGACAGGGCAAGATATGACAAAATACCCATTTATAAACTATCAAGGGCTCACGAGGGAGGGGGGAGCGGGGAGGGAGGGGAAAAATGAGGACCTAATGTCGGGGGTTTAAATGGAGAGAAAATGTTTTGAGAAACGATGTACAAATGCGCTTTACACAACTGATGTGTGTATGGATTGGGATAACAGTTGTATGAGCCCCTAATAAAATGTTTAAAAAAAAAAAGAAAGAAAGAAAAAGAAGAGAAACCTGCTCAAAAAAATAAAATAAAATAAAGTATTCATGGAAAATAAAATAAAAAGAAAATTGCTGGGGAAAGTTATGCAAAGGAACTGACCCATCTAGGTGAGATCTGCCAGTGAACCCCTGTGCTTTCCCCTCCTTACCTTGAACTTGGCACAGAATGCTTCTAAGATCTGGCTCGTCCTTTTTCTTTTCAGAGGGCCTTGTTTTAAGTCAGAGAAGGAGCAAGTGGGGCGGCAGAAATCAGCTCACCGCAGCGTGTAAAGCAGTGGACACGTTGAGAGGAAGACAAGGGCAGCAGAGGAAACCGTGGCTGCCTCTTCATGTGACGGAGAGAGAGTTACATGCGCACAGGCCCGATGGGGGAAATCAACTCAGCCTTTGCTTGACACCTACTTTATTTCAGCCAGGAGTCCTGGTGGCGTTGTGCTTACACATTGGATTGCTAACTGCAAGGTCAGCAGTTCAGAACCCATCAGCTGCTCCTCTTAAAGCGTTACAGCCTCAGAAGCCCACAGGGGCAGTCCTACTGTATCCGAAAGTGGACTTGATGGTCACCCTCCCTGCATATGAGATCCACGGAGGAACAAAGAGCCATCATTAGTCCCAGGACTTCTGATGAAAGGAGCTTCCGGAATGGGAAGTGCTTCTGAGCTGCTGATTCATCCAGGGGCTGGGGTTCATGACCAAGGGAATGAGACAGAAGCAGGGCTACGACTCACTTCTCAAACATTTCTGTGATGCCTTTGGTGTAATTAGTGGTGGTGGAAGCTATTTGTTGCGAGGTTCGCGCCTCTGTGGACATCTGTCGTTAGCTTTGATGTTTTCATTCTTTGCATCTGATACTCGGTGGAGGCTTGAACCTTCGTGCGTGGAGGCAGTTTCCCCTTCGCTGTGAGTGGTGTGTTCGATCAGGTTTTACTCAAAATGTCCAGAGGTGCCGGCTTTGGCATGTTTGGCAATCCTGGCTATCCAAGATGGACCATGACATGGGCCAGCTCACTGTGATTTGTTTTGGAGTATATATGAAGAGGGCTTTTAAGGCTGCATGTGTTGTTTTTTATTTGTATGTGTGTATGTATTTGAAAAATCATGTTTTTGGTATCTCACATCCTACAGACCCTGTAATGGACCCAAACCAGGGGAGATGTGTGGAGGGCTTAGGTGGTTGGTGGCTTCCAATCATCTTACTAATGATCCACCATCTTCAGTATCTGCTCTGTTAAATCAGTTCTTCTGCCTGTGACACTCAACTAATTGCCATATTCCAACTCCCAGCAAGCTATATAGAGCACAGGGGAACTATCTCTGGGTTTCTGAGCCTGTAAGTCTTTTTTTTTCTTCCTTTTTTAAAGATCATTTTACTGGGGGCTCTTACAGCGCTTATAGCAATCAACTGTATCAAGCATATATATACATATGTTGCCATCATTATTTTTTAAACATTTACTTTCTATTTGAGCCCTTGGTATCAGCTTCTCTTTTCACCCTACCTCCCCTCTTTCCTCCCTCATGACCCCTTGATAAATCATAAATTATTATTATTTTCAAACCTTACACTGAATGTTGTCTCCCTTTCCCCATGGTTTCTGTTGTTTGTCCGCCTGGTGGGGTAGGAGTGGGGGCTCCAAGCCTGTGAATCTTTATGAGAGTATCAATCTTCATCTTTCCCCCACAGAGGCGGCTTGGTGGTTTCGAATGCTGGGCTTGTGGTGAACAGCCCAACATATCATTCACTGCTCCACCAGGGCTCCTTGCTATATATGCAAACAGACAATAATGATGTCTTAGTACAGATTTTAATTTCCTGGACTACCCTAGCTTCCATTGAAAAGCGAGGCAAATGAACAAAGAGAAATG
Source organism: Echinops telfairi (assembly GCF_000313985.2). Classification (NCBI taxonomy): domain Eukaryota; kingdom Metazoa; phylum Chordata; class Mammalia; order Afrosoricida; family Tenrecidae; genus Echinops; species Echinops telfairi. The sequence goes on from NW_022109767.1 coordinate 11,198,355, forward strand.
ATGCTTAACTTAGCTTTTCTCCTCACTTTATCAGTGGATGAAACAGAAAATGTATATATCACCAACTGATATATGCAAGGTGTGTGTGTGTGGGGGGGGTCACCATGTTCTTTCTGTTGATGGTTCTTTAGCTCTTGAATGATTGCTTGTTGTGAACTAACCAGGAATCTAGATTTCCTGAAAGTGGGCTGCCTCATTGTCTTGCTTTCCTTGCACATGCTTTCCTATGTCTAAGTGTGCTTCCATTTGGCCTATCAGAGGGGAGGGATTCGTGAGCTTGATTATGGAGTTTCACAGTTTTCTAGATCTCCCCTGCTGGAGGGGCCAAGAAAAACTCTAGGTGTGTTGTGGGAAGAATGCTTTTGATGGGCATTTTTGACCGAAGGATTCAGCACTGCTAACAACTTTGTTTTCCTAGAAGTAATCTTTGGAGAAAAGGATGCATCTTGATTATTGTCTTGGCTTCATCGTGCCTATTTAAGAGATCGAGCTACTAGAAGTGGGAGCTCTTTGTGTTTTGTTAAATGATTTGTTAAATAGAAAGCTGCTCCAATTCCTGCCCTTAAGAAATAGAGCAGTTCTTACTCCAGGTCGCCTGACTTCTTATCTAATATTTTTGGGTAAAGTTAAACCCCAAACCAAATGCACCGCCATGGAGTCGCTCCTGATACAGAGTGATCATATACAGTGTTTCAGAAACTGTAGCTCTTTAGGGAAGCAGACAGCCTCATCTTTCTCCTGTAGAGTGGCTGGTGAGTTTGAACTGCTGACATTCTGGTTAGCAGTTCAATATTTACTGGACATCAGCACCAGCTTCCTAATGTTTGAGATGTAAGTGCTAATTTCGTCCTAAGGATATTCCCTCATAGAATGTTTGGAAACCCTGGTGGTGGTGGTGGTGGTGGTGTGTGTGTGTGTGTGTGTGGGGGCTGGGGGGGGGGCGGGGTGCAGTTCTACTTTGCCCTCTAGCGCCCTCATGAGTCAGAACTGACTCAGTGGGAGTGAGATTTTTGAATGCTTGTTTGTTTTTCTACCTTAAAATTGATTTTGTTAGTACTTCAAAAAGCAAAAAGCCATTAAAATTCTAAAATAGCCCAGTAATTCCTTCTACAACCTCTCTGTGAATAGCATCTTGGCTTATGAAATTGTTTATACCCATGTTTTTGTTTTGTTTCTCTGGAGTTAATGCTTAAAAGGAAATAAATCTATGTAAGTAAAGAAGGATATTTGGCAAGTAACAAACTGGTCTTCAAGTAGCTGTACAAGAACATTTCGTGGAATAAGTAATGTTTCGTTATAGAATCTTGGCATTTCAGATGTGCTTAATGTATTCATTCGGGGGGCATGCTTCCAGTTTATAGCAATGCTTCTCAAATGTTGTGCACTGACGGGGGGGTCTTGTTCGATGCAGATTCTGACTGAGCAGGATGGGAGAGGGCACAAGACGCTGTATTTTAACAAGCTCCTCAGGGAACGCTGGTCACTGGGCTGAGAGACCACTGAGTTCATTTAAACTGAGTAGTTTGATGGATGCTGGGTGAGTGCAAATGGGAAAATTGTGTATAACAGGGTTGTTTATATGCTCATTAGTAGAATGCATGTGAAAAGGAAAACCTTAATAAGTTATCAACAACCCACTGCCACCCAATACACCTCAACTCACATTGACCCATTTGTATTTCTGAGTCTGTATAAATCATTTTGGGAGCAGACAGGCCACGTCATTCTCCCTCACAGTAGCTTGTGGGGTTGAAGTTAGAAGTCCAGTGTTTACCTGCCAGCGCCAGGTGAGCATTCTCTACCACTCAGATGCTTAAAAATAAAAAAGCTTGATACAGAGTGTTGACAAACTACACCGTGTAAATGTTACAGCTCTACATAACTTGCAACCTTCCTGATGAGTCTAATTTCTCATCGAATGAACAAATTACATATATATGTAAATGACTAAACTAAATAAAACCCAATGTGTGTGTTGTATGGTACAGGGTAAATAGTCTGAAAAGTCCCAACGGTTTGAGATTTTTAGCTGAATGATTGGTATTAGGTACTCAATGTGTGTGGACAGATATTGTTTATCTGGTTTGTACACATATAAAGGCATGTCTCATTTTTAAAATCATTTTATTGGGGGCACATACAACTCTGATCACCATCCATCCATCCATCCATTGTGTCAAACACATTTGTATATTTGTTGCCATCATCATTCTCAAAACATTTTCTCTCTACTTGAGCCCTTAGTATCAGCTCCTCATTTTTTCCCCTCCCTTCCCCACTTTCCCTCCCTCCGAACCCTTGGTAATTTATAAATTATCATTATTTTGTCATATCTTACAGTGTCCGACGTCTCCCTTGCGTGTTTCGCTTTATTCTGCTTCACGGATACCGTGGTGCTTTCACATAGAGAATGTGGCAGTCCTGTAGAGAGTAGGTCTATCGGCGCCATTTCTCCAGCAGCCTGTGTTCCCTCCAAGCCTCTGGCTACATTTTGGTAATTCTCACAGTATTTTACACTTTTTCACTATTGCACACTTAAGAGTACTAAACAACAACCTCAAACCTCACTGTCATGGAGTCAATTCTGACTCCTAGTGACCCAATAGGACAGGGTAGAACAGCCCCTGAGGGTGTCCAAGATTGTATGTAACTCCTTATGGGAGTAGAAAGCCTCATCTTTCTCCCGAGAAACAGCTGGTGGTTTTGAACTGCCGACCTTGAGGATCACCACCCAACGTTAATCATTTTGCCACCAGAGCTCCTCTAATAGAATATAGTATAGTGTAAACATAACTTGATATGCACTGGTATAAAAATGGTGTGAAGATGGTGTCTGATGTCCTTTGCCTTTGCCAGGGGGAAGAAGCTTTAGACTCGATATCTGTTTAAAGGCAATTTCTGAAATGTGGAGATCAGGCATCTTTCCGCCCTCCCATCTTCCTTACCTCACAGAGCACTCTCTACTTTTCTGCTGGGCTCCGTGATTTGTTGCAATGGCCACACAGATTATACGTAAGATTATGGGTTTATTTTTTTAAATCATTTTATTAGGGGCTCATACAACCCTAATCACAATCCATACATACATCAATTGTGTAAAGCACATTTGTACATTCATTGCCCTCATCATTCTCAAAACATTTGCTCTCCACTTAAGCCCCCGGCATTAGGTCCTCAGTTTTCCCCTCCCTCCCCGCTCCTCCCTCCCTCATGAGCCATTAATAATTTATAAATTATTATTTTGTCATATCTTGCCCTGTCCGACGTCTCCCTTCACCCACTTTTCTGTTGTCCATCCCCCAGGGAGGAGGTCACATGTAGAGTCCTGTAATCGGTTCCTAGATTATGGGTTTATTAAGGAAGTAATTGATTACAATTCAAGATCAGGAATGCTCAGGACACAGTTCTTCAGTCAGGACAGCTGCTTCGTTCTTGATGCCGTGGCCTGCTTGGGCTAAGAAGAGCTCTGCTAAATACCAAAAATAGACTTTGGGGCCAGGGCATGGCACCCCATCAGATTCAACCGGAAAACACCCCTAAAGGTCAACAAACAGACCTTGAACTATTTGTAGGCTTTTCTTTTTTTTGTCATTGGTTTGTTGTTTTGTTTTCTTTTGTTGCTTTGTTTTGCTCTGACTTGTTTTTGTGCATATTGTTATCTGCAGGTCTATCTAGCTAAGAGAGGTGGGATAAACAATCTGGAAGAGAAAACAACAGAAACCAAGGGTTCTGGGTGGGGACACGAGAGGGGGAGGTGGGGAAAGGAAGTGGTGTTAACAAACCCAGGGATAAGGGAACAACAAGTGATCTGAAATCCGTGGCAAGGAGGGTGTAAGAGGCCTGGTACGGCATAATCAAAGATAATGTAACTGGGAGGAATTACTGAAACCAAAATGAAGGCTGAGCATGATAGTCGGACAAGAGGCAAGTAAAAGGAAATAGAGCTAAGAACTAGGAGGCAAAGGGCATTTATAGAGGTCTAAATACAGGCATGGGCATATGTAAATATATTTATATATGAGGATGGGGAAATAGCTCTATGTGTATATATTTATAGGTTTAGTATTAAGGTAGTAGATGGACATTTGGCCTCCACTCAAGCACTCCTTCAATGCAAGAACACTTTGTTCTATTAAACTGGCATTCCATGATGCTCACCTTCCCAAAACGATAGGTGAAGACAAAGTGGGTGCATAAGCAAATGTGGTGAAGAAAGCTGGTGGTGCCTGGCTATCAAAAGATACAGCAGCTGGGGTCTTAAAGGCTTGAAGGTAAACAAGTGGCCATCTAGCTGAGAAGCAACCACGCCCACATGGATGAAGTGCACCAGCCTGTGTGATCACAAGGTGTTTATGGAATCAGGTATCAGGCATCAAAGAACAAAAAATCATATCATTGTGAATGAGGGGGCGTGCAGAGTGGGGACCCAAAGCCCATCTATAGGCAACTGCACATCCCCTTACAGAAGGGTCACAGGGAGGAGATGAGTCAGGATGCAGTGTAGCAATGATGGAACATACAACTTTTCTCTAATTCTTTAATGCTTCCTCCCCACCCCCCACTCTCATGATCCCAATTCTATGTTACAAATCTGGCTAGACCAGAGGATGGTACAGATAGGACCTGGAAACACAGGGAATCCAGGACAAATGAATCCCTCAGGACCAGTGCTGAGAGTGGAGATACTGGAAGGGTGGAGGGAAGGTGGGGTACAAAGGGGGAATTGATTACAAAAACTGTGGGGGAAGGGAAACGTCAGACAGTGTAAGACATGACAACATAATAATAATTTATAAATAATAATAATAATAATTTATAAATTATCAAGGGTTCATGAGGGAGGTGTGTGGGGAGGGAGGGGGAAAATGTGGAGCTGATACCAAGGGCTCAAGTAGAAAGCAAATGTTTTGAGAATAAGGATGGCAACAAATGTACAAATCTGCTTGACACAATGGATGTATGTATGGATTGTGATAAGAATTGTACAAGCCCCCAATAAAATGATTTTAAAAGGATTCAGAAAAAATAAAAAGAGTTGTATGAACTCCCAATAAAATGATTAAGAAAAAAAAAGAATAACTCTGCTACTGAAACCAAGGGCTCAAATATAAAGAAAATGGTTTGAAACTGATAATGGCACCATCTGTACCAGGGTGCTTGATATAATGGATGTATGGATTGTTATAAGAGCTGTAAGAGCCCCCGATACAATGATTTATTTTTTTAAAAAAAGGATTGCTGTGCTAATAGCTGCCCATTCCCCAAAGTGCTTAGTTCTAGCTGAATGTGGTAGGAAAAGCTAGCTCTCCCTGGAGACAACCCTCTCCACCAGCGAGGCTCCTCCCTGAAGGCCCTCCGCTTTCTTGCTTTGGGCTCGGATCCCAAGGCCTGTCTCCTGGGCTTGGTCTGCTGCCTCTGTCTCTGCTGCATCTGTGATGTCACAGCTTACTGGCTCCTGCATTGAGGAATTTCACCTCGGGATCTTGGAGTCCGAAGGACTGCTTTCCTACTGCTGCTTCTTTCTTGGTGGTAGTAAGATGCTCCCCTTTCCATTTCTGAGATGACTCTTTCTAAACATAGTGGGCTAGAAAACTCACCAGTGTGCACATTGGAGTCCCACATGCATCGCCCCCTCACATAGGTGCCAAGTACCTTACTTACATAATGAGCAAGCTTGCCAATTCCCTTGGCGGGCCACAAACAGCCCACATTTGCAGTTGTTCAGTGACAAAGGAAAAGACTGCTCAATGAGGTGGGTTGGCATGGCTCAACCCTAACAGTTGTGACAAGGAGGAGGCTCAGGCAATGTTGCATTCAGTTGTCCACAGGGTCGCTGTGGGTTGGAGCTTACTCAATGGCACTCAACGGAAACAATAATACTGTCATTTGGTAGCAATTACAAGGACTAAACTAGAAGAATCGTGTCAAATAATTAAATGCACTGCAACTAGAAAACCAAAAAATTCAATATAACTTGCTTTATTGTGATAGATGCCATATTAAACCCACCCCATAATATTTCTGACGTGTGCCTGTACTAAACGGCAGAGAACAGAAACATTAAATTCTCAATAAATAGCTGCTTTTTAAAATGAACTATAGTTGGTGATTCTTTGGCTGTTAAGGATGGAATTAATCACCCTGCATTTGATTATTTATTCAATAAAATTTAATTTCTTTTAAAATGGATGAATGTAAAATATGTTCTAAGCTCTAGTATCTATACATAAGCAGATACATGTTGAAGCCTAGCATTTACTGGCTTCTTATGTAGCATGTTGTAATCAAATGACAAATGTAGTAACCAACATTTGACTTTTATGATACGGTCTTCAAAAAGTTCATGGAAATGCATATTATGCATGAATTTCCATTTTTCCCCCACAGAAGTAAACTCATACTGACAAGTTATGGCATGTCCGAAGAGGATCTAGTTGGAGCGTTGTGCTAGGCTAGGTTCTCTGGAGAAGTGAAAACAGTGATGCATGTCTGTGTGGTACAGAAAAAAAGAGGTAGATCCAGCAATGGCTCACACCATTGTAGAAGCAGGTAAGCCGAGTCCAATTCAAGCCTGGACGCCTGATGTGAGCGGAAGGCTTCTCTGACTGGAGGAGCTGCAGAAGCTGATGGACAGAGAACAGGATGAAGAAGCAGAAGGACCACAGGCTAGTGGATGCAAAGGCAAGTGAACTTGGGGTCAGCCAAATGAAGTGAAGGACAGCAGGCCACTGGTGGCTCCTGGGTTCAGCAGGTGAAAAAACAGGAGATTAAAGAACCAGTCTCGGGATTCTGATCCAGCAGAAGGAGGTGAAGGGGTAGAAGAGAACTTGGCTCTGCTCATTGTCTCTCTTATACAAAAGGCCACACCTCCAACAAGGTGTCATTAGACTGCAACCTGATTGATGGGCTGGACTCCACCCCTGCCTGCACTCTACGTCGAGTTGACAGAGACTCTAACCAGCCCGGAGGCACTAAAAAGACAGGGTGTCTGTTTGAAAAGAGCCCCTAACAAAGCAACATGAGCCCTACTAAAATTGAAGCAAGGGAAAACATGAAATTTATGGCAAAGTATGAGTGGAAGAATGGTGAGAAATCGATGCTTCATGAAAAGTTTATGTGGACAGTGCCCCAGAGAAACTAGTTTACAAACGGACAACTGGATTTAAGAAGAGATACGATGATGTTGAAGGTGAAACCTGCAGCAGCAGACAAGACAATTTTTATCAGTTTTATTGGCACATAATCCACATAGCATACAATTTGATAGTTCAACCATATCAAGAGTTGTATAATCATTACCACAATCAATTTTTAGA
>NW_022109767.1:11206328-11216392 GCF_000313985.2 Echinops telfairi
AAAAAAAAAAGATAAACAAAAAAAATAAAATAAAATGAGTTGTGTAATCACAATCAGTCCTAGTGCTCCCTCCCCCATCCTGAATACATTATTTGCTCCCCAAATCCCCGCACCCTCCCTATCTCCCACCCCTACGTCCCCTCTAGACCCTTGCATCCGTTATCCTCTCTATGCAGCTACCCCTTCTGTGCTTCACAAACTGGAAAACCTAACAGAAACAATAAAAACCAAGAACAAAAAGTGGTAAGGGAAAAATAATAATAATATAAAGATAAAAACACAAGTAAGGAGTAAGAAACAAAAGACTATCACCAATATTTAAAAAGCCAGGGAAGAAATTTTTGTCACAGAGCAAGGATGAAATACTTGCACCTAGAACAAATGCAGGTTGGGTCAAGGGGGAGGTCAACTGACCAAGTATCGAGTTTGATCATGACCGTGATCTCTAGCTGGTAAAGCTGCCCAAGACCCTTGCCTGTGCCTGGAGGGGATCTGCCGGTGCTGAATCTGAGTAGATACTTGGCAGGGGGGTTTGGGCTTCCACTGTCCTCCACAGCCTTCTACAAATTGAGTGTTCACAACTTAAGCCCTGATACTTTCCCTGCATCATCTTTGAGTTTCATTGCTGTCATCTTTGGACTTAGTCGACTCCTCACTTAGATGACGACGAGACACATATTTGAAGAAGCGAAAATGAATCTTGTTGGTGCCCTAATTGAAGAGGACCCATGATTAATAGTAGAAACCATGGGCAACACCATAGACATCTTTATCTGTTCATCTGTCACACTTCTGGCTGGAAAGTTAGACTTGAGCAAACTTTCTGCCTGATGGGTTCCCAACTGTTGCATCCAGATGAGCTGCAAATAAGGGCAGAGCTTTCCGTGGAGACTTTAAACCAGTGGGGTCAAGATCCTGAAGCATTTCTAGGGAGAACTGTAATGAGATGGAACAGGGCTTTAGTAGTGTGATCCCGACGACAAGGCACAATCAACAGTGGCTACCAAGAGGTGGAGGTGCCCCAGTCCAAGTAAAAGCAGATTGGTCAAGAGCAAAGGCCTGAGGAACAGTTTTGTGGGATACTCAAGGTAGTCTGCGTGTTGACTTTCTGGAAGGCGAAAGAGCAGTCAAATCTGCTTCTTATGAGAGCATTTTGAGAAAGTTAGCCTAAGATTGAGCAGAAAACCACCTGGAAAAGCTTGATCAGAGAGCCTGTCTCCACCAAGAAAATCTTTCTGCTCATTTCTCTCATCAAACAAAAATGATTTGGCAAGAGTTTTGATGGGAAATCATCAGGCATTCACCTGACAGACTTGATTTGACACCTTCTAACTTCTTTTAGGCAGAGCCCTGGTGACTTCGTGGCTACGCATTGGGCCACTAACCAAAAGGTCCATTGTTCAAAAACACCAGCTGTTTCTCTGGAGAAAGGCGGAGGTTTCTACTCCTGTGAAGAGTTACAGTCTCAGAAATCCACAGGGGGCAGTATGCCCTGTCCTAAAGGGTACTATGAGTTGGCATTGACTTGATGGCAGTGAGAGAGAGAGACACCTTCTTTTTGTTTCCTCATCTTAAAAAATCTTTACAGGACACCGATTTTCTTCGATTAATAATGTAAAAAACAACTGCATTGACCTGGTTAAATTCCTGGGACTCTCCATTCTTTAGAGACGGAAGAAAAGGCTAAAGTTTATCTTTTTGTTCCAATGTCTGCACAAGACCTCTTTAAAGTGTTGAAAAACGAGGACGGTGGATATTTTGAGGACGAAGGTGTGCCTGACCCAAGCCATTGTATTTTTCAGTCACTTATATGCATGTGGACATTGAATAAGGAAGATGGAAGAAGAATCCAGTATTTGAATTGTGGTGTTGGTGAAGAACATTGACAGTCCTATGGACTGCCAAAAGGACAAACATATCTGTCTTGGAAGAAGTACAGCCAGGATGCTCTTCTACTTCATCACTGTAGTAATTACTTAATCTGGTGTCAACTTGCAAAGGGGTGTCAATCAGTGGCAGATTGATGAGGCACCACAGAGATAAATAGCTCACTGGGGGCCAGATACACACAGACTCTCTGCTACACATTCCTGTTGACAAGCCACATGGAGACACACTGATGGCAACCAGAGCCCAGAAGTTGGAGGAGCCGTGTGATCTTTCCACCGCCACTGGATCTTGAAGACGTGCCACCCACCGGCCTGTGATCTTCCTGCATTCAGCATCATTGAAGGTGCTGTGTGAGTCTGAAGAGGAATTTATAGATTGCTATCGGACATAGGCCTAATATCAGACTTATGGACTTGCTCTGGACTGGGCTGGGACGGTTTCTCAATATACAATTGCTCTTTATATAAAACTCTTTCTTATACACATATGAGTGTCTCTGAATTTGTTTCTCTAGTCAACCCAGACTAACACAACCTCATGTACTTTGGACATGCTGTCAGGAGAGACCAGTCCCTGTAGGACATCATGCTTGGGAAAGTACAGGGCCAGCCAAAAAGAGGAAGGCCCTCAAGCAAGATGGATTGGCACGGGGGCTGCAACAATGGCTCAGAGAACAGTTATGAGGATGGTGCAGGACTGGGTAGGGTTTTGTTTTGTTATACATAGGACCACTATGAGTTGGAACCAACTCAACTGCAGCTAACAACAACAACAACAACATGTTTTTAAAGTAAAAAAATTTTATTTTGTTTTTAAAGTTTTAAAATGTATTTTGTCTTTAATATTATTTTTTAGAACTCATGATAACATAGTTAATGAGAGTGTAGTGCTTTGCATCTTTCCGCATATTACCATGGCTATGTCTCCTTTCCCCTAAAGTATCAGTAAACAGTGGAAAAACCACATTAACTTTCTAGAATTTCGACCCTATTTTAGGCTGCTCTACTCTCATGGACTTTCTCCCATTGAGAACGAAGTGTGTAGTAGATTGAAAAGATACAAACAAAAACCCCTATTAGTTTCACATTGAACGATTCACCGTGGACCGCTAAAACAATAAACATACCAGTCTTGGAAGGAGTGCAACCAGAATGCTCCTGAGAACTGAAGATGGCAAAATGTGTGCTGCCCATTTGGACATGTTCACAGGAGTGTTAGCATTCCTGCAGCACGAGATCTTGCTTGGTAAAGGAGAGGGGCAGCGACGAAGAGAATGACCCTCCACAGATGGACTGACACAGTGGCCGCAACAATGGGTTCAAACATAGCAGCGATTATGAGAATGGCGCAGGACCGGGCAGTGTTTCCTTCTGGTGCGTCTGGGGTCGCCGTTAGTCGGATCCGCCCTGATGGCACCCATCCAGACCAAGAGCAATAACAACAACAACAATTTCATATTATATTTCCAGTTAGTGAAATTCTTGGTAATAATTCTGTGAAAATGTATATGGAAGATTATGGAGCACTGTCCCTAATGATGTAATAAAGTAGTAATTTGCTTCAAGAAACATCATAGCAGATATGTCACTGGACGTTGGTAGAGCAAAAGAGATAAATAACATTTCTAAGTTCTTGGAAGAGGAGCCCTGGTGACGTAGTGGTTCCGCATTGGGCTGCTAACTGCAAGGTCGGCAGTTTGAATTCACCAGTGGCACTGTGGGAGAAAGACGGGCTTTCTGCTCCCATGACCAGGGACAGTCCCCAAAACCCACAGGGGCAGTTCTCCTCGGGCCTGTAGGTCGCTGAGTCAGCATTGACTTGGTGACAGTGAGTTTAGTTGTTTTAATTTCTTGGAATCTTCACTTTTCAGTATTCCTTTGGTTGGGATTTTCTTGCCTTTTGAAGAACATATGAAGGCTGTTTTTCCTTTTCATAACAGTTTTATTGGCACATCATGTACATACCATACAATTCAATAGTTCATTCATTCTGAAGGCTGTTTCCCACGCCAAGTTAGGCTTAGACTGAAGTGTATTCCATCTTGTACTCCGTGACTATCCCTCGTCTGCTCGAGAAGGATCAGCCACCTGTGTGTTGTCTAATTTATAATTGGCAAGTAGAAAACAACAAAGTTTCTTGGGGTTGAAAATAGCGAAATTTCTAGCAGTTGTAAAGACCGGCTTTAAGTTCAAGAAAGGTGAAGTTGATCAAAGTTTGTTTTTCAACTTTGGGTATTTAAAGGAGGGGTTCCTTATTTTGCACCGTTTCTGCACCTCATTTTTGCACCATTTCTGTCACTTGCTAGATCCTCAGAGGATTCTTTTTGCCTCTGACAGTGGAATTGCTGTTTTTGTTAACATGGGTTCCCCCTGACATCCCCTGCACGGAATGGTCATGCTGGGGAACCCTTCTTCCCACAAAGCACGCTCTTAGCTCCGTGCGAAGATGGAATTCCCTGCTTTCTCAGGTGACCGGATTGAGCTATTGGAGCCTGATCTTTCCAATGACTGTCGTATCACAGGCAAGCCAATCTCCACTCTTGCTGCGCGATGTGGTCTGACCAAGAGCTGACCATTGTAGTCTGTATGCAGGCTATCAGAGAGCAAAAGATGTTTCTATAATTCAGAATTCTTAGTTGAATTGGAACAGAAAAAAAAAGATCTCTCCAATAAAAAAATATCAAAGTGGCAGAATGATGGCAAAGGCAAGTGCTGGGCTTTGGATTAAAGAGCAGAGAAATCATTTCAACATTAGGTTCTGACCCTTATTAGTGCTGCAATTCATTTTTTTAAAATCACCTATGTGCCCCGGCTTCCTCGTCTGTAAAATGATAAGGATTCTTCTCAGGCTTGTTAGTATAATATGAATATCTCTATCATATAAGCACTTTCATAGGGATTTACTCCTGATGTTCAGGTATGCCTTGTGAATTTGCACTAAATACAGTTGAGCAAACTAGTTTCTGAAATTAATTTGTTATACTCCCATAGAAAACAAATGCATTCAGGTCAGATCAGGTTACAGAAACTGGTTTAGTTGTAACCATTGCATAGCCAGTCAGGAAACGACAGGCTATAGAGATTACCACAGGTCAGCTCTGTTCCATGTGACCCAAACCTCTGCTGTCAAGTTGACTCTGCCTCTCATAGTTTACGATCCCATGGGATACAAAGAGTAATGTCTCATAAAGATGTTAGGGGATTACCTTTCATCAAGTATGTAGAGTGCTTGATTGTAAGCACTAAGTACTACATACCGCCCTCTTCAAACACCTGTTAATTCCTTATATGGCAGGAAGGAATTCAAGAACCCCTGTGATCCTTCTATGCCACTCAACATATTCCCTGTGGACATGTTGACATAACTTCATGTCAACTTGAGGATATAGAAACCTGCAGGGGTGGAGTTTATCCTGTCAATCAGACCACAGCTGATGACCTCTCTTGGAATTGCAATAAGATATATAGCTCTCAGGAAGCCAGTCTCTCCTTTCTCCTCTCCTCTCCCCTCCCCTTCTTCACCCTCTCTTCCTCTCCCTCCCCACCTCCCCTTTCCCCTTGCCCTCTTCTACCTTCTCCCCTCCCCCACTTTTCTCTCTCTCCCTTTACCTTCCTGTTGGTGCCCTAGACCTGCCAGAGCCCTGTGATTCCACCACTGTTAGATCCACACAACTTTGCACCCATCGGCCTGTGATCTTCCTGCATTCTGCATCATTACATGTGGCTGCGTGAGTCTGAAGAGGGATTTATGGAGTAGTATTGGACTTAGGGACTTGAGTTGGACTGGGCTGGGCCATTTTCTCCATAGATAGTTAGTTCTTGATATAAAGCTCTCATACATATATGAGTGTCAACTTGGCCTAACACAATCTCCCAGTTTATAGATAGTATCTCTTAGAGAAATGCTCAGTATTTATTTGTATATAGGTTTGAATGCAAGCAGATCCTTATCATTTTTCTTAAAGTTTTAAAATAAAAATAATTTATGATAACTCATTCTACTACTAATTTCTAATTGAAGGATGCGTTCCAAAAATGGGTGAGGGGGTGATTTGGAACTCTACGTTTCAGAATGGAAACAAACATGCATAAGGAGTTACCTTATCTCATATTGCGTCTGATACTCTGGGCAGGGGGCAGATTTGAACCCAGCTCCCCTTCCGTCCCATATTCTGTGCCTCCTTTCAAACTGCCTGGGGGAATTGTCCAAAATCGCAGTCATGTGAGTGCGGGACTAATGCCTATGGATACCCAGGTGCTGTTTGACATCAGTGGGATAAAGTAAAGGGACCTAGGTTAAACAGCAGAAATGAATTTGGATTTCTCATCACACCTCGTCAAATCATACTCATCTTCTAGTGGGAAGTTTGATTTACGTTTGGAGCAGCTCTTCTGCACAGTCTCTGCTCTCAAATCCTGGATGCAGGCTGTTCTGCACGTCAACGGACAGCTTCCAAGAAAGACCTCATTTTTGAGCCCCAGCCAGGCCACAGAGCCAGGTGGATGGAAAGGTAAAAATGGGATGTACGGTGTCCTTTATTCATTGTAGCCTGATTGAGAGATTCATATAGAGCTTCTCCATGTGAATTGGTGTTAAGAATTACTTCACCCTGGTTTGTCAAATAAGTAGTGAAGGCTTAGGAAAGAAGAGGACTTCAGCATAGGAAGGGAAGGCACCTGAGAGAAGCCATTAGCCTTAGGAAGGCTGAGGCGCTGAGCAGGCAGACCCGGAGAGTCCAGTAGACAGAGTGTCCAGTACCCTTGAGGAGATGGGCAGACTGCAGTGGCGGCAACAAAGCGCTCAAACATAAGAGCAATTGTGAGGATGACACAGGACCAGACGCTCATACGCAGGGTTCCTATGACTCAGAAGTGACCGGACGGCACCTGATAACATCCTCATCAGTCAGGCTGCTAAATACAAACACCGAACTCTGAGCTTTTTTACACAGTCTCCCATCACCTAGCTGCACCATGCTAAAGACATCATGCCGAAGACCGGCTCCGGAGTGTTCCTAACAGAAAGCTGAAGTCGGGTGAGTGGTCTTGAGAAAAAAGAGAATATAGAAAAGTAGGGTTCAGGAGGACCAAAGAAACATTCTGAAGCGTGAATGTATGCAATGGCACTTTATTAAAAGCTGTGTTTTCTTTTATACCCCATTTCTTGGCTCCTTCTGGGATAACAGCCAAGTCCATCAACAAAGACACCTGGACTTTGCAGCCACGTCCTTGCAAGTCAAGGTTAAGCAAAATAGTTTGTTCTAACATATCTTAGCAGATCCAAGAAGCCAAGTTATTTTGCTAAATACAGAAGTTCATTTATAGTTCATACAACTCCCATGAGAACTTTTAACTAAGGGTGAAGTCCCACTCTTTATACCCGTTAGGCCGGTTAGGATAGGGTTTCACCCTCTCCCTTCCCTAAGACCATGGGGAAGAAATGGGAAATCACCCTATAACATCACAGAAGTGTGATTGTGAAATTACATGTATAATTGTAGCAGGTTTTAGCACTTACAAGAACTATACTGTGCAGGCATAGGTTTGCAAAGCAAATGGATTTCAGGGAGGGGGGGCATCTCCTACAGAAACTGCCAAGACTCAAAAAATTGCCAAATACAAAACCCCCAACATTTAGTCTACTTCTCTGTCCCAGCCACATGCCCCCAAGTCATGCAGTCTAAAAAAACCCAAAAAAACAGGTTCCAAAACACACTGCCAGCGAGACAGTTACAACTCACAGCGACCCAATGGGACAGAATAAAATGATGCCCCCCAAGGGATTTCTAAGACCGTAACTCTATGGGAGTAGAAAGCCTCCTCTTTCTCCTGCAGAGACACTAGTGGTTTCAAAATGTTGACCTCGAGTTAGCTGCCCACCTCATGACTCCCTCTGCTACCGTGCTCCTTCTGTACAGCAGTTACTACAAACTAGCTATTATACACATAGAAGCTCCTTTACCAAAACCACCATCCTGTGGAAGTGAAACTTCATTCCAGCTGCCAAAGAGGAAACAGGGATATAGAGACCAGGAGCTGCAAAAGCAGATGCCTACACTTTATTCTGTGGAGTCCTGGTGGTGCAGTGGTTCTGCACTGGGCTACAATCTGAGTGGTCGGCAGTTCAAAACCACCAGACAGACTGGGCTTTCAATTCCCATAAACAGTTCCAGTCTTGGGAACCCACAGAGGGTGGCTATGAGTCAGCATTGACTCCATGGCAGTGAGTGCACTTTCTCTTGGATCAAAGGCTATAGGACAAAACTTTTCAGTTGTTAGCATGGCAGCACATTTTCCCCCTGAAAGAGGGTGATAGGTCAAATTTGACAACCTATAGGATAGATTTAAAATGCAGATGATTTGACTTCAAAGCTACTTGTAAGCTTTCAAATAAATCACTTGTATCAAAATGGAAAATCAAGTCAAACTTTTTTTCACCATAGAAAAGCTGCTTTTTAATCACCTATTTTCCGCCAGTCTTATAGAAAAGGTAGGTTAGAGTTCTGACTTGGACTGCCCAGCTCCATGTCTTTGAATACAGTGAACCCTCGTTTATTGCGGTTAATCGGTTCTAGACCCTACCGTGATACATGAAATTCCGCGAAGTAGGATTCCTTATTTGTAAATCAAATATTTTCGTAGTTAGAGCATAGAGGACATGAAAAAACACCCTTTAGTCACCATTACACTCATATTATCCAATTTATTAAACGAAAAAGGGAAAATACAGTAAAACATTTTGGATGTTACAATTGTCCTTTATTATATTATTTATGGCATCAAGCGTGTACAGTATGAGCCAATCAGTGGCAGTAATGACAGAGCATGCGCTGTTACGCAAAAACCGCGATAGTGAAACCGCGGAGGTCGAAGCGCAAAGTGGCGAGGGTTTACTGTATAACGCCTGAATTCCTGAGGCTCTGTGGTGCCCATTAATAGGGATGATGGTCCACACGTTCTAAGTACCCTTCTATCGGTCGACTCCTAGAATTTATACACTGGTATGAACTCAGTCTTGGGACTGTTTACTTACGTTCCTGAATGTTACCTTTTATTTGGACTACATACTTGTATTACTGTAAAGATCTCGTTACCTTTCAATGTGAGCTGTGTCGGTAATAATACCGGTTCCCCGAAAATAAGACGGTGTCTTATATTAATTTTTGCTCCCAAAGATGCGCTAGGTCTTATTTTCAGGGGATGTCTTATTTTCCATGAAGAATACAGTACACATTTATTGTTTATTGTTTTATTAAAAGAGACCTCGCACTTCCTATCTGCTCCTGCTGCGCTGGGCCAACAGTGAGCTGCGCAGCGGCTGCCTCCACTATGGTCCAGAGTCCAGAGTTACGATAGCTTCAGGGGCCTTATTTTCGGGATGTCTTATTTTCTGGGGGGATGCTTTATATTTCAGCAAGAGGCAAAACTGTAAGTAGGTCTTATTTTCGGGGGACGTCTTTCGGGGAAACAGGGTAGCTACCACATTGTATGCTCAGAAACACCTTCAGTACTCTATACAGATGACAGCGCCAAGCTCTAAGTGAACTTTAAAGTTATCACGTTTAAGAGGAAGCCGAGGCTCAGAGGTTTAGATTCGCCCAAGGTCAAACAGGTAGTGTGGAGGTGTCGGTGACAGTCCAAGCCCTTGGGGAGTTGACAACAGTGTCCTGATTTTGTTGACTGGCATCTCAATGAAGCTGTCTTTTTGAATTCTGCTTTCGGCCTACAAATCATGGATACTGCTATTTCAACCGCAGGACTCTTTGCTGTTAATGAGAGATCCTTTAGCTCCTGTCCCTGATTTCCTCCTGTTGACTTCCTGCCGGACGAGGAGAAGCTGAGCCGAAAGGCGGTTGGTGTTTTGCAGTTCAAAGAAGGGCAAACATTGAAGCCGAAGCGCTCGCTTTGTGCCTCTGCGGAGCTCAGCCGGGCTGCGGTTGCCTGCCTTTCCCAGAACCCGCGTTGTCTCGCTGGACTACGTTTCCCAGCGGGCTGCGCGGCCGAGAGCGCGGGCTCGCCCAGCGCTTCCTTCCTCCTCGCCTCTCAATGGTCGCAGGAGATGACGACGCACTCCCGTCGGGCGCCGAGGAGTGACGGCGGTCGGGCTCGCGACCGCGGCGGCCTCAGCAGCGGCAATAGGCGCAACCGCGGCGGCGACTGCAGGGACGACGACGG
>NW_022109767.1:11217214-11223622 GCF_000313985.2 Echinops telfairi
GGGCCGGGGGCTTCCCCCGGCAGGCTCAGGGCGGGAAAAGACCTTCTAGGCCCACGGTGCGCGCGTTTCTTTCGGCTTTTTTTTATTTTGGGGGGCGGGGATTGGGGATCTGGAGGTATTACTCACGGTCGCTCGGGGAGAAAGGAAAAGAAGCGGCCGGAGCCCCTTAACGCGTGTGGAGCGCTTTCTCGTCTCCCGCGGTCCAGTGTGGGGAGGGGGCTGCCCGGAGGCATCGGTCTCCTGGGTGCACGGAGAGTGGGGGGCGCTGTATCCCGGAGATTGGAATGATTTAGTCTCAATCGATTAATTTTCCGTCGCCTGCGCCCTTGCCCTTCACATTCTGAGCCCGTTGATTTATTTTATTTTTGTCACCGAGCTATAGTTACGGTGGCACTGGGGCATTTGAAAGTCCCTCTCCACCCTGACGCCTTTTCTCCGTTACGCTGCACGTCCCTCCCCACCTGTTCTTCCCCCCCCCATCCCCCCCAATGCTTTTATTTTGGAAGCTGGGTTTGCTCATTCTCCACAGTTGACCAGGATGCCAGGGCTGATCGCATGCACAAAATATTTTAATATTATGGGGCGTATTCTCAAAGTTTAGGGTCTTTTGACACGCTAGGAATGAATGTTTGTGGTCATACAATTTAACCACCATCGTCATTCGTGAATGTTAAAAGTTATAAAAAGGAGCTTCGTCTACACAGGTATGAGACTTGGACTCTTGCGAAAGTTTTATTTTTAAATGTTGGAAGAGCGGGAAAATGTTAAAGTCCCGTTTGACTAAAGCCCCTTGTAAAACTCAGTGAGACTGTGGTGGGAAGTGTGTGTCTTAAAACTTGTCTGAAAACAAAACAGAAACACCGGTAAAGCCAGAGTGCTAACTTGTTGCATGCTGTCAATGGTAGGCTTCCTAGATTGCTTTATTTTGCATGGTGGTGATTATTAAACCTTCTCATGTTATTTGTTGTTGCTGTTAAATTGTATCATCAAAAACTTAGTTGATTTAAAAGTACTGCTTGGAGAACTTTGAACCCTGGCAAAAACAAAACAAAACTGGTTTATGTATCAAGTAGTTCTCTCTGAAGGCTTGCCATTGCAGAAAGTGTTTGGAATTTGAATTTCTTTGTAGGGAGCAGGGATACTTGCAGATTTCAGATTAGAATTCAGGTCACAAAGGAGTCTGACCACTGAACCTGCTTAACAGAGTGAAAGTTAAGACACATGCTTTCCGTAGCTCCTCCTGAAGGATATATGCCATCCCCTGTGGGCTTGCTTTCTACCATCATCTTGGTGGAAAATTATGTATAGGAATTGTATTGTAGGAAAATAAGATGTTTTGAATACAGATCAATATATGGTCTGGACAGAGTTTTGAAGGGAGTTAATGGATTCCAGGTAGCAAAATTATCACAGTGTATTTTTAAATTTACTTAGGTAAAAGTTGAGGGGAGATGTGTCAACAATTTAACACCTATGAACCAAATTAGCTTAGAAGTGATACAATTTCAGGCTGTATCTCTTTTAAAGTTCAAGGTTTCATCAATTATCAGTGTCCCCTGTCTATAGTCCTTTAATATTCTTGCTCCAACTGTTTTAATTTGCTTTTTAAAAGATGTATTTTTAGATTTTGAATTGGGATTAAAGATGTTTGGGGGTTTCTTGATCAACACTGTCAGTGTTATTACATCTTGGCAGAAACTACCAAAGATAAGTGTTGCCATATATTACCAGAAGACTGCTTTCTTGTCTGTCTTGTTTTTTGAATCTTACCCTAGGGCTTTGCCTATCCTTTTTGAATCTTACCCTAAGGTCCTTCCTAGAGCTAATGCTGACTGCCTTTTTGCGGTCTTCTGCCCTAAGCTGTCAATAGGATGTTTGTCGACTGTTGCTGAGTCATCATGAATAGCCAGGAACTTCATGACATGGCATGTTTTATACCAATATTTTTTAAGTGTTCAAGGGCTTCTGGACAAAACGGAAGTTGTTCGATGTGTAGTGGAAGGCAGCAACAAGGAGGAGAAGTCTGGCACAGTTAGTGGCTGTTTGCTGTTGCCTGTCAGGCCAGTGAGCCAGTACAGGCAAGCAGTACCACCACTCCTGCATGTGTTCCTTTGGCTCATAATTTCCTGTTTTGATCTGGTTAAGTGCTTCTGGGAAACACCTTGGTGGTGCAGTGAATTAAGTGTTGACTTTCTCATCCAAAGGGTGGCTTGAATCCCCCAGCCCAGACCCTCAGCTAGAGAAAGATGACGCAGTGCGCTTTGGTAGAGATTCACACCCTGGGACTCATTTGCAATACAGGTAGTTAAGTTTTGTTGTTTTTTTTTTTTTGCAGGTGGGTGGGAAAAGCGGTTCCCCCATTTTAACTTATGTCTTTAAAATACCTTGTTTGAAGTTGAGGCAAATCCACTGAGTCTTGAATAAATTTATTTTTTCACAACCTTTTGACTGCACAGGAAGACATACAATTAAACAATTTTTCCACATATAATTTAGTGGCATTGATGAGATTCCAGTTGTGTGACTATTTTCACCATCGCTCTGACCTTGTTATAAACGGACTGCCCTCCAAGGCACCTATCTTTTTGAGTTGCTTTTGTCAATACAGTCCCACATAGCTAGTTCTTACGAGCATAGAGATTGGGACTGACCTTTTTACTAGTTAAATTCAACACTTGTTAGGTTTTAAGATGACTGCAGAGTATATTTTTGGTTTAAGGATTATCTCAGGGCAAGAGTTTTCAGAGGTACACCTACTCATCATATTTCCAAAACATGCAGAGATCATGAGGATATGAGATTCTAAATTGATCATTTTATTGGCCTTCTCCCCCCAATCTTCCCTCTAAACTCTTAACCCAGCAGTTTAGGAAATGGTGGTTTCTGTTAGGAGTGAACAGGACACCGAAGAGGATGTGGTTCTAGCATTCTGTCACCTGTTCAGTCTCCTTTCCCATTTCCTTTTTGTGCAGATTGTCAGTCCCTGAGAGTCAGCTCTGAGGAGAGAGAGGTCAAGCTGCTTTTCTTAGCAGCCACTACAAAAAACTTGAACCGGTGGGCAAACCAGACCTTGTCTCTTGAAGAATCTACTGCCACCTTGTGGTGAGAGGGAACTACTTATTCTGCCCTGGTTGGGTGGGTATGCTGCAGTAGTTTTGTGTTCTGGTTCGGAATGAAAGGAATCGATTTGCTCTCTTATATCGTTTGTGACTGCAAGTCAGTTGCTGTATTTACCTTGTGTCTCTTTTTTAATGGGGATACCAATAGCTTAAAATAAGGTTCAGCCATATTTACTTATTTTTTAAAATAAAGGTCAGACAGTAAATATTTTGGGCTCTGACCATATAAAGTTGGTTACAGTTTTTTCAATACTTAAAAAAAAAGTAAGACCACTATTAACCCCAGGCCTGTATCAAGACAGGTTGAGGGCTGCATTTGGTCTACAGACCATGATCCAGCTCACATCTGGACAAGTCCTAAGGTTAAGTTCTGTAATTGAAGGGAAGAAATTAAGAGACAGACAAAAGTTCTGGGGTGCTCCCCTCTGTGGTATCTGGAACCAGGTCCAAGAGAGAGAGAAAATGTATTCTTACATCAACTTAGTCTCAGAGCATGCAAGCTGCCATAATTCCAGGTAACCACATATGGAACAAAGTGGGCTGTACCTTAACCCTAGAGGTCCCTGAGTTCACTGGAGGAGTAACAACACCAGTGCTGGGGGAATATAAGAGGGAGTGGCTCCCCTGAGCAGGGAGAGCAATAGCAGTCAATGCCTGTTCCTATAGATAAAGCTGCCGGCTGTATAGCAATCAGCCATGTGCTTGTAAGAGGTAACTTTAAGCTAGCACTATTATTGGAGCATATTGTCGGGAGTAATCTTATATGAGAATGTGATTGGTACTCATCTCTAACACCGAAGTGTGATGGCCTGTCTCCTCCAGAACCCTGGCCTCCCAGGCTTCTTAAATAAGAGAATAAAGAATTTGTCCGCATACACTCTCTTCCCGTTCCTCAGTCTCCCACAATGATGGTTTGCCTAAACCCTGTTTATATGATTATGTAGTTTGTTGATTTGTTTGGGTAGCTTCTGTATGGTATTTTGTACTCCAGTGAAGAGTTACAGTCTGGGAAACTCAAGGAGGCAGTTCTACCCTGCCCTAGGGTTGCGATGAGTCAGAATTGACTCGATGCCAGTGAGTTTTTTTGTTATTCTCTGATGCTGCGGTGCCCTTAGTTTTAAAAAGAAGATATCTTTAGGGGTTAGATATTTAACTCACTCCAGAAGTTACTAAGAAGTTTCCACTTTTCTTTTTGTCTTTTCTTTTTTCTATCTGTCTGATGCTTATAATACCAGTTGAGATAGAAATGGAAATAGTGGGTAGGCAAACTGCACTATACTGTAGTCAGACTTTCAAAATTTGAATCACTGTTCTGTGATTTGGACAAGTTATTTAAATCCTACTTAGATAAATTACTCATCTGTTAAGTGGACATTGTTGTGAAGGTTAAGTGAGACACTCTAAGGAACACTCTTAAAGAAC
Source organism: Echinops telfairi (assembly GCF_000313985.2). Taxonomy (NCBI): domain Eukaryota; kingdom Metazoa; phylum Chordata; class Mammalia; order Afrosoricida; family Tenrecidae; genus Echinops; species Echinops telfairi. The sequence continues at coordinate 11,221,756 of NW_022109767.1, forward strand.
GATCTGGCATGTATGAGAGCGTATTTAAAATTGTAATTACATAGAACTGCCTGATTTAAATGTCTTTAAATTGTTTCTGGAGAAAGCATTGTTATCTTTTAATGAAGGTTTTGTTTTGCTTTTTCCTTGTATGTATCAAAGCTCAATCCTTTTAGGCACATCTTGGATTTAAGGAATTTGTTTATTGAATAATGAGGGCAAACTTTAAACTATTACTGACCTCTTAAGTATTTTTTAATTAAGATGATTTCTTCATAGGACTGGTAGTCATTAAGTGGATGGGGAGGGGACACCCCCCGTAAGTATTAAATTGTTAATGCAAAGTAGATTTTTGTTTGTTTGTTTGTGATGAGAAGCCCTTATGGTGTTTTGGTCTATTTAGCAATACGATTTTCTAATCAATTAAATGGTATAAAAATGTCCAACCAAATGGTGTCTCCATTTTCTGGAAGGTCTCTTGGTAAGGTAGTTTTCTATTAGCTTGAAATACAATGAAGACTTTGGTCTAATGTCACTAATTTTAGCCATTTTCAGTTGGTACAGAATATTCTGTGATTTCCCATCTAATGACCATATTTTATTTGTTGATACTTAGCTTTTGGTCATGATTTTTTCTTTTTGCGTCTGCACTCCTTCCCCCATCTGTGTTGGGAAGCCAGAGCATCTTTTTCATAGTGTGGTTGTTAGACTGCGTTGGCTAGAGAAACAAATTTATTGCCATATATATATATGTATATATATATAATTTTGATTTTATATATATATACATATATATATAATCAAAGAATAATTGCATATCAAGAAAACATCCCAGTCCAGATCAAGCACATAAGTGCGATACTAGTTCAAAAATCTTTCTTCAGACTCATACAGCAACATGCAATGATGCAAAATACAGGAAGAGCACAGGCTGGTAGGTGCTGAGTCTTGTGGATCCAATGGCTGTTGAAGCATCTCAGCACTTGTTCGGGCCTCCACTTGGCTCCTCAAAGGAAGGTGAAGCAGACAGAGGGGAGAAGTTCTAGAATCCTCATGAGAAGGCCACACCCAGAAGGAGGCATCATCAGGTTGTTACCTGATTGACAGACTAGACTCCACCCTTAGATTTATCAAGTTGACATGAAATTCTATACCAAAGTGATCTACGAGATAAACACGATTATTTTCAAATACTTGTGAAAAAATATCTATTTTATACCTTTTAGGTTAAACTTCTTTGGACTTTCACCAGGTTTTATATTGCATTTTCTTGCTCTTGTTTGGTTCCTAACATTTATTAATACTTCCACTCTAGAACTGGTAGCTAGAAATAGGAAAAACTAAATGTTTCTCTTTACTGTATTTGTGGCCAAAAGGTTTGAAGACAGTGAAGAAGTTGAAATTGTGTTACCAGTGTTTTTTAATTGTTTAGCTTGACATCTTTTTATGATCATGGTTTTGGTTAGGCTTCTTGAATGAAAAGAGTAGATTTTAAGTGCATGGGGAGGACATGGTCTAGGTGGATAGTGAACGCTGCTAAATGGCATTATATGCAGCTTATAAAGTGTAACATAGTCAAGATTTGGAAGTTAAATTCAGATTACTGAAACTGGTACAATCTAAGTGCATTAAAATCTGAACCCCAAATTACTTTTTCTCTCCTGTAAATAACTGAAGGTTAGAGATGCATTGTTAAATAATGGTAGAATGGATATGGGGGAATCTGTCATTGAAAGATTAGAATGACATTTAGGTTTTTACCCTTTAATGTTGGGCAGCTGACAAGAGATCTATATTTGTACACTTTCCAAAGAAAGGTGACCCAACAGAATGTTCAAATTATAGAAGAATATCATTGATATGTAAGTAAAATCTTGCTAATGATCGG
>NW_022109767.1:11223773-11229965 GCF_000313985.2 Echinops telfairi
GGATGACATATCACTTGCTGAAAGGGAGCTCTCAGCAAGCACTTACTGATAAAGATCAGGGATTGCAACCTTTCGTGTAGATTACAGCTCATTGTACAGAAGACCCAAAGCCTCACAACTGTACCAATGGATGACATGATAAATGGAAAAAAGGTTGAAAGTTGTTAAGGATTTTGTCTTGCTTGGATTCCATAATCAATGCTCACGGAAACAGCAGTCAAGTCAAATGACTGGTTGTATTTGGTAAATGTGCACAAGATCTCTTTAGAGTATTGAAAATCAAGGATGTTACTTTGAGGGCTACGGTGTACCTGACCTAAATCAAGGTGTTCTCAGGTGCCTCATGCATGTGGAAGTTGGACATTGAGTGAAGAAGACCGAAGAAGAATCAATGCATTTGAATAATGGTGCTGGAGAAGAGTACTAAAAGTACCATGATCACTGAAAGGACAAACGGATCTCCCCTGGAAGAAGTCAAGTCAGAGTGTTCCTTAGAGGCAAGGATGGTGAAACTTTGTCTTACATACTTTGGACATGTTGTCAGGAAAGACCAGTCCCTAGAAAATGACATCATATTTGATAAAGTAGAGGGGCAGCGAAAAAAGAATCTGCTCCAGGAGATGGTTTGATAACTTGGCTACAACAATGGGATCAAGCATGACAACATTTGTGAGGATCGTGCAGGAAGGAGCAGTGTTCTCTTCTGTTGTGTGTGAGGTTGCTGTGGGTCCATGGCACTTAACAGCGTTCCAAATATCTCTGTAATTGCATATCCTTTGAAGTCTTGGCTTCATTCTTCTCAGTCCTTTCATTTCTTCACTTGGGCTGGAGGGAGCAAGGAAGAAAACTAGTTCAGCAAACAATTGGAAATAAGGTTTTCCCGGAGGTTAGCAAAGAAGAACATAAGGGGATGAGAGACTAGTTAGGAGCGTGCATACAATCCTGGAGAAACAGAAAGGGACCCAATTTGTGGTGACAGGCCTAGAATCTTTATGGGACCTCTACCTAATTCACAATAGCAAATTCATTTAAAAAACAAAACCCCAAAACTTAATGGGAGCAGAGAACCTCATTATTTCTCCAGGAGTGGCTGATGGTTTTGAACTGTTGAGCTTGGGGTTAGCAGCCCAAGACTTAATCCACTATGGCACCAGGACTCCTAGTAGAAATAGCAGAAGGAAGGGCATATGGCCATATTGAAAAATTGTGTGGTTCTTATGAGATTACACATTGGCAAAATGTTAATAGGCAATCCCAAGCCAGGCACATCACAGAGTTGATTTTGATTCATAATTGACCCTGTAGGACAGCACAATTGCTCCATAGGGTTTCTGAGGCTGTAACTATGGAAGCAGTCTTATCTTTCTCCCACGGAATGACTGATGAACTTAAACTTTTGGTTAGAAACAAAATGCTGAAAGCACTGTGCCCCCAAATCCCCTTTTATAGGGAAATAATGTCTTTGTAAATCAGTCTTGAGTTACTGTTACAGAATACTCCCCCCCCCCCCAGGCCTATTCCCTTAATTCTTGAACTCAAATCAAATAAAATTTGTAAAGCTAATATAGTCACGGTGCCTTAACACTGAATATGCTTGATATTGAATGTACTTCTGGCCATCCATTTGGGTACTTAACCATCCTAAATCTCAGCATTTTTGCCACGTTTTGCCATGTGGAATTACCTTCTTGGCTCCTATAGTAATCAGGTAGAATTGACATGGGGGCAATGAGTTTTTATTCCTTTTTTGTTTGTTTGTTTTTGTTCTTGGAAGGAGTAAACACAATTGTTGAAATTTCCCCAATTTAAAATTTTCACTCCCTTACTACTTGGAAGTTAACTTCCTTGTTGTCTGGTGTGTAGAGGTTGCTCTATGGCTATAGGGAATAGTTCTAGGACTTTAATGCCATTTATTCTATTGACTTTTCTAAGCCGCATGTTAATTTTGTTTTTGTTGGCGACCTTTCTACTTCTCCTTTAGTTTGCTTTGTGTTATTTGTAATTCGAGAGGATACTTTAAGTTCTTGTTCTTGGAAAGCCCTACAAGTTATTTTGGGGGTAGAGGTGTTAGTAAGGCAACAAAAATGTGTTTGTTTAAGGTCAAACTATCACTTCAGTAAAGCTATTACATTTTGAGTTTCAGAACTATCGATGCCCCTTTTAGAAGCAATTGTCACAAAACATACGTGGGACCAAGATGCTGGCTGAGCAAGGCAGCTAGAGTTCTGTGCTTCGGGAGACCACACACTGATGACCATTATGTGGGAAATGTAGGTACTCTTGGTGTATGAGGAGTGACTGCCCTAGTCTTAGATGATCGGAGAGTGCTTTCTGTATGAATAATGTCTGATGAGTTACAGGGAGGGAAGCTATGCTTACTCTGGGCGCTCTGAAGAGCAGGGAGGAGGTTATCTAGTAAGTACTCCAAAACTCACTGCCATTGAGTCAGTTCCGACTCATAATGATCCTATAGGACAGATAGAACTGCTCCTGTGGGTTTCTAAGATGAAGTCTTTTAGAGAGCAGGAAGCCTGACCTTTCCCATGGAACAGCTGGTGGTTTGAAATTGCAGCCCAACACATAAGCCACTACTCTCACTGCCATTGAGGGAATTCTGATTCACAGCAACCCTGTAGGGCAAACTAGAGCTCTGTCCCCTTGGGTTTCCAGGGCTATAACTCTTTGCAGGAAAAGAAAGCCTCCTTCTGCTGGGGAGCAGCTGGTAGTTTCAAACCATAGGCCTTGCAATTAGCTGCCCAGTGAATAGCCCACTATGCCACCTGGACTCTTACCTGCTAAGTAGGATTTGAGTAGTCACACCCATACAGACCTTGAGAACCCCTCAACCCCATTCCCCAAGCAGGGCTAGAAGACCCAAAGTACCTACTTTCCTCCCCTGGTTTTATTATGATGCTTACCCCCCAGCAATACCCCCAGGACTACTATCTTCCTAAACTAAAAGAAAAAGATCAAGTTCATGGAAAAGTTCTGGTATCGTTTAATTCTGTTTCCCCATGAACTTTCAGCCCCCTCAAAATGAGTCTTTTCTGTTTTGTTGGAAGTTTTCCTTTTGCAGTAGCACTAGATAGCTGAGACAAGGGAAAAATGGCAAAGTGAGAGGCACTGTTGTCAATGCAGTCCAATCTTCGCTTCCCAGGACTGGGGTGGGCTACAGAGTGGGTGGTTTAAAACCACAGAAATGGATTTTTTTCACTGCAGTGCCTGGATGCTCTGTTTCAATCCCAGGTGTTGGCAGGGCCATGCTCTCTCAGAAGAGTCCAGAGGCAGATCTTCCGTTTCTAGCTTGTCCCTGGGAATTTCGTAGTGGTGGTCTTCACTATCTATCTGCCCCCAGTTTGACTGTCTCTGTTCTCTTTGTAAGATACCACCCCTTACTTTATGCCAGTGTAACTTCCTCAGCGGAGCTGATAACTTCCAGACACACCTTTTTCCCAGCAAGGCCGCATTCACAAAGGAGTTAGGACTTTACAATACCTCTGGGTGGGGGAGTGGGGTGCCCAGTGTCAGTGTCAGTCCATAACAGCTGCTGCAGGATTACATTCATGAGTATTTTTATTATAATGCATTTTAATTATTGTTTGGACAGTGTTCAGATGTTTTCCAGACAAATGGAGCTTAAACCTTTTAAGTATGCACAGTTTCATGTACCTATTTCAGACGGACTTTTTCTTAAAAAGTGTGTTGTCTAATTTCCTGGTCTCTAACTAGAGCAGTGGTCTCAAAAATCACACTCACTTGAGAGGGAGGGTGAGGGTTTATAAGTCGCTTACTCAAAGAATTTGTCTCTAAAACTTTAAGGCGTTTCTCCAGTGATTGAAGTCTCTTTGTTATCTAAGAAGACTCCAGACCTGACATTTTGTGTTTATGAGGTGACTCTTGGGTTAGGGACTTGGTCTGGCAATGAAGACTTACCGCTTGGGACTGAGACAAGAGAAGGTAAAAGGCTTAGGACAAGAAAACATCCCGAGCTTCCTCGTTGGTGGTAGACCTTGATGTACATCGCAGTGTGGTGGTTAGTTGTATGTGAGTCAATTGCAAATCATGTCTACAGCAGAACTCCATGTTGTGTTCAAAGACTGACCCTTCGGAAGCAAATCTCCACATCTGTCTACTGAGGTCCTTCTGGGGGACTCAGACTGCCAACCTAGTCTAGCCAAGTGTTTGCATCACACAGGGGCTTCTGTGGGTGAACAGTGCATCCCTTTGTGTGACTCTTTGGGAGTGCTCCCAGATCTGGCCTTACACATCTCTTCATTTTGTTTTCTTTTTACTATAATAAAACTGTAATCACAAGTACAGAGCATTCCTGCACTTGGTGAGTACTGGCAAATTCTCAAACAGTAGTGGGTTGTAGGAAACCCCTATATGTGCAGATACGAAGTGAGGATGTCAGGGTTACCCCTCTACCTGTGACTGGAATCTGGGCTGTTGGCAGACATAATCCTTTTAAGTCTAAAAGGTACATTGGAGAACTGTGCCCTGGTGGATAGGGTTAGAGAAGGAAATACTAGTAATGAACAGGTGTCAAAAAATTAGGACAGAAGTGAATTGGATTGATTTGATGGGTCTGATTCAAAGGGCTTGTTGAAACAGATGTTGCCTGGACTTTCTGAGTTTCTTGTTTCACAGCGCTGGGATAGGGCCTGAGGAGATATGGCTGTTAGTGGTTACAGATAATGCGCTGGTACGGGAAGCTGCCAGAACTAGAATGTCCAAACCCCAAAACAGTTCATTGCTGTTAAGTCAGTTCTGATTAAATGCCCCTGTCCTATGGTTTTCACGACTGTAAATCTGAGGTAGTTAGTTTATTGTGCTGACCTGGCCAATAAACACATGTGGAGTTGGTTAATTGAAGGGCAGAGAGATAAATGGCTCCGTGAGCCTCACCTTTCTAGTTCTCAGGTCTCTTGCTCTCTGATGGTCGGACCAGGGTGCAGCTGCTTTAGCCAGTTCCCTGCTTTAGCTGGCAATGCTCATTTCCTGCAAGACCTCCCCAAGGAGAAGCTGCCTGAACCCACCCCGATGCAGCCCCGGGTGCTAGAGCAGCTGTGTGGAGACCCCTGCCAGTGCTGAGATGCTTACACATCCACTGCCTCCGCTTTCCTCTGCAGTAGGCGTCATAGTGTGTGTTTTGTGAGATGGAGGAGGACTTTGTGGATTGGTGTCAGACATATGGGTGAATGTTGGACTTGGGCTTAGGGCAGCCCTGGGTTGGGATGTTTTCTTGATGTGCACTTACCCTTTATATAAAACTCTCTCTTAGACATGAGTTTCTGTGGATCTGTTTCTCTAAAGTACCCAGACTGACACAGACTCCCTGTAGAAGCAGACTGTAACATCATTCTCCCAAGGAGTGGCTGCTGGGTTTAAACCCTTTACCCTTTGGTTTAGCAGCCTAGCACTTAAACATTTGCACTCCCAGAGCTTCCGAACTAAAGATACGTGAGAACCTCAAACCAAATGAAACTCACTGCCATTGAGTTGCTTCTGACTCATGACCACCTTACAGGACAGGGTGTAACTGCCCCTGTAAGTTTCCAAGACTTAAGTCTCCCCTCCCCGAACATGTTTATTGGCATATAATGCACATTTCTTACAATTTAATAGTTCAGTCACATCAAGAGGAGTTGTATAATCACTACAATCAGCTTTAGAACATTTTCTTCATTGTTGTACATCTTACCATTAATTCCCCATTTCCTCCCCAACCTTCCCACAAAGAACCATTAATCCAGTTATTGTGTATAGATTTACCTAACCTGGATTTTATGTAGAGAAAAACATTTAAAAGAAAGAAAAACTAAGAAGAACAGCAAAGTAAAACATAAAAAACCTCAATTGAAAATAAATCAGAAAATATTGAAAACTAGAACAAAGTTAAATAGATCATGAAAGATCAACTGAGAAGTGTGGTACGTTTTAACCTAACTGTATCTGCAACAATCCACTTTTCAATGCAGCCTTCATTGTTCACATCCCTGTTTCATGGCCAGAGGGGAATTCACCAAGGGCTTAAATCCATATGTATTTCCCCTTCAGGTTTTTTTTCTTGAACTTTATGTGTCTTTTTTTTGCTCATTTAGTATCTTTTTTTTTTTTTAAACATTTTATTAGGGGCTCATACAACTGTTATCGCAATCCATACACACATCAATTGTGTAAAGCGCATTT
>NW_022109767.1:11232539-11243079 GCF_000313985.2 Echinops telfairi
TTTCTGTTGTCTGTCCCCCAGGGAGGAGGTCACATATAGTTCCTTGTAATCGGTTCCCTCTTTCCTACCCACTCTCCCTCTACCCTCCCAGTATTTTACAAGCTGTTGTAAGACTGTGATACAAGTGATGTTTGGTTAAGTGTTATGTTCAGTTTTAAGTTAGGCTTAATCAACCCTTTTGATGAGTGGTCCTTCTTCTACGTTGACGCCTCATTTCTGTCTGGACCTGGGCCTGGAGTAAGTTTCAAAATAAGATGATTACACATAGGAGAAAGTAGCTAGTATTGTAAGTATGTTTTAATTAATGTTTTTTAAAGTTTGGATGTAGGTATAGAATGTTTACTCCCTCCATAGTAATTAATAGTATGTAACATTAGCACAGAAATGGGCAACTGTGCACTTTGTTTCGTTTGTGAGTAGTGGGTTATTGATGAATTGGTTAGAAAACTTACATGGCAAAATTGTTGAAATTTTGTGTGGAGAATACATGGGAAAGTAGTGAAGAAATGCCTGAGTTGTTACTTAACTCTTTTGAAGCCTTAAGGGAAATACTGTTCCTTAAGTACTCCCATCAGAGGTATTCCATATTTTCAGCTGACAGGATTTTTCAAAGCCTCTTTGGGTTTGCCTCCTGTGTCAACATGTGTGTTCTGTGTTACCCTAACTTACTTGTATGTGCCTACAAAGTCATTCTTTCTCTTCTGTGGCTCGTTCCCTAAAACCCTGCCAGTGCTACTCAGTGAAGTAAATCGTTGCCTAAAATTGGTAACTTTGCTCTTAATTTGTTTCTATTAGGATGTTCCTTTATTTAGTTATAATACCACCATTGTAGATTTCTGTTTTGCTTTGCAAAGTGTGACATTTCATTTTATTTTCATATTTTCTATCACATTAAAAATAGGAGGTTTGCCAAAGTGCACGAAAGTATTCATATTTGATTTTAGTTTGTACGACTGCCAACTGTCTAAGCCCATGCTTCATGCCGTCTCTTGGCTTGGAGTTAACGGTGGTTACCTTGAACAGGTGACCAGCCTTTATTGTCTTCATCCACACCAGTGGTTTCCAAAGTGGAGGCGCTGAAAAGATCCTGGGGGGCTGCAAAAGCACATCTCTACCCATGCTTTATCTTGGATTATGGGCTATGGCACAAAAGTTTTTAGTTGCTAGGGGAGATAAATTTGTGAGTGTATGATCCAGACTAATGTCAGAGCCATTGTCAGGATTAACTTGAGAAATACCAGGAGCTTTTAAATCTGTGGAAAAAACACTAACTCACTGCTATCAAGTCCATCCCTAGTCGTAGTGACCATACAGGACCAGGACAGAACTGCCCCTTGGGGCTTCCGAGACTTTAAATATTTACGGAAGTAAACAGTCTCATCATTCCTCCCGGGGAAGGGGCAGATGGTACATGTGAACTGCTGACCGAATTTCTGGTTAATAGTTCAGTGTGTAGCCCAGTCTGCCACTAGGACGCCTTCATTGGGTAGAACAGTGCCTGACAGATAGCAAGCTACAGTCAATGTCAATAATTCTAATAGTTACTGTGCAGATTACTTTCTTTAAAATTTCTATAATGAAGTTAATTCCCAGATTTTCAAAGATACAGTGAAATTTCCTTATCAGAAAAGATCTTGGATTATTTCTTGAATTTATTATGTTGGATTAGTTGTCTTTAAAATATCACTTGTATTTGTCTAAATTCTCTTTTTCTTAAAATGTGAGGTACAATAATTCAGAAGACTGTTGAATCTATGTTTTTTTGATATACTGGTATCAAAATGGATATCTTTTTCCTGAGATTAAAAGATTTTAAAGCATAGTCTATTGCTAAAATCTAAAAGATATATTGCTTATATGATAGCTGATTGGGGTTTTGAAATAATTTGAGTAATATGGCCACTTGGGGTTATTATTGGCTCATAGTTGTCTACATAGAGGAGAAAGAAAAAGTACACACTTTCTGGCTATAGAATGTATAAAAGGCCGCAGTAGCAGCATGAGCTCAAAGAAGTGAGTTAAGCTGTTGGATGATAGACAGTCTGGTCATCCGTAACTGAGTCTTGGATCTTCCTTGACATAACCTTATGTAAATGGGTATTTTTTGGTATAAGCTATTTATTAACAGACAAGGTTGATAGTCTTTATTTCTTCTTGGACACACCAACAGTTCGGCCACAGCGGCCGGTGGTGTTGGTGTGCTGGCCTCGAACTCAAAGGCCCCAGAAGTGGCGCAGCCCTCTGTGGGCGCGGATCTTTTTCAGCCGCTCAGTGGGTATTTTTTTTAATGGGTATTTTTAAAAGATGGTAAAATTCTAAGACTTTATGTATTTTTCCCTCCCAGCAGGGCATTCTTAGCAGAGTTACAGAATCTGTCAAGAATATTGTTCCTGGATGGCTGCAGAGGTATTTCAACAAGAATGAGGATGTATGCAGCTGCTCAACAGACACGAATGAAGTGCCACCCTGGCCTGAAAATCGAGAGGAGGACCACCTCTATGCAGAGGAGGAGAGCGCTCATGTAAATGATGGGAGGGTCCCTCCTGAGCCAACAGCCAGTAATACAGAAGGTAAATGGATTTTGGCTATTTGGTTATGGGTGATCGATTTTCATTTCTTAATTTTAAATACATGTACATTACGTGGCCTGTGTTCAGTCTAATCAGGAGACAGACCGTGCTATTCAGATTCATATTGAAGATTTTATTTATTGGTCAACTTTTTGTTTCATAAAGGAGGCTAACATACTCTAGTAGTAAAGGGTACGAAACCCTGGTGTCAGACTTTAGGTTTGAATTTTCACACCAGTTACTAGTTATGTCACATACAAAAATGTAAAAACTTAATTGTTTTCTCTTCTGTCTCCTCCTGTTATTTTGCAAAAAATGTGGAGCCCTTGGCATAGGCCCTGGTTCTAAGTGAGCGCTGTATAAATGTTAACTGTTAGAATGAAACCTAGATCATGCTTCCATAGCACTGCAGTGTAACCTAACAGTTGGCTCTTGTCCTCTACCTGCAATTAATTGAACCATCATTTTAAAGCATTCTATATTTTTGGACTCACTTGCAGTCATTTGCTGGGACTTAGATTATTTAAGTTCATTATAACCCATGGATATGGTTTATTTGAAATAGTACTCTATCATTGTATTATACTCATATGAGGAAGCTTCAACGAGTTTATGGAAATATAATGGAATTTTCCATGGGATTTATGAAACCCCTGTGTGCATGTATGTGTGGTTATATGTATATATCTATATATGCACCGTATATACTTGTGTGTAAGCCCAGTTTTCCCAGCACATTTTTAAAGCAATTTTTGTGGTGAAATGAGGTGCCTTGACTGATAGTCGGGTTGGTTTATACTCGTGTATATATGGTAGATGATATGAATTTGTAGCCCAGTTTTTGTGTTCTGCTGGGACTAGTTTGGTGGGGGAAGGAGCTCTGTAAGGTAAGTACCCCTCCTTGTGGAAAAATGACATTTCATGAAGAATTACATCATGTTGGGGTTCTTTATTCTTTGTAACTTTATGTACTTTATTTCACTGCTATTTTCCAGTTGCTAGAAAGATACCTTATCACTGTTATCCTGTAGCAGAAGCTGAGGCAGGAATGAGAGGATCAGATAAGTAAAAAGTATTTTTTAAGATATAGTAGAGCTCATCATTAACTCCGATCTTTTTTGAACTGCTGACGTGTGGTTAGCAGCCCAGCTCAATAGCCACTATGCCACTGGCTCCTGGAATACGCCATAAATGTAACCTGTGTGTAGGTGAGTCCTGCTGACATAACTTTTAGAGCTGTGTTACTCTAGGTGGACTAGAGAAACAAATCCAGAGACACTCCTATGTGTATAAGGAAGAGCTTTATATAAAAGAGCAATTGTACATTGAGAAAACATCCCAGCCCAATCCAGATCAAGTCCTTAAGTCCAATTTTAGCCTGTATGTCCGAAACATACATAAATTCCTCTTCAGACTCACGCAACACATGCAATGATGTTGAATGCAGGAAGATCACAGGCCAGTGGGTGCAAAGTCTTGTGGATCCAGTGGCAGTATCTCAGCACTGGTTCCTCCAGCTCCATCAGCTTAGCTCCATGTGGCTTGTAAACAGGAATGTCTCACAGGGAGACAAGCAGAGTGTATCTGGCCTCCAGTGAGCTATTTATCTCCTTCCCACCTCCCACCTCTGATGAGGTCATCAAAGCTGCCACCTGATTGACACGCTAGACTCCACGCTTTTGCAAGTCAACAGGAGATTATGTAACTGTCAGAGGGCTATTAGAATGTTCTAGTACCAGTGTATCCAGTAGGCTCCTAATCTTCAGGCAGGAGCTCTATTAACTTGAACTCACGAGGTAAATTATTATATATAAAAGTAATTTAGATATTCTGCTACATTTTTAAATGGAATTTTATCTGAATAGTGATTTCCAAAATAATTCTTCAAGGCTAGTCTTTGGTTTATGTTTGTATAAAAGTACTTTGTAGGAATGGAAGACTGAGGAATCACTCATGGTCCTAGAGATTGGAGACGTTGGAGACTTCAGGGGATGTGGCTTTCATGGAGTTGGTCAAGATAAGCCTCTGTGGTGTGCGTTTAAGAGCAAGCAGTGGATGTGAAGATCTGTTAACAAACACATATTCAAAAGATTCATAATTAAGAGCAGCGAGAATTTTCCTACGTTTACAAGTATCAAAATCAACGACGTTTGTCCAAGTAATGACTTGGAAGCACTGATGCTGACTATATCGGATATGGCTGAGGATAAACCTCTACCATTGGCGGGCCAAGAAGCAATACCTGAAACACCAAATCTAGTCACAGAGCCACAAAATGTGCCCAGTGAGGTACCATGAAAAAGATGAGGGAGGAGGAGCCAGAACCCAAGCATTCTGAAGTGTCTGAAGTCATTACAGAACTTTAAAATGATCTTAAAGAAGTCATTTTCAGCCTCGTAGCAATGATCACAGGTCTTAAACTTAAAAACGTTGAGCAGTTGGATGAGCTGTGTCTGATGTCACCTCCTTGACCGTTGATATGGCACACTGCACTCCTACCCCATGTCATTACTCCAGTGGAATCAAAGTAACGTCCTTGTGACAGGCCTACCGCTGCTTCTCCAACCCCAGTGAGTGACTGAGGCCAACACACCTTTGAATACCATGTCAACACAACTAACTGACAATATCACAGCACCTTCTCATGATTTTTGTTGAGGACATAACATATGTCCATGAACATCTAGTAGCATTGTTGATAAGTGCTAAGATTAGTTAAAATTTGTATATAGCTGCATGGATTGAAGCATCTTTTTTGGTCAGTGCCAGGAAAACCTGTAACTAATCACGAATTTTCTGCTATGATTAATGTGCACCTGTTTCCTAAAGGACTAGACATAATTCTTTCATCAGCACATCTACAACAAAATGCATGTACACAGATGCCACTGCACAGCAAAGGGAAAGGACTCCATCCTACTCAGTGACCACATGGACTGTTTCAGAGGAAGCTGCTCCAGTGGACTATTGCATTAAACAGTGACCTTCACGGTGTGAACAAGTTGCAGGATAGCAAAAGTCTCTTCAGAAACCACCTACACGCTAGTCCATGTGGACACTACCAATGCTCACACAATCGACCCAGGGCCATCCACCAGAAGATCCACCTTTTGGTAGAGGCTCCTAAAAGCCTCATTTTGCTAACATGCAATGCTGACCCTGCTCACAGTGCACGAGACCTCACAGCAAATCTTAAGTTGTGCCATCCTTCGTGCAGTAAATACTTCCAGCTGACTAAACCCTAGGTGCACTGGATAATGACTGCTCCCATCTTCCGCTGAACTTGGTTGTGTTGCTTAAGACATCTTGGACAGTGTGTCCAGAAGGCATGCTCATTCATTCCACCTTTGACGTGTGCGAAATTAACTCTAGAAGAATTTTTTAAGTTCACCATTCTATTTAGCACAGTGAAAGAACCTTGTAATGCCTCAAAGATCTGAGCTTCCGTTTTGGCTTTGCTGTTTATAGATTACCTTGGTGATCCTGAAGATAATTCATCTACCTAAACTTTTGCTTTCCCAAGCATGCTGAGCTTCCTTCATAGGACCAAAAGGAGACTTATGTGAGATAATTGATACAAACTAATTTTGAAGTTTGAAATTACGGAATTTGAATAAAAGAATTTTTGCCACTGTTAAAAAAAAGGACTTCAAAATGAAAAATTCCAGAATTAAATATTTTACATATTTCATAGAAGTTTAAAAGCAAAAACAACAACAACAACAACAACAAAACGTTTAGAGAGATAGCACATAAAAGAAAATTAGAGTAAAAAATATAATCAAGCCACATTAAATTACAAGGGTTAGTCCAAAAGTGTTACTACAAAAAAGGAAAAAAGGAAACCTCTGTTAAATTAAAAAACAAATGTTAAGTGTTTGTTTCTTGATGTATCCTTTCATGACTTCTGAAGGTGGCATTTCTAGCTCTCTAACACTTCCCTGAAGAATTATGAGCACGCGGATTTGCACCAGGTCAAAACAGCAGTTCTACCGTTCTTGAACTCCAGTCATGTTTCTTTGAAATGTTATTTGAGTTTGGGGAAACGAAAGAAATCTAAAAGAACAAAATGTGGGCTACAGGGTAGATGGAGTAAGACTTTCCAACCAGAATTCCATAAGGCAGCTCTTGCTACCTTCAGAGAATGAGGTAGTACATTGTCATGATGCCAAAAGGAATTTCCTCAGTAAAACTCTACTGACATTCTCACCAGTGCAGTTTCCAGTGTTCTTTCTTTTTCTCCTGTTCCTCCCCAATCCCTTCCAGTGTTCTGAAAACGTCTTTTAATCTCCTGTGATAACTTTGTGACTTTTGAGAAAATGAATGAATGTCAAACTATGCCACAAAGCAGTTAAGGCTGATATATTTGTTTATAACCATTTTGTTGATGTACACCTCACATATAAATCAATAGTTCAAATGCCACTGTGGAGTCATTGCCACAGTTTTGGGACATTTTCTTTGTTCTTGCATCCATTGTTACTAGCATCTGTTGCCCTCCGCCAACCTCCCTTATAATAACCCCAAGGAACCATTGATTTAGTGGCTGTCACTGCAGTTGACCTGTCATGGATTTCAGGGTTGGGTCAGGAAGGCACTGTAGTGAGACTCAGACAAATGTATTCCTGTGAGAAGTTGTCTGCAGCTACCCACTGATGGCAGAGACAGGTTTAGAGTAACCTAGGCAGGTATGAACTGGAATTCTAGTAACAGTTCTTTTTGACTTAATGCTTATAGGTTGAGACACCACAATTAAATGATCTTTAGCATGTCCCCCTTTGGGAGATTCTAAATGGCCTTTGGCTAAAACCATGAATTCACTCCTCTTTATTTTTCTTTGGAGATTTTGCATTGTTTTCCGTAGTAAACTTATGCTTCCCTGACATTAAGGTTTTAAAATGAAAAGCCTGAGTCATGGCGATGGAAGTGGTGGTGGTGTTAGACCCTGTCCATTTGACTTTGACTCAAAGCAACTCTATGCACAACAGAACCAAATGCTGCCTGGTTCTCAGCCTTCCTCACAGCTGTTATCTTTGAGCTCACTGTTGCATCTGCTGTGTGAGTCTATGCTATTGAGGGTCTTTTTCACTAACCAAAGGTCAGAGGTTCAAGCCCACCAGTTGTTCCGTGGGAGAATGGCGAGGCAGTCTGTTTCTGTAAACATTTAAGAGTCATGGAAACCCTGTGGAGCAGTTCCTCTGTCCTATAGAACAGTTAGAGGGTTGCTGTGAGTTCGAATCGACTCAAAGGCCATGGGTTTGCCGTGAGTCTGTCTTTATTTTTTTATTTTTTAACATTTTATTAGGGGCTCATACAACTGTTATCCCAATCCATACACACATCAATTGTGTAAAGCGCATTTGTACATTGTTTCTCAAAACATTTTCTCTCCATTTAAACCCCCGACATTAGGTCCTCATTTTTCCCCTCCCTCCCCGCTCCCCCCTCCCGCATGAGCCCTTGATAGTTTATAAATGGGTATTTTGTCATATCTTGCCCTGTCCGACGTCTCCCTTCATCCACTTTTCGGTTGTCTGTCCCCCAGGGAGGAGGTCACACACAGTTCCATGTAATCGGTTCCCTCTTTCCTACCCATTCTCCCTTTACCCTCCCTGTTTTGTCACTCACAGCACTGGTCCTATAGGGCTCGTCCGTCCTGGATTCCCTGTATTTTCAGTTCCTATCTGTACCAGTGTACCTCCTCTGGTCTAGCCAGTCTTGCAAGATCGAATTCGAGTCATGGTAGTGGGAGCGGGGAGGAAACATTTAGGAACTAGAGGAAAGTTGTATTTCTTATCATTGTTACATCGCACCCTGACTGGCTCATCTCCTCCCCGAGTCTGTCTTTAGAAGGGAGAACTTCAGGCATAAAAGGGCAAATTTCTCATTCTCATTTTGAAATTTGATTTTCCCACAACAAATTAATTTAGTAATTGTGCCAGATATTCTTGGGCTTGGAGAATTGTTTGTCACTGATCCTTTACTAAGCATGATGTCCTTTCTTAATAACATGCCCAAAGTATGTGAGACAGAGTGTCACCATCCTCACTAGCAAGAAGCATTCTGGTTGTACTTTGACAAAACAGATTTGTTTGTTCTTCTGGTCATCCATGTTCTTTTCCAACATCATAATTCACATGCATTAATGCTTCTGTTGTCGCTCTGACTCGTCCTCCAATGTGCACGTGCCTGTGAGGGGATTGAAAATGCCACAGGGTGGGTCAAGTGCGCTTGCGTCCCCGAAGTGACATCTTTAGCACTGGAAGAGAGCTAAAGATTTGGTTTGCCTGATGCAGTCCATCCAAGTAAAATGAAATACTCGACAACATCAGCCTGTTTGCCAGTTAGCATGATGTTATCTAATAGTCCAGGTGTAAGGATTGTTAATGGTGATAAATGTATTTGTATTGAAGCTGGTAATAAAAGTCGTATTTGATGGGCAGATAGTAGAAATACTGATAAAGTCAGAAAGGAGGTAGAAGTCCATCAATGCCAACCCTAGAAATTCAAAACGCAACTCGATATTATGGGTGTTGGGAGTAAAGCGACTTGCTTGCACCAGGTAAATGGCTATTAAACTGGTAAACTTGGCCTTGCAAAACTTAGAATAAGAGAATTTGAGAACTTTTATCATAACTTTTATCAAATCCAATAGCTCACTTAAGAAATAGCCAGTGAAAAAGAAAGAATACCGTTATATTAAACAACGGAAACATGGAAATATACTTAACGCATGTATGGCACACCATAAGCAGAAA
Organism: Echinops telfairi; assembly: GCF_000313985.2. NCBI lineage: Eukaryota > Metazoa > Chordata > Mammalia > Afrosoricida > Tenrecidae > Echinops > Echinops telfairi. Next base: position 11,241,868 of record NW_022109767.1, read on the forward strand.
TTCTTAAGTTCCACTCAGGAATATAAAGGAGATGGGAAAGCCGTCTTGGGAACAGTCGGTTAATTTTAAATCTTTTAAGTTCAAGGTGGCTTCAGTGAAAATAATCTTACCAGGTCTGTTAGGAATTTTAAATATATATTTTAATTGCTTAAGTTGCTACTAAGTCCAGGGTCTTTGACATCTTGCATTCAATTTCCTTTTTTTATAGCATGTTTTGTTGTTGAATATGCACAGCGGAATGTACACCAATCCGGCCTTTTCTACATGTACAGTTTAGTGACATTGATTCTATAACTTGTGTAGCTATTCTCACCCTCCTTTTCCCAGATTTTTTATCTCCAGTTAAATTCATTCACTTCCCCTTGTCTGGTACCATACAGGGAAACCTTAAAAACCACGCCTCTGAAGGCAGGCAGTCTTGACAAGTTTAAGTTAACCATTGTTTGGGTTTAAGAAAACATCAGGAGGTATTTCTCTTTAGTTTTTAACTTTATTGTGGCTTTGTAGAGAGTCAGACCATCAGTTTTTCATTCAACAATTTCTACACATAACTGATTAAACTCATCCCTTACAGTTCCCGCGTGTATTGTAACTTACCCTATTTCTTTCCTCTAATTCCTGTTTCTGTTCCCTTTTCTTTACTAACTCTATAAACTTTGTCTTTGGGTACATGCTGCCCTTTGGATCTTAACGTTTGTCACATACATATGTTCTATTCCTATCTTGATGGGTGTTGCATTTTGTCAGATGCCCTTTGTGTCTCGAGTAAGGTGACCACGTGGTTCTTTTCCTTTACTTATGTGCTGGATTACATTGTTTTTTAGATGCTGAACCAACTCTGCACACCTGGTATAAATCCTACTTGGTCATAATGTGTTATTCTTTTGATACGGTGTTATTTTTCTATTGACTAGACTTTTAAAAAAATCATTTTATTGGGGGCTCATACAACTCTTAACACAATTCATACATCCATCCATTGTGTCAAGCACATTTGTACATTTGTTGCCATCATCATTCTCACAATACTAGCTTTCTACTTGAGCCCTTGTTAGGGGCTCATACAACTCATCACAATCCATCCATCCATCCATTGTGTCAAGCACATTTGTACATATGTTGCCATCATCATTCTCAAAACACCAGCTTTCTACTTGAGCCCTTGGTATCATCGCCTCATTTCCCCCCTCCCTCTCCGCTCCCCCCTCCCCC
>NW_022109767.1:11243502-11249284 GCF_000313985.2 Echinops telfairi
CAGATGCTATATCTTTTGATAGCCGGGCACCATCAGCTTTCGTCACTACATTTGCTTATGCACCCATTTGTATTGACTAGACTTTTGTTGTGAATTTTTGCATCTATCTTCATGAGAGATGGTCTATAATTTTATTTTTTGGTCATAGGGTTATGCTTACTGCATAAGATGAACTTGGGAGTAACCCGTCCTTTTCAATATTTTGGAATAGTTTGAGTAGAGTTGGTGTCAGCTCTTTTTTGAATGTTTTGTAGAATGCCCAAGAGAAGGCATCTGGGCTTGGATTTTATTTGTAGGAAGTTTTTAGTGACCTGGTCATTTCCTTTTTTCATGAGGATTCTATTTAGGTTTTCGACGTCGATGTGTGCTAGTTTGTTTAGATAGGTAGTACGTTTATAGAATTTTACCCATTTCTTCTAGTTTTTGTTTGTTGGGAGCACAATCCTTCATAAAACCAAAATCAAAACTAACTGCCAACTCATGGCAACCCCCACCGGGTTTCCAAAAATAGTATCTGTTTACAGAAGTAGAAAGTCCAATATTTTTCCCAGGAGCTGCTGCTGGTTTCAAACTGCTGACTATGCATATCACAGCCCAATTCTTAACTACTACGCTACCAGGGCTCCTTGTATATAAAATAAGATGCTCAATATCACATGGAAATAATGATAGCATCTGATAGATTAGATTAATAGGCATCAGTTAAGGTTAATGTTAGTGTTGCAAGCTGTTTTGACATTTCCTGTTTGTGACATCTGGAGACCACAGTGTAATGAATCTGTGAGCATACACTTAACCCAGTATGACAGAACAATTCCAGACTTAATCCTTAGTCCATTGGTTGTGAGAATATTTGGGACTCAATGGCAGTGAGCTTCGTTTTGGTGTTTAGGCTAAGTTATTGGCTCAGTTTCACATATAATTGTGGTGACTCAGGAATGTTTGGTTAACAAATCATCCTCATAATTCTCATACACACTTAGAAAGAGCCGTGGATTTATCCTGCAGAGTACCCTTAAAGTGAGCAAATATAAATGTACGTGTCTTTGATGGCAAAGAGGAAGGCAGACCCTCAACAAAGCGATTGACACTGGCTGCAGCAGCGGGCTCTCACATGTGACAGTGCGTGTGCGGGCGTGCGCTGTTTGTTTTGTTCTGCTAGCCCTAGGGGTTGCTATGAGTTAAACTGGACTTGCCACCACATAACAGCAGCAACAGACTGCCAAACCTTGAGCCATAGCGGTGTAGTGGGTTACTCGTTAGACTGTTAACCTAGCAGTTCAAAACTACCAGCCAGTGCTTTGGAGAAAGATGAGGCTTTCTGTTTATTCCTTGAAAGATTTACAGTCTTGGAAACTCGCAGGGCCAGTTCTGCTCTGTCTTGCAGGGTTGCTATAAGACAGAATTGACTCACTGGCTGTGGGTTTTTTAAGGTGACGTGTTTGATGGAGTAGTATTAGGAAAATAATTTCTTAGATACAATAATACATTCATACGTTGGAAAACACGGTGTTTTTTTTAAAAGGAATGCCGTTCAGGAGGATGAATGAACAAAAATTAACCTAACTAAACACCGTGATTATGTTTTTAGGGTAAATATATATTTGTGTATGCATATAAGCTGTAGAAGAATATACAAACATAAGTCATATGATCACTATCATAACTTTAATTTTATATATATTATTAATAATTTTCTTGGGGGCTCTTATAGATATTATAACAACGCATCATTCAATTGTGTTAAGCACATTTGTACATATGTTGCCATCGATGTTTCCAAAACATTTTCTTTCTACTTGAGCTCTTGGTATCAGCTCCTCTTTGTTCCCCTTCAGCCCCCACCCTTGTGAATCCTTGATCAAGTATAAATTATTGTTATTTCATGTCTTACACTGTCCGTTGTCTCCTTTCACCCCCATTTATGTTATTCGTCCCCTTGGGGGTGGGCGGGCTATATATCCAACCTTGTGATGGATTCCCCCTGTCTCCTCCTTCACGCCCCCCCTCCCCCAATCCCTCTACCCTCATGATATTGCCACTCCCACTACTGTTCCTAAGGGTTTTATCTGTCCTGAATTCCCTTTGTCGGAGAGCTCTTATCTGTGCCGGTATGTATACTCTGGTCTATCCAGATTTGTAAGGAAGAACTGGGTCATGGTGGATGGGATGGGGGAAGCTAAGAGCAGTGGTTCTCAACCTTCCTAATGCCGCCACCCTTTAATACAGTGCCTCATGTTGTGGTGAGCCCCCAACCATGAAATTATTTTCGTTGCTACTTCATAATTCTAATTTTACTACTGTTATGAATCGGGCGACCCCTGTGAAAGGGTTGTTCAACCCCCAAAGGGGTCACAACCCACAGGTTGAGAGCTGCTGAACTAGAGGAATGATGTTTCTTCAAAGCTGTAGTGCACCTTGGTTGAATTGTCCCTTCCTTGTAACCCTTCTGTGGGGGGCGAAGTCCAATTGTCTACAAATGGGCTATGGGTCTCCACTCCACCCCCACCCCACCCCCTATTTCACATCAATATAATTGTTTGTTTGGGATCTTTTGATACCTGACATTTGATTCTGTCGACACGTCATGATCACGCAGGCTGGTGTGCTTCCATGTGGCCTTATTTACTTCCCTGATAGATGGCTGCTTGTTTAACTTCAAGTCTTTAAGACCCTAGATGCTTTTGATAGCCAGACATCATCCACTTTCTTTCATCACATTTGTTTATGCACCCATTTTAACTTCTGTGATCGTGTTGGGAAGGTGAGTATCAAAAAATGCCAAGATGTTAGTACAAAGTGTTATTGTATTTAGGGAGGCCTTGAGTAGAGGCCAAAGTCCGTCTGCTATCTTAATACTTAACATAAATATATGTTCATTGGCCTCTATCCCTTTCATTATAAATCAATATGTTTACATACATACATGCCTATAGCTATACGTATCTCTATAAAGAGCTTTTGCCTCTTCTATTTCCTTTCACCTTCCTCCTGTCCTATTATCATATGTTCACCCTCCATTCGGCTCTCAGTAATTTCTCTTGAACACATTGCACTTGATCAAACCCCACCTTGTATTATATCCCCTCCTCACCACCAATTTTAGATCTCTTGTTGGTCCCTTATCCCTGAGTTTATTGGCTCCCCCGCTCCCCCTCCCTGCCCCCTCTCCCATGTCTCCCAGGAACGCCAGTCCTGTTGTTTTCTCCTCGGGATTGTTTGTCTTGCTTATCTATGTAGATAGACTTATGGCGAAAGAGGAAAAAGCCCAACAAAAACAATATATAGTACCAGGTCTGTCTGCTTATGAGTGTTTTCCAGTCGGGTATGATGAAGTGCCAAGCCCCACCCCGAGTCAGAAGTCTATTTTCAGGACTCCTCGGGGACTTGGGGACTTTGTTCCCCTTGCTGCCCTGTCGCACTCCCTTCACGCTTCACCTGGCTGTGCATTTAGCAGACTGGGCACGTTTTCCGCAGTGTCTCCAGTGCTGTCCCTGTAGCCATGGGTCAGTGAGGGAACGTTATGTCTCCTGGTGGGGCCTGCCCTAGGGTCCTCTCTGCATTTGCTCCCGAGAAGGGATGACGTCCCCAGGGCTTGGTGCGCCATGATGAGTCCCACTCTCTCTTTCCCTCTTAGTTTGCACCCGTGTGGTCTCCACTGACTGCCACTCTCAAGCAGTTGTTGTGGTCATGTTTTCAAGGGCAACGAACTGTGAACTTGTAAAAGTTGAATGTGATCACTGAAGTATATTTTGGCCCTGGGTTAGGTATAACTATTTCGATTAGTTTTGAAATGTTTGTCTAAGATGACATCTTAAACTGGGGCTCTCATGGGGAAGGCTTGTTTTGTGCTACAGTGTACCTAGCTTTTTCTAAGTCGTATATTTACAATATTAATGCTTTCCTTTTAAGAGCCCTCAACAACTAGTTCTGCTTCAAACTATCCAAATGTATTAACAAGGCCTTCTCTTCATCGGAGCCATCTGAATTTCTCCCTGCTGGACTCCTCTGCATTACACTGTCCACCATCCACCTCTTCAGCGTTCCCAGTCGGCAGTTCTGGGTTTTCTCTTGTAAAGGAAATTAAAGATTCTACCTCTCAGCATGATGATGATAACATCTCAACTACTAGTGGCTTTTCTTCGAGAGCTTCTGATAAAGGTATTCTTGGTATTTATAATAATAATTTTAGTAAAATTAAATTTCATAAAATGATTTTTTTCTCCCTTAGTTGTAATTTTTATGTTCTACTTAAAAATCGAGGGCTTTGTAATTAGTGCTATTCCTATGCATTATCTATTTTTGTTTTAGATATAGCTGTTTCAAAGAACACTTCAGTGCCACCTCTGTGGTCCCCAGAGGCCGAACGTTCTCATTCACTCTCACAGCACACTGCCACCAGCTCAAAAAAACCAGCATTCAACTTGTCTGCCTTTGGAGCTCTTTCCCCTGTGAGTATAAGTTATTGGACTCTTAATCACATTGGTTTTGAGTGTTTGCTGCTTAAAATTTATCACTGTGTTTCTATGCAGTCTCTTGGGAATTCTTCCATCCTTAAAACAAGTCAGCTTGGAGATTCTCCTTTTTATCCTGGAAAAACAACATATGGTGGGGCAGCAGCTGCTGCAAGACAGTCTAAACCACGGAATACACCTTACCAGGTTGGTTTTAATTAGGAAAATTGCTAACTTTTTTTTTTAGCATAGAGAAAGAATAAATAGATGTTGACATTCAAAATATAAAGATTTATTTCCTTGTTTTTCTGTTGATAATATAAAACTGGATTACAAATGACTATATTTAGGATGAACATTACAATAGACATAAGTGCACATTTTGTACATTAGATTTATGTCTCCATGTCTGTACATAAACATACCTGTGCTTTTGTCTTGGCTTAGTACGTGTATTGAGTATTTCCTTTTTCCTTTGTTTTTTTGTTGATGTGTAATTATATACAGTAAAACTTTTAGGATATTTCAATCTCTAAAATAGACAGTTGTAAACTCATCTCTGCAATCAAAATATTAAATGAGCATTTCCATTAATTACCCCAGGACATTTTCTTACGCATTCTAGTCTCTCTTGTCACTTTTACCCTCTGGAAACCACTGACAGTCTTGCTTTTTTCATAATGTCAGTTAAATGCAATATGTCTGTCTTAATATACTCAGTATAATGCATTTGACATCAGTCAAATCTATGTTTTTGTATGTCAATAATTAGTTCCTTTTTTGCCCAATAATACAGCTTTAACATTGTTTATTCATTCACCCGTGAAAGGACACTTTGGTGGTTTCTCATTTTTGGCAATTATACATCAAGCTTCTGTGAGCATTTTGTATGAGCATTAATTTTCATTTCTCTTGGATAAATGCCTGGGAGTTGGATTATGGGTCCTGTGGTAAGTATACATTAAACTTCATCATCAAATGCCAGCCATAGTTGCAGAGTGGCCAACCCTTCACTCACCCGTGATACTAACTCGTGATGTAAGAGGATCCAGTTAGTCTGCATCCTTACCAGCAGTTAGTGACTCACTGAATCTGTGTTTTATTGCATTTTCCTAATGAACAATCATGGGACATTTTTGTGTATTTATTTACTATCATTATATCTTTATTGGTGTTGTGTCTCTTCAAATCTTTTGCCTATTTTATTGAAAGATCATTTTATTGGGGGCTCTTATAAAAATCTATCCATCAATTATATCAAGCGTATTTGTACATATGTTGCCCTCATGTTCTAAACATTTACTTTCTATTGAGTCCCTTACCGTGTC
>NW_022109767.1:11250321-11261544 GCF_000313985.2 Echinops telfairi
TAGGTCTTTTATTTGTTAAATGTAGAACAAATTTTCTTTTTCTTGGGGTTATCTGTCATTTTCTTAAATATTCTTTATAGAATAAACATTTTTTTCTTTTGGTTGCGTTTAATGTGTTGTTTTATTTGCCCTCTTCTCTGTTATGGTATCATATCTGAGACATCTTTGCCTAAATGTAGGTCACAGATTTTCTCGTAGAGATTTTATAGATTTACGTTGTAAATTTAAATTTAGACTTCTTACGCATTTTGTATCTAACGTGGGTTAAAGTTACTTATTTATTTTTTTCTTGTGAATGTTGTGGTAATATTTGTGGGAAACCCCATCCATTGAATTGCCTTTATACCTTTGTTGAAAATCAGTGGATTATCTATGTGGCTCTATTTCTGGACTTTTTATTCTTTCCCATTGATCTGTGTGTTTTTTGGCCAACATTTCACTGCCTTGATTACTAAGCTTTATAATAATTATATCAGGTAGTATGAGTTCTTCAACTTTTTTATTCTCTTAAGCTTGTTTCGGCTTCCTGTGCCATTCGCTTTTCCATAACATTTTAGAATCTGCCTGTCAATTTCTACACCTTCTACTGGAAGTTTGATTGGGATTGCACTGAATCTAGAGATATGGTTGAGGAGAGCGGACATCTCAGCAAAACTGAAGTTTCCGATCCATGAACATTGTATACTTCTTCCATTCATTTAGACCATTTTCTCCCCCGCTCATCAGTGGTTTTGTTGCAGTTTTCAGTTTGTAGATCTTGTACTTGTTTTGTTATATTTATACCTAAGTATTTATCACCAAATAGTGATAGTAAAGAAGCAACAGGTAACCTGAGTAGTCCTGTATTCATTAAACAATTCATAACTAAAATATTTTTTATAGTAATTCTACACACGTTTCTGTATTCTAACTCATTTTGGAGGCTAAAATGATCCTTTTACCCAAACTAGACATTACAAAAAAGCTAAGGATCAATATTCCTCATCAATATAGGTAACAGGCGATTACAAATTGAATCTAGCTCTAGCATGCAAACAAAAAACCCCAATACTGTATTAAGACCAAGTAGGGTTTAGCCTGGGAATGCAAGCTTGATTCAGGATTTTTTAAAATAATGCAGTCCATCATGCAAACTGACTAAAGTAGGAAAAAAAAAAAAAGAATTTAGATGCAAAAACCCCCACACAAATCAAACATTCACTCATGATAAATGATAAGAATTCTCAACAATTTTAGAAATAGATGGGACCTTCCTTCTCAACCTAGTCAAGCACATCTACCAAAATTCTTTAGCATCCAATTTAATAATGGAAGACAGTACTGTCTCCCAGGAAGTTAAGGATGTGTGCTCTTACTGGACCTATTTGCTGTAACACTTGTCTATAGATAAGACAGCAAAATATAAGGCATATAGATTAGAAAGGAAAAATTATTCCTATTTATGACAATATGTTTAGCTGTGTAGAAAATCTCAAGACTTCACAAAAAATTCTGCCCACACTAATAATGAGTAAGCTTAGCAAACGCAGGATAACAAGGCCAATATACCAAATCTTTGTTTAATGATATGGTTAGGTTTCAAAGACGAGGCCATAATATGACAATGGGTTAGATCACAAAATAGAGGGTTTACACAGTATTTCATAACTGCCCAATTAGTGGACATTAGGATTTATTGATATGTAACCTTAATTATCACAGCCATCTCACACTCAATGCCTTACACTGGGAGTTGATTAACTCCAGATGTACGTTGTATGTGCACAAAATAATCAGATACAGTGGGTGTTTTTCCTTTTAAATGCAGAATATCAGATGACTAGATAGTAGATACATAAGGAGTAGATGTATATAAAACCTGTTGCATTTATGTGTATTAGCTGTGACAGTTTGGAAACTGATTTAAAAAACCAACAACATTCAAAATAAACGGTAGTGCTCTTATGTTTTGTCCTAATAGTTTCATGAAATTATAAAATTCAATTTTGGGTGTGCACGTTGTTATGGTGCTTTTATTTATTTATTTATTTATCCTCCCCCCCATTTTAAAGGTGGGGAAGTAATACTTAAGCATGTTTAAGAGAGAATTCTGTGTAAAGATGTCATGGCAAAAACAGGAATAAAAAAGTACATTTGAAGATTAAAATTTTTCTTTACAGTACTTGCTTTGTTAGAGGATTTAATTCACAGGGATTGTAGGGACGATTTCAGCGTGTACTTTTATGCAGGGTAATTCTGTGTTATAAAGTGTCAACTGAGTGTTGTGATTGCATTTTTCTCAAGGGTATGCTGGCTTCTCAACCACTCACTGCCAGGGACTCGGTACTGACTCGGTGACCCTTGTGGGTCTGTGAGACTGACTCTTACAGGGGTAGAAAGCTCAGTCGTTTTCTTGTGTGGTTTTTTTTGCGGAGCTGCTAGCTGGTGGTTTCAACTGTTGACCGTGCGACTAACGAGTAACCATTACACTAGGGCTCCCACGCTGGCTCAGATAACTAAGAAATTTTGACAGTAAAGGGGGAAAAAGGTTTTTAACTATAAAAGTAGCTAGAAGTCGAAGGGAAGTGCACACGCCTGTGATTGGTAGAATACCCTAAGCCAGAGTATGCTTGTGCTACTTCCTCTACTCTATTGCTCCTTGGATTCTCTACTTTGAATGCTAAGTCTTGGCATATGCCATTAGACTCATTTTTAACACAGGCTTCCAAATGATTGCACTTGGCATTTGGGATGAAATTTAATTGCTAGATTGTTAGTCCTTTTTTTTAAAAGCATGTTAGAGTTGGTAGGCATATTAAAGAATTTCTAAATCTGTTCCATTTTAGTGATTTGTGAACTGAGGCCCTGAGAGGCCAGTAAACTCTCTCCAGCGATAGGACAGACGGTCAGATTTCCCGGGAGGATATTTTGATGTTGCACCCTGCCACAGTCCTTAAAGCCTTCAGCCCAAACAGCAGTTCCTAATGGAGCATCAGATTCTTAAGAAAACTAATGTCTAATGTTGCAGCTACTGTGAGGATAATACATGCCTGGTATTAGCTAAAAATTACTTGTTATGGTTCAGTTTTTTCAGATATGAGCACGTTCTAAAAACTGGGTTATATTTTGTAATACTCTATTTTAAAAAATAATCATTTCCATATGGAGAATCAGTGGTTCCCACCAATTACTTTCTTTTGTGGCAGGCACTTGATTATTGGGATGTAATATATTGATAAAAGGGAGCTATTTTTAATAAAATATTTGTAAACATTTGCCTTTGTGTTAGTGGGTACCTACCATTTGTTTTTAAGGATTTTTTCCCTAACCCCCACCTTAAGAAAGTTAAAAAACATTCATTACAAAGTAGCCTGAGTATTTAAAATTTTATTTTTGTTATATCATTTGAGAAAGAAAGCAGTAGTATTAAAATTTTTTAATTTCCATTGCTGTCTTTTAGTTTAGGTAAAGTAATTTTGGTTATGTTGGTATTTACTTCAGTTGAAATTATGTAGTACCTATGATAATATTTAAATGCAGTGCTACTTGCTAATTTTCTTTCATTGAAACATTATGGTAAAGTAATTCAGGAAATAGAATTTTTTGCTCTTGCCTCATTTTTCCTATTTAACATAGCTGATAGATAGATCTTGAAGAGTGGTATATGCCACTTTTTTCTGACTCTAAATTTGACTTCTCAGTCATGGAATTGAATTTTCCAAGAAATCCTTGAGGAAAAAAATACTTACACTTGCTCATAAAGGCAGCACCTAGAGAACAATTACTGTTAATTTTTGGATATCTTTCTCATGGCTTAAAATAACGTACTATACATTTTATATTCCAAAGAAATAACACAGGATTTATTTTACAGGCACCAGTCAGAAGACAGATGAAAGCTAAGCAACTTAATGCACAATCTTACGGGGTGACTAGCTCAACAGCCCGGCGAATATTACAGTCTTTGGAAAAGATGTCAAGTCCTCTAGCGGTAAACTTTTTAAAATCACAAATATAGTGGTGCAACAAATTGTCTTTTGACGTTAGTGAAAAACCTTGATTTTGTTATTATTTCAATATTTACAGGATGCAAAAAGAATTCCATCTATTGTTTCTTCATCCCTGAATTCTGTAAGTTGACTTTGAAACCTATCAGTATTTTTAAGCACACACATATTTTGCTGATTAGTCATATTTTTCAGTTTCCATCGACTCTTAACAGTGTTATAATTTTTCAGCCTCTTCATAAGAGTGGGATAGATATCACAGATTTTCAGACCAAAAGAGAAAAGGTAAGGGGGATGACTTTATTAGTACTTATTTAAAGTGTTATAGTGTTTATTTTTATACTTGATCTTAGCCAGAAGGCTGAGAAGTGCTCATTGTTTAATTACAGAAATGTACACATTAGAGTCAGTAGATAATCATCAGGGGCCAAGATTTAAAAAGTAACCATGATTTTTCTGTAGAGGTAACTATTTCTCAGAACCTCTCACCAGCAGTTCTCAACCTGTGGGTTGCGACCCTTTTGGGGGGTCGAACGACCCTTTCACAAGGGTCACCCGATTAGTAGCAAAATGACAGTTAAGAAGTAGCAATGAAAATAATTTCATGAGGGCTCACCACAACATGAGGAACTGTATTAAAGGGTGGCGGCATTAGGAAGGTTGAGAACCACTGCTCTACACAATGTATATATGGTAGCTGCTCGGTGTTTTTCGCTATTTGGCATGTCCATTTTCAGGATCTTGACAGCCTTTATGAGAAATAAAAATGTAACACGAAGTGTTGAAGTGTTTAGTAAGTAGTTTAAAGTTCATGGTAAACATTGCAATCATTGTAAGCTTTTCTTATTTAACCAACATCAAATTTACAATAGATCTGGAAAAAATTGTGCAATAGAGTTTATATGGGCTGGGCACATTTTCTATTCAGTCAGCCAAAATGTTGTTAAAATATGTTAGATTTAGTAAAAATGTAGTGTAACTTATACCTTGGGTGCCCCTTTAGTATATTCTGTTGATGGCATCATGGGTTACGTGCTGGGCTGCCAATCGTAGAAAGGCCAACACCTCACTCTCCAGCTGATCTGTGAGAGAATGCTGAAGCTGTCTGTTCCCCTAAAGACTCACAGCCTCGGAAACCCTGATTGGGGTCACTGAGCTGGTCAAAATAGACTCACGGGGGAGTGGGTTTGGGCCTTCGGATTTGGTTAAAATTAGCTTGGGAAGTTACTTAGGAAAACAAACAAACTGTTTGAAAATTAAGAGGAAAGGTATCTTTTTGTGACCCATATGTGTGTCTAGTTAAGTATCCTTTTGGGAACAGATTCTCACATGCTTACTTGCAAAAGCGTTTGTTAAAATACCAGGTTCTCCAAAAGTAATTGATTAAAATTTTATTTTGTGAATTAATTGTGGGAACTGTATCTAGCTCATTGTATTACTCTTACTATATTATTCTATTGCAGAAAAAAAGATAAATTTTCATTTTATCTTGGAGTGCAAAGCAGTTTTACTTTTGCAGTTTCTAGAATCCCCTCAAAAAACTCACTGCCACTGAGTCAATTCTGACTCATGGTGACCCTCTAGAAATGTCCCGGTGGGTTTCAGAGGCTGTAAATCTTTACAGGAGTAGAAAACTTCATCTGTTTCCCACTTGTGGCTATCGGTTCAATGCCTAACCCACTTTGCCACAATCAGGAAGAGAAGAGTCATTATCAGCTGCTATAAAAATGTTTTAAGGTTCTATGTTTAAATGTTTTCATCAATTTCATTAAGGGTGGTTGAAATGTCAATAAAACATATATTAATGTATGTTAGGAAGACACAAAGTCCAGAATGCAGTATTGTAGTTTATGTTTCAGAGATATAATTAATCAAAATATTCCACAAAGTAGAGGCCTTCGTAGTTTGTAGGATTTCAGGAAGAGCTTAAAACTATACTGAGACTCTTGCCATGGGAACCAATGCTGTTCACAGCTGCTGCTGAGTGAAAGGACTATTGAGAGAGCATTACAATCTGTGGACAGAGTAGAAGCCCTTACTATTAGTCATCTTACGCCAACAGGAGTTTTACTGTGTTTCAGTGTAGCTGGGGACCATTGACAAAACACTTGTGTGCTTAGATTAAAAAGCCAGTTTGTTTTGTAATCTGGGAGTCTTAGCAGCTTTTGGCAATTTGTGTTTAAATAACTAAAGGAAAATCAACTTGAAGGGAGATTTGCTAACTTTGGAGGGGTGGTGGTGGAATTATGTGATTGTTTTAAGTGTATCCATAATTTAAAATATTTTAATTTGTTGAGCAAAGTTTTGATAGCACTTTTGGAGAAATATGGCAAAATGTTTTAGTTAATGTTTCCAGTTCAGTCTATGCAAGCTTAGATTTGTGAACCCGCTTTGAATATAATCCCACATTTGCATATGTTTGTGAAAAGTCACAAAGTTTGGAAAAGGATACATTTATTTTGTGAAACACTTTTAGAATTACATGTCCAAGTATGTAAATAAGTAAAATTTGTATTCCCTTGGTGTTATTCTTACCAGTTTTTTCTCTCAGCATTTGTTTGTATTTACTGGATATTTCTCTAGGTCACATTAACTAGTGCCAGATAGTTTTAGATATATGTCATTGATTCATAAATGACGACAATTGTCTTGATTTCTCTTTCGTGTTAGGTGAACTCTCAATATCCCCCTGTTCAGAGACTGGTGACCCCAAAGTCAGTTTCTGTAGCAACAAATCGAACTGTTTATTTTAAACCATCTCTTACCCCATCTGGAGAAATGAAGAAGACCAATCAAAGAATAGATAAAAAGCACAATGTGAGTGCGTTTTATTTTTACCAGAGTCTTTGAATTGATTAAAATGATATATTAAATACTGTAAAATACTGATATTCTACCACTGCTGTGACACCAACTGGATAATGGGGGCATTTTGTGAGTTAGTTACTGTGATTATCAGTTTCTATTGCCTTTAAACTAGCTTAAGTTGAACAGATAAGAAATGAGTGTTCACCAAGAAGCATTAGTTTTATGTTCATTTTCTAGATGAAATAATCTGTGTTTTGTTGTTGTTGTTGGCATCTTTTGAAAATGAATTTTTGAAATTCACCCATGTGTACTTTCACATCATTCTCTGAGCACTTCCTCCTGTCTTACCATATCTGGAAATTATTTTGAATTCTTCCACATATTACCTGATTCATAGGAAGACCCCTGTTGGCACAGTAGTTTAGTATTTAACTGCTCACAGTTGGAACCCACCAAGCACTCCACGGGGGACAGAGGTGGCTGTCTGAGTCTGTAGAGATTGCTAGCCTTGGATCCCTGTGGTCTTTCTTCAAGGGGGCTGTGTGTCAGAATCGATCTGTGGTGCAGTGGTTTGGTTAGGGGTCTCCGTGACTACTAGCTGAGAGGTGGCAGGCTGAAACAGATGCCTTGGAAGACATGCCTGCTTGGAATCTTTCTGCTTCCAAAGGTGACAACCTCGAAAAACTTGACGTGCAGTGTAGTTCTGCTCTGCATATGTGGGGTCACCATGAGTCAGGATACACTCCCCAGCACATAGTACCAAGAGGCACTGGCTACCAATTCCATATGGCAACGTGACCATTAGTTAACGTTGTGCCTCTGTGATTTCACCATGGTTGCTATTGTTTCCTTTTTGTAATCCACAGATATCTTCATGAGAGTACAAATGTACTACGCTCATTTATTAGTTGCCATTTCTATTTTAAAAGGAAGAATTAACCTTTGTCCAAGTATATTTTTACCTACCTGTGTATTTAAGTTTTTGTATTGAATTCTTACATGCAGCGGGCTTCAATCCTTTATTAACACCATTTCTTTTGATTCTAAGTCCTGTCGTTTGCCTTCATGAGTGCTCTGTGCCTGCCCTCTCACTATATCCCCATCATGTTCTGACTACCGTGCTGCTACTGTGGGTTTGACGAAGGGCCACATCACACGCTCACTACTTACTCTGAGGGAGAAACATTAGGTTGTTTTGCTTCCTGTAAAGACTTATAGTCTCAGAAGCTCTGTATGAGGGTCTCCCGGAGTGAGAATTGATTTCAGTAGAAGTAGGTTTGGGTTTTGGGTACAAATTATTCCTTGATCAGGGTTATCCTTCTCACATATCATCGCATTCCTCATTGTTCTTTTCCAGTTGAGAAGGCTTTTACTGCCCTGAAGAGTTGGCCTCACAGGGGCAGTTCCTTTCCGGCCTGCAGGGCCGTCTGAGTCGGATGGCTGTGAGTTTGGAGTGTTTGCTCGCAAACTGGAGGATTAGCACTTACCAAGTCATGAAACTCTCGATTATAGAAGTGTAAACTTGTCGATATAGGGGTGCTCTTCAGAAAATTAGAGAAAATAAGCCCGTGTGTAAATACATATGCTTCCTTTTTTTAGACTGGATTTGAAAAAAATGCGGCATCAGGACAAAATAGAGAACGAGAAAGGTAAGGCCATTCACATCCTGCTTTTATTTTGTAAGGGCCACTTGTTGGTGTACGTGTACCTCCTTGAAAATCGACAGGATTGAAAAGAGAAACTTTATCTACCAACAGCCTGCTGTTTACCGTCACCTTCAGCTGCATATGTAGAAGGGGGCTTCAACAAGTTTGTCGAAGAATTCCACTACCTTTCCATTTCTTTTTCATGAACTTTTAAAAGTCCCCCGGTGTTTACTTTTTTGTTGACAGTGCTGGTCTTGAGGCATTTGGTGATAAAACAAGTTATGGATTAGAGTAATAGGTTAATTGTTTATTTTCTTTTCGTTTGCTAGTGGTTTTTCATACCCAAATTTCAGTGTGCCTGCAGCCAATGGATTATCTTCTGGTGGTGGAGGCGGCAAAATGAGACGAGAAAGGACACGCTTTGTTGCATCGAAACCTCCAGAGGAGGAGGTAGGGGTTACATCTTAATACTCTTGAAGTTTATTTAAGTCTTTGTTGTGGTGATGGGTTTGGGTTTGGGGCCTGGGGAGAACCCAGCACAAGAATAATGTGCCTGCTTCTTGCTCTGCTGGGGAATTCCGAAGGCGGGCAATGTATTACTATATTCTAGCATTTTGAAGGGAAAATGAAATCTTTGTATTAAGTTTTATAGCTTTCATGGCAAACCAAATTTCTTGTTTAAAGTTATTTATGTGGTCTTTATTATTTAAAAAATGAGTTATCTTACCTTGTTACATAAGCAAATTAGAATCTGTTTAATGTAATTAGGCAGCTTTATATTTCTTCGTAAACTGTGCCTGTGCCTTTGTTGTTCCTGAGAAAGGAAATCATCGTGGGGTGGATGTGTTTGTCAGGTGGCCTCACTGCTCTCCAGGTTCAGTGTTTGTTTGTTTTTAATTTTTATTTTATAGGGGGTTCTTACAAATCTTAGGACAATCCATCATTCAATTGTGAAAAGCGCACTTGTTCACATGTTGCCGTCAACATTTCCAAAGCATTTTCTTTCTGCTTGAGCCCTTCTTTTTTCCCCTCCCTCCCCGACCCCTCCACCTTCATGAATCCTTGATCAGGTATATGTTCTTGTTTTATTTCTTGTCTTAAACTGTCCGTTGTCTCCCTTCCCCCACATTTCTGTTATTCGTCCCCCCCGGGGCTGGGGTGGTCTCTATATCCAACCTTGTGATGGGTTCCATGAAGATAAAAAAAAAAAAATTGTTCTAAGCTCAAGTTGACGAGGTTTTAGCTGTCCTGTAGATGTTTAAACTGACTTGCTTTGTCGAGTTGTTTGCTTTTACTAGGCGTTCTGAATTAAGTGTTGGGCTGTTAACCAAAAACCTCGTGGGTCAAGCCCACCAGCTGCTCCCCAGAAGGAAGAGGAAGCAGCCTGCTTGTGATAAGATTTTTAATCTCACAAACCCTGTGGTGGACCCATCTTACACCCTTAGTGCGTCACATGTGTAGGTCGGAATCAACTTGGTAGCTGTGGGTTTGTTTTGTTTTTGTAGATATGTGGTTAGTATGACTTTACTGGGAAAATTTCTTTTAATACATATTTTTAATGGCCGGTATATACTAACTGTCAAGAGGTGTACTTCATACAGACCTCCTCCTTTCTCTGCACAACCCCCGTGCCCCTGTTCTCACCATTCCGGCCAACTGCCGACTTCACATCCCAGAATGCCTCACCCAAACCCTCTGTCCCCGGCTCTGTTCTGCAATGTGGAGTCTGAGGAAAGAGGTGTGTACTTTAATGAGTGGTGAGGAAAAAAGGTACTAATGGTTGGCTACCCTAAATCTCCCCACCCACCCGCGCATAATTTTTATCCAGGTGGAGGTTTGTGTCAAATGAGTTTGTGTGTTTGTTTGTTTTTTCATCAGGATTGTTTCTTTTAACCTTGAAGAATATGTAAAGTAGGTTTATGGAAATAGGCATGCTCTCTTAGTTCATTATCTGGAAATGTATTATGTTTTTGTGTTGAGGTTTACTTTTCATAAATAGACCGCCTTTGAAATGTCCGATCCTCTCAGCTAGGACTGCCAGCATGAATGGCTCTCATGAGTTTGCTCCTCGGTCCTTTCACTTTGGAGACGAGCTTTGCCGTAGTGGGTTTGAAAATCAGGGTGGTGGTCTTCGTGCCAAGTATATAGAACATTACATTAATATCAAAAGTGTTCTATAGAATACAATTTCCCCCCGCCCCCCTATTTACTTTGATTCTCAAGTTTACATGGCTGGTTAGGTACCAGAGCTGTGATTAAAATGATTTTTTTTTCTCTACCCACATGAGCCCTCATCCTTAGTACATGGTACTCATTCTTCACGTACTCAAAAAATAAAACAGCAGTCACAAAAACAGCCAAATTCACGGCAATTAAGTGAATTCCAAATCAAAGAGACCCTTTGGGAACATGCGTTGTGGAACTGCCCTGTGGGTTTCCAGGTGGATAATCTCTAGGAACAGAAAACCTCAACTTTCTCCTTGGGTTAACTGTTCTTAACAGCCCAACATCTGGTAAACTGCTGCTGGACTCCGTTTATGTTGTACTTTTACCTGTAAGTTCATCCAGTATACCAGAAAATAAGTAATTATCAAACATGTTGTGTTTTAGGAAATGGAAGTACCAGAATTACCGAAAATATCTCTACCAATCACGAGTTCTTCACTGCCTACTTTCAGTTTTAGTTCTCCTGCAGCTGTGACGTCCTCTCCATCACCCATCAGTCCTTCACGGTCATTAACAAACAAGGTACACACCCATTGCTATTCACAGTCATTAACAAA
>NW_022109767.1:11263638-11270680 GCF_000313985.2 Echinops telfairi
AGCCAGACGTTATAGCTGTTAGTGTTCAATGTTTCTGAAGTTAAAGTGACGTTTAGGACTGAAAGGGGGGAAAATGCTTTGGTTTCTTTGAAATAATTAATTTAAGATAATTCTATTGTGGATTTTTTCTTTTCTAAATTGCTCTTTCTGTGTCATTTCTTAATTTGGAAAATCAGGTACAAATGACCTCTCCAAGCAGTGCTGCCAGTCCCATATTTAGATTTTCATCTCCAATTGTTAAATCTACTGAGGCAGATGTACTACCTCCATCATCTGTAAGTAGAAGCCAAAGGATGTGTTTTGTTCACTGACAGGCATTAAAGGCTATGCTGTGTGGAGTTTTTTGCTTTTTAAAATCAAATCTAAAGTGTCTAGTGGTAAGAAGCACTCTTGTGTCTTTATAAAAAAACCTTGAGTCTACAGACCATTTGAATGAAGGAATACTTATGTGTCATTTAAGGCATACGCGTTTAACCGTATGCACTCTCCTGCACCATTGCAAAATGAAGTACAAACATTATGCTCTTGTAATACATCTCTGAATCATCTGAAAATAGAGGCTCTCTTTTCTTAATGCTGGTTTACAATATACTTACCTCAAAAATTTAATACTGATTCAGATTTCTTAATTGGCTCCAAACTGTCCTTTCATCGTGATTTTGCTTGTCTTAGTTCCAGACTCAGTGAAGAGTAATGTTGCATTTAATTTTGATGGGCTCGTTAATCATCTAGAACGTTCCTGTGCTATTCTTATGTCCCATAAGATGATTCATTGCTCATGAATAGATCTGTCTATATACACAAGAGAAGAGTATATTTGTCATTTCTGTCAAACAAAATTGACCTCTGTTTTTCAGATTGGATTTACATTTAGTGTGCCCGTTGCTAAAACAACAGAACTTTCTAGCTCCAGTAGTCCTTTAGAGCCAATAACAAGTAGATCAGGTAAGTTTAAGACGCAAATTCTGATAAATGTTTGCATAAAAAACACTTGCACATTTAGATGAATCGCATGCCTATATTAGCTTACTCGCTAGGCCCTCAAACCACAGAAGTTGAAGGTCACGTAAATGAACTCATGCTGCTGGGGCATGATTGGTGGGATGTTACTGGCTGTTTAGCTGAAATCCCCCTTGATTGTCTATAATATTTTCCTGTGAATATAACAGGTAAAAAACATTAAAGAAGTAGATTGGGTTAATATTTCAAATCCTAATCTTTCACTTCAGCAGTTCTTGGCATTGCCTTCACTTGAATGAAAAACAGTCAAGAGCCAGTGTCTTCCTGCCGACAGTGCGTTTTAATAATTCAGACATACTTAGCTTCCTGAATATAAATGTTTGAGAGACAGAGAATCTCATCTGCAAAATTATCCTCATTAGTCAGTGGACAAAAGTAGGCATGTTGTTACAACTGGGGTCTCCTAAGTGGCTGACACAAGATTTGTGGTTACTAACCTAATGACGTGATTTATCCTTATAAGAAGGCCAGCGTGGGAAGATCTTCATGATCGTATGAGAGTAGCATGAAATAAGAATGACTGGTATGTTTTCAATACCATTTATTTTTTACTGGATAAGAATTTTTTAAAAATCTTGTAAGTAAAGATAACAGGAATATTTTAGGTTCGTTTCTTAGGCAACTCTCCCTCCTTCCCCCTTTAGTATGAATGCAAGAGGAGTAAACCTATTCAAAAGTCTAATTTCATGCCTGGTTCTAAGAAACGTTATTTAAAATCCTGCCCAGTTTTTCTTACTGCATTACTCATGGTGACTGAATGAGTAGGAGTCTGTTGCAAACAGCGCTGAGGTTGCTCACGCCTGGGGAGAGTCCTCAGTCTGTGAGACATTGCTGTGAGTGGTGTCGAGCGAGGCACAGTGCCCTCACTTTGGTGCTTCTGGTTCTCACCACTGGTGTCCCGTCGAAGCTCTTCAAAGGTGGAAACCATGAGTAATGAGTATCTGAGGGGAGCGAATTTTCCCACTGTTGTCTCTTGGCCGTTCAGGGTGTAGAATGCGGTAAAGTGTCTCTTTTCTTTCTTTGACACAGATGTTAGGTGTCGGTAGATTTTCCTTTTGGCTTTTACAATAATGTGAAGCATATGGATTTGGAATTGATGTCAACAGGAAACCATTTTTCAATTCAGTGACCTTGGGAGAAGCCCGGTGGCTCTGTGGGAGGGATAGCTGTTGGGTTGCTAATCAGAAGAGAAAGAAGTGAGGCTTTCTGCGCTCAGAGATTGACAGCCTCAGAAGCCGTATAGAGCAAGAGAATGGCTGTGAGCAGAGCAGGTTAGACTGAGTGTGCATGTGTTTAATACAGCGGTTTGCAGCCCCTTTGAGTTGACACTGTTGTGCTGACCAGGGTTACAGTAGTACTACTGAAGGGTCATCCAGTCAGACGTGAATTCCTTGGAATGGAATAACTGTTTATGATTTTTAAGGATTTTGGAGCAGTATTGCTAAATTCTCTAATGAAATCAAAATACCTAATGATAGTTATCCTTATCTAGTGTTTTGTTTTTATTTTCTTGATTGCCAGTGAAATTCAATCAGTGGTAATTATAGTTTATGTTCTTTGCCCTTGTTAGGTAGACTGTCAGGGATGAACAGCATGGGAAACTCTTGCCTCTCTATGTGGCAAATAAACTCTAATGTTCATCATCTTTGAATTCTGGTGGCTTATTTGGGAGAAGTCTTAGAAATTGATCTCAGTGAGGTTGGCTGTGAGAGACATTCTTTTTAACTGTTTCTTATTTTTACGTAAAACATACACAACATTAGCTGTTTCAGCCATTTTTATATGTACAATTGAGTAATGTTAATTACCTGCTTTGTGTTGTCCAGCCATCAGTCCTTTCCATTTTCAGGTGTTTTGGATCCCATTAAACAGGAACTTGGTATGTTCTTAACCAGGAGCTTACTTTGCTCCTCTTGCCAACAAGGCCCTGGGAGCTGCTGGTAAATTTTTGTCTGTGTGTTCGCTTATTCTAAGTATTTCATATAAGTTGAGTCCTACAGTATTTGTCCTTTTAAGTTTTACTTTTTAAATGCATTTACCTGGAGTCCAATGCTCTTACTTGACTTCCTATTCTTTTTTTTTTTTTTTTTACAATTAAAATACAGCACAAGAGAATGCTTCCGTGAACAGTCCACGCTGTACAGAGAAGCAAGATGAAGCTTGTGAGGGCCCGTTTAGACCTGCAAAAGTCCTGAAGGAAGGAAGTGTTCTAGATATTCTGAAAAGCCCTGGTGAGATAACAGCTGTCCTCGGGATAGTCTGAATTGTCCGTTACAAACTAAAGCTTGTTTTAATGTCATTTGTACTTCTTAAAAATCGTGACTCATTTCTGTTTTCTCCTTGTAGGAGAGGGTGACTTTTGAATATAGGTATAGTCAGCTCTTGTAAGAAATGTACTAGAAACCCCGTTACATCTTTGGGATTCAGAGACTCAGTAAAATCTCTGGAGCCGAGGAGGAAATGATTCCCTGTTCCAGTACAGCATGACAGAAATAGGCCAGTGTGGGGTACAAGTAAAGGAACCAGATGAATACCCTAAAGCAACAAGCTGCTGTGCTTCCCTCAGATTATTCCCTACTTGTGGTCTTTATAGCAGTAGCAAGACCAGTTGGAAAGTATTTGCTGGATTGAAACATGGATGGTACATAGGGGACAATATTCATTTGGAATGAAACACATGTTAATGGCTCACAGGTAATAATTTGAAGGGAATGAGTCAGAATTCTCAGAAAGGAATGGTGTGGGTTTGTAATCAAATTGGATGTTTCAGAATTTAAATGGAAATATTTGCTGAAAGAATATTAAACTATCCATTATATAACCCTGTAGCTCAGAAATAATTTAGGTTTAACAAGGTAGGTGTGTTCGTGTAATTGTACATCTCCTCAATTATCAACTACCTCATTATCCGACATGTTGTGTTTCCGACAACTTTGGAAATAGGACTAGGCAACGCCTCCAGTGATCTAGATGTGGCTTTCTCTCTCTGGACTTAACCTGGATGATAATACTGGACAGCAAGGCCATATGAGAAAGAGCAGCCAGCCGTCCATAGGATGCCTCTTCCTGTTCATCCCTTGACTTTTGGTCCAGTCAGGGGACTCCATGCAATGGCAAGACAGTGCAAGGTCACACACAGAGGGAATCGGGCTGTGAGGGTGGATGGTGGATAAGCAGGTCCCTTCCCAGGGTTGGCGGCAGGTGACTCCTCATGACCACCATCATCCCCAAGCATTATGGGCTCCACGGTGGCAGAGAAGGGGCGCCTTGCAGTGCCTGTGCAGCCTGGGATGTGTCTGTTGCCCAGGGCAAGAGATTGCACCCTGACTCACATAGCTTGCATTTTGCATAACATGCTGGTTTTTGAAATCTAATCACATCAATAACTGAGGAGTGTAGCTTTATGTGTTTCTACTTTTCAAGTAAATAATGCTGGCTTTATCAGTAAAATTTGATAATTGCTACTTTCTTTCCCTTTGGTCCAGCTCTTAAACTTTACCAGATGAGCATACAGCCAATAGGAATTCAATAATTAGATAATTTCATATCCTTATGGCACAACTCCAGAATATCTGTACTAGAATTAACCAAGAATTGTCAAATGCATGTGGTATATCTAGGGTGACATTTTGCCAACCTCTTTTTCCCTCTTTCCATTTATAAGTTTTTGTCCCCCCCCCCCTTTTTTTTTAAAGTAGAAACATTGAGGGGGAAAGTAATAATTATTTTCTGGATATTGAGAAAAATCTTTGAAAGAAAAGGTCCAAGGGCAGGGAAAAAGATGGGTTGACACAGGCTGCCCCCGTTGGCTCAAACATAGCTACAGTCGGGAGGGTGGCACAGGGCTGGGTGGTGTTCCTTCTGTTACACAGGAGGTCGCTGGGACTCGGACCAACCAGCCAATACCTAATGTCAGAAGAGGGGCTTAGGAGCATCCTGTCGATCGATATTGGAGCCAGGCTACGTGTAGTAAGACGGAGGTATGATCCGCCTCTCAATAAATTGGTAACAACAGAAAGTGTTGAAGTAGCTATTAGTTGAAGAGTAAGTAGAAAATTTTAGAGGGATAAGATAAGACATTTTTGGTAGAATTTTAACAAGGTGTGTTATTAGTAATTAAGTGACTAGTGAATATGATTGCTTAGATATAAAACAACTCTTAACTTTTTCATCTTGGATTGTGGTAGCCAATCTGCCATAAAGTAGTAACCTATGTTTTTTCCCACTAATAAGACTTCTGTTAATATTTTGTTAGTTTGCTCCCTTTATTTTTATTTGTTTGATTGTTTGTTTATTTGCATCCTCTCCTTTCCGTGTAGGTTTCATGTCACCGAAGGTAGATTCTTTTGCTGTTCAGGCAACCACAACAAGCCCTGCCGTTTATACAAGACCGGCAATAAGTACCTTTTCTCCTAGTGGAATTGGGCTTGGGGGAAGTTTAAAAGCTGGGTCATCGTGGCAGTGTGATACTTGTCTACTCCGGAACAGAGCTACAGACAGCAAGTGCACAGCCTGTCAGGCCGCCAAGCTGCCGCCAAGAGACCCTGCCAAACAGACGGGGATTGGGACACTGAGTGAAAGTGGCAAGCCAGCTCTTTCTGCCCCGGGGACAGGCTTCGGAGACAAGTCTAAACCAGCAGTAGGAACCTGGGACTGTGATACGTGTTTAGTGCAAAATAAACCCGAAGCAGTAAAATGTGTAGCTTGTGAAACACCCAAACCCGGCACGGGTGTGAAGCGGGTCCTCACTCTCCCGATGGCTTCAGAAACCACCGTGACTGTGACTGCATCGTCCTCCAGCTGCACTGCAACCACTGGTACCTTAGGGTTTGGAGATAAATTCAAAAGGCCTTTGGGATCTTGGGAGTGTCCCGTGTGCTGTGTTTCTAATAATGCAGGCGACAGGAAGTGTGTGTCCTGTAAGTCTGAGAAACCAGGTACGTTTCTGGTGATTGGAGTCGTTTTCCTTATTACTTGAGTAGTAGCACATTGAGAGAAAGACCCCAGCGCTTCACAGGTTGCAGGACAGGTATTTTCTCGTACCTCTGAGCACGTCCTAGACTAGCTTGCGGTTCATGTGCCTTGCTTGGAGCAGCAGTATCTCATTCTCTACCTGTTGTGTGTGAATCCAGCATTTACTTCATCTTGTCAACATGTACCCAGTTCTGTCAGAAAGTTCTCGTTAGTCATGATCATTTTTAAAGTTACCTAGTGTCGACGCTGAAAGATACTAGCATTGGGCATTTTTTCACAAACCTATTTTTAAATGAAAAAAATTTTTTCTTTAAATAGAAAAGAAGTTGGCCAGTGGTTGTTTACAGGGACGGTTTTTGCGAAGGTGTACATAGCAGTGTCTTACGAAAAGGCTGGGCTGGATTTTTTTTTATGTTGGCACCTGTACCTAATTTATATGTATGTTGCTTACTGGACTTAACTGTAATCATAGCAAATTGCTGAAGCATTTATGAGCGAATTCTAATTTTGCCAGGAAAATGGAGGTAGGTTTGAATTTTTCTTTCAAAATGGAAGAATTACTAAACGATGTACACAGAAGTGAGCCTCTGCTGTTTTAATAAAGCTAGTGAATATGTTGGCACAAGAAGCCCTGCTAGTGTGGTGGGTTAGGGGTTGGACTGTTAACCTGAAGGTCAGTTCAAACTCACCAGCCCTTCCTTCCTCAGGAGAAAGATGAAACTGCTCCTAAAGAGCTTACTAGTTCCCAAACCCTCTACAGCAGCAGCAGCAGTTCTCAACCTGTGGGTCACGACCCCTTGGGGGGGGGTGTCGAACAATCCTTTCACAGGGGTCGCCCGATTCATAATAGGAGCAAAATGACAGTTATGAAGTAGCAACGAAAATAATTTTAGGGTGGGGGGGCGGGTCACCACAAGATGAGCTGTATTAAAGGGTCTCAGCATTAGGAAGGGTGAGAACCACTGTTCTACAGGGTCGCTCCGAGTTGAAATGGACTCGGTGGCAGTTGGGTTTGGGGTTTATAAACCGGTACTGGTGTCTGGTAGTA
>NW_022109767.1:11271089-11273662 GCF_000313985.2 Echinops telfairi
GTACTGGTGTATGGTAGTAAGGGGACTAGATAGAGCACATGGGATATGCAGTCTGGGGATTACACTTCATGACTGCACAGGTTTATGTCTGCAATATGAAGCCCTGTTATTGATTAGCCTAGACTCCTGACCTCAAACACCAGAGCCTCATATCTAATTCTCCTGGACATCACCATGTGATGAAGATTTTAGAATCTGCATTCTGGCATATCTTCCTCTTCTCATCTGGCATCCCTTCCCCTCCCCTAAAAGTAGAAAGACTTTGTTCTGATAAATGCAGTAAACTTAAAATTTAATTCTGAGTTGCTGGGAGAGTAAACTTTGGAGTCCAAATAACCATGGAAGAAGGTTACACATTATGACTGAAAGTTCTTAAGTGAATTAAGAAACTTGGTCTTTGCCCTGTAACTGACAAATCACTATTTTTAACATGTGAGGGAGGTTATGCTCTCTCTATATATATATTTTGATGATTCAGTCTGATGACAATTTGAAGGCTGGATTTAGTGTAGTCTACAGTTGGATACATGTTTATTTCAGGGTGCTGAAATGGATCCAATAGATGTGAGGCTTGTGTGTACATTGCTCAGAGCCTGTACATTGCTCAAAGCCTCTGGGCTGGAAGTCCACGTTTGCGGGGAGGCGGGCCATCTGCCCAAGATGACAGGAGCCTTATGGTGTAGGGGTTACAGGCTAGACTGTTAATGCAAGGTCAGTGGTTTGACAGCATCCACCCCTCCTTGGAAAAGATGAAACTGTCCTCCCATAACGTTAATCTGGGAAACCCTCCCACTCCTATAAGCTAGCTGTGAAACTGCGGCCACTCAGTGACAGGGAGTTTGGTGTGCTTGGGGCTCCTAATACGACATTTGAAGTCTTAGAGCTGATGTAAAATTCAGAGACAGCTTAAAGTGGAAGCCTGGTAGTGTCTTAATGGAGTTGACAAGAATAACACTTTGGAATGCTTAGGTTGTTTGTTTGTTTTTTCCGTATCATTTTATTGGGAGCTCTTACAAATGTCATAACATTCCATAATTCAAGTACATCAAGCATAATTGTACAATTGCTAGTACAGTTAATTTCAAAACATTTTCTTTCTTGAACTTTTTGATATCAGCTCCCCTCTGTCTGTCCCTTGCCTCTTTCCCCTCAGGAACCCTTATTTTTGTTATATTATTATGTCTGTCTGTGTGTGTGTGTATTAGCTGAATCTTGCCCCTTCCAATATATCCATTCACTTCCAATTCTGTTATGCGCTCCCCTCGAGTGGGGTTATGCAATCATCTTTGCTATCAGCTTCCACACACACACACACACACACACACACACACACACACACACCCCTTCCCATATCTTCCGGGGATCATTACTCCCTGGGCTGTTTCTAAAGGGTCATCCATTCTGGCATTCCTGCATAGAACAATCTTAATTATACTGTGGACCTCGACTAAATCTAACTTAAGTACAAGAACTGTTTGTTCTACTGTGGCAATGTATGATACTCAGCTTCCCATCACAATCACAGAAGACAGAATAGGCTCATAAGCAAATGCGTTGAAGAAAGCTGATGGTGCCCGGCTATTAATAGATATAATGTCTGGGGTCTTAAAGGCTTGTAGTCAAACAAAGCGGCCTTTGAGCAGGAAATCAACAAAACCTACATGGAAGAAGCACACCAGCCATTGTGGTCATGAGGTGTCAAAGGGAATAGGTGTCAGAAGTTCAAAAACAAGCAATTAAATTGATGTGAAGGAGCGTGAAATGGTTAGTTTTTTAAAAGCAGTATCTAGGGAAAAATAAAAAAACCACATGGCACTGAGGATGATGGATTTTAAGGGCAAGACTACCAAACAGATTTATCAATAAAAAGTCCAGAGATGAGGTCAAAGAGTATTGAAAGATAACAAGAATGGCATCGATCTGATAAATGCATAAGGGAGGAGGACTCAGCCATGCTGACCAAGTGGGCAGTGAAAGTCCTATCCCACTAAGACTACAGGGATGGAGCTCAAAAAGGAAGTGTGGGTTGCAGACATAGATTAGTGAGCTGTTTCATTGGTGCTTAAAACCTTGAGAGCAGACGAGAGTTTGTGGAAAGAGGTCCACCAAGAATAGATACTTCGTGCGCCATCTTTTTGGTAAGGTGGAAAAGAATGGATCAGTAAAACGACAGGATTACGGAAAACTGAGGGATGGGACAAAAGTGGAAAGTTTACAGAGGTAGGTGAGCTGAAAGGACTGTCTTCTTCTCAAACTGCAGCTTTCTTCATCTCTGCAGTCAGCTCCTGCGCCAGGCTCCTCCCCCTGGCCTGCTCAAAATAAATAAAAACCAACTCACAGTGACCTTGGGGGATGGTATTTAAACAGGTGGCTTCAAACTACTCGTTGCAGTTAGCAGCCCAATGTGTAACCACTATACCAGCGGTTCTCAACCTGTGGGTCGTGACCCCTTTGGGGGGTCAAACAACCCTTTCACAGGGGTCACCCGATTCACAACAGAAGCAAAATTATAGTTATGAAGTAGCAACGAAAATAGTTATGGTCCGGGGGTCACCACAACATGAGGAACTGTA
>NW_022109767.1:11274519-11282206 GCF_000313985.2 Echinops telfairi
GGTAGAATTGGGATCATGATAGTGGGTCGGGGGTGGGGGGTGGGGCGGAAGCATTAAAGATCTAGAAGAAAGTTGTATGTTTCATCGTTGCTGTATTGCACTGACTGGCTCGTCTCCTCTCCGCGACCCTTCCGTAAGGGGATGTCTCTGTTGCCTACGGATGGGCTTTGGGTCCCCCCACTCTGTACTCTCCCTCATTCACAATGATAATGATTTTTTGTTCTGGGTCTTTGATGCCTGATACCTGATCCTATCGACACTTTGTATCACACCATTTTTGCCAGTGCAACTTTCTACAGGTACAGTTCACTGGCGCAGCTATTAAAGTGCTCAACTGTACAACTACCGTTAAGCAATTTCTTTGCACTGTTAACCCCAGTCTTCCCCAACCCCTGGGGTACCCACTGTTAGGTTTTGGTTTCTGCCCTTTTGCCTTTTCTTTACCTTTTTCTAGGATCATGGCGTTTGTCCTGTTGTGGCTGGCTTGTTTCATTTGGTGTCTTCAAGCTCCAGCCACACTGTAATCAAGGGCTGACTTTCTTTACTGGCTGAGCAGTCGTGTTTAGTGTATACACAGGCTGCATTTTGTTGGCGAGTGATGGAATTGCCTGTTCCTGTGAAGATAGACCGTCTGGGAAACCCTGTGTAGGGTTGCTGGGAGTTGGAATTGACTCCATGGCAGTGGCCTTGATGTTGATTTACTTTTGGTACGCCAGTTGACATATGTACCGTATATACTCGTATATAAGCCGAGTTTTCCAGCACATTTTAAATGCCGTTTTTGTGGTGAAATTAGGTGCCTTGGCTGAGAGTCGGGTCGCTTATACTCGAGTTTATACGGTAGGTTGTTCTACCTTTTGGCTGTGGTCTGTGGTGCTGCTGAGAACATGGGTGTCTAAGTTTGTGATCGACTCTTTATGTACCTAGAAATGGAATTGCTGGGTCACGTGACAGCTCTGCTTTTAAGGAAGTGCCACACTGGTTTCCATATTAACTATCATTTTGCAGTCCCACAAGGAGTGAGTCAGGCTCCAATTTCCTTATATCTTCACTAACATTTTGTTATTTTTCTTCTGTTTTTTTAAACTCTCAGCCAATCCAGTGGGGGTGAAATTATATCTCATCATGGTTTTTCTAATCGCATATTTCTGATGTCTGTGCTACTCACTCACTTGTGTCCGCAGTGCCCTGGGACACCCCACCCTACCCCCCTTTCATGGCAACATGAATCAGAGTAAAAGTTTGCTGAACATGTATTTTTTGGTTCCTTGTAACATGGCCACTCAATCTAGGGGTTAATAGGGAGCTCACCTCTGAGGCTCATATATCAGATTAAAAGGAGGTAGGGGGAAAAACAGAATTGAAAAAAAAAAAGATTAAAATGAACCTGAGCTAGCGTCTTTTTAACAACGTAATATGTGTTATTAAGGGCTCAGTATATGTATGTTTTAATGGGAACAACTAATATAGATGGAAGATTTAATTCTGTCAGAACTTGACAGGACTGTAAATTCAAATTTTCCTAAATGTTGCCATTGCTTTGTAGGAAGCTCAGTACCTACTTCCAGTAGCAGCACGACCCCAGCCTCGGTGTCTCCTGGAGGCTTCCTAGGATTGGAAAAGTTCAAGAAACCTGAGGGCAGCTGGGACTGTGAAGCTTGCCTAGTCCAAAACAAAGCCGAGTCCACCCAATGTGTAGCATGTGAAAATGCAAAGCCAGGCACAAAATCAGAGTTTAAAGGTAAGGCGATGCCGGGGCAGCACCCCAAGTGCTGCCACACGTGTTGCGTGCGTCCCCCTGGTCATTTTAAAGTGGAACTTAACTTGTAAATAGCTTTATTTCTAAAATCAGTCATCCTTCTTCTGTTGAACGTTCATGTAAAATGAAGTACTTGCCTCATAAGAAATAATAGCTTCTCATTCAAAAAAAAAAAAAACAGAAAGAAAAGAAATAATAGCTTACCATGCATCTCTTGACTTACTGTAAATTCAGATTGCTTACTGGTCAGCACTGGGTTTTCTAACAGCTAAGTAAAAAACCGTTCTCTCTTGTGAGAAGGAGTTTTGTTTTTAATTGTTTACAACCTTTTAGCATTTAGATGAATTCCCTGACTTCTTTGACGGGGCATTTGAACTCCTATTGGATCCTATTGTAAGTAAGCCAGGTTCAAGCTTTAGTTTCCCAGATTGTGGTTGAGAAAAAGAATCCATGTCCTTTTACTATGTTAAGATAAAGGAAGGGCTTTGCCAAATACTCAAGTATCTGGTGGCCAGCAGTTTTAAGTCTTCATACACTAGAATGGAAATTCAAGTACTTCAAAGAAAAACATGCTGGCTGCAGCCCACGAAATGGATTGCATAGTCAAGGAGTACAGTGGGCAGTTGGAAAGACAGCACTGGGTATTTCAGAAGCTCACTGTGCGTTTTAGTCTTTCCCCACTCATCCTGGAGCTGCTTCCTTGTGGCTTCCCCCAGCACTGCAGTCAGTAATCGGGTTCTTTAAATCTGACCAGTGGACCGCCTAGAGGAGTGGTTCTCAACCTGTGGGTCGTGACCCCTCTGGGGGTCGATTGACCCTTTCACAGGGGTTGCCTGATTCATAACAGTAGCAAAATCACAATTATGAAGTAGCAACAGAAATAATTTCATGGTTGGGGGTCACCACAGCCCGAGGAGAACGGTATTAAAGGGTTGCGGCATTAGGATGGTTGAGAACCACGGCCCTAGAGGCAGAGATGATGGACTGTTGTCTATGTTGACACACAGAATGATGCATAGGTATTTTGGCACCTCTTCACGGTGCCTGTATTGAACCTGTCAGTTTGGGGCTTATTTTCTAGTTCCTTCAGCAGAAAAGCATTACATAACCTAAACTTTGAGCTTATCAGCATTGTTATTGTCCACATAATTTTTCTGGCTTTTGGAGGCTTGGTCATGTCATTTTCCTGGCTTTTGAGAGGGAGAGGGAGAGAGAGTTTTAAATTCTTGAATAACTAGTACATTTATTCGTAAAATCGTTATGAAAAAATTCACATGTAAAGTCTTACTTTACACATCCACCTGCAATGTAGGAATGTACGTACCTTTTCTAGCCTTTGCCAGTCTGATAGATGCAAGATGGCATGTCCTGTAGTTGTGACCACCAAGCTGTGTCTGATGCTGAATGTTGGTCAGGTAGGTTCAGGTTTTCTGCCGTTTCTGATACTCTTCAGAATAGGTCTTTCTGAGTGGTTCCTCTGTAGCATTGGCTTTCAAAGCTTGTGCTTCATTAGTGAAGGTAATAGGCATTCACTGTCTTAAAAGTGTCCTCTGTGTCTTTGAAGGTTTGGCCACATCTTCATCTTTGAACTCAACAGCCGCTTCTTTCACTTTTGGGATCCCATCTTCTACTTCTGGGCCTTCTCAGATGTTAACAAGCACTGGGAATTTTAAGTTTGGAAATCAAGGAGGCTTCAAAATAGGTGTGTCATCAGATTCTGAGTCCATAAACCCCACGAGTGGAGGAGGCTTTAAGTTTTCCAAACCAACAGGAGATTTTAAATTTGGAGTTTCATCTGATCCTAAACCTGAAGAAGATAAAAAGGACAGTAAGAATGATCATAATTTCAAGTTTGGGCTTTCTTCTAGTTTAAGCACTCCGGCTCCTTTAGCTCCCTTTCCGTTTGGAGCTTCTAGTCTTGGGCAGCAGGAGAAGAAAGAGGAACTCCCCAAATCTTCGTCTGCAGGCTTTAGCTTTGGCACTAGTGTTATTAACCCCACCCCTACTGCTCCCAATACCGCAGTGACCTCTGAGAACAAAAGTGGCTTTGGCTTTGGAACCGCAGAAACCAAGAGCGGCCCTGTGGCTCCCTTCACGTGTAAGACGGTGGAAGCCAAAAAGGAAGACACACCTGCCCCCAAACTGGGGTTCACTTTTGGCAGTCTCCCATCTGCCTCAGTGTTTGCTTTGGGAAGGACAGAGGAGAAACAGCAAGAGCCAGTCACTTCAAGCTCTCTAGTGTTTGGGAAGAAAGCTGACAACGAAGAGCCAAAGTGTCCACCAGTGTTTTCCTTTGGGAATTCCGAGCAAACCAAAGAGGAGCGTTCTTCCAAGCTGAACTTCAGTTTCGGCTTGGGCAAACAAGCTGAGAAGGAGTCCGAGCAACCGGCCAAGGCCACTTTTGCTTTTGGAGCGCAAGCCAGTACCACAGCTGGTGAGTATGAGGCTTTTGAGGGGGCACTCATACAGGGGGTCTCTGGTATCTTAACGGATATTGCAAGTCACGAGGTGGTTGGTGCTGAACCTGATTGAGAGAATCCCAAAGCTCCTAGCTCTGGAATGGAGCTAAGAGTTTCACACCTCCCTGTGCTCCACAACCTCCCAGTGATTATGATAATGTTAGCTACAGATTTTTTAAAAGTTTCTCATGAATTTTTAAAAAAATAAAGTGCCAGGAAAGAAAAAGTAAAAGAACATTTGAAGTACTTTATGGCTGTAAAAGTTGCTGCCAGGTCGGCATTTTTTGTGGGTCTGCACTTTTGTCCAGCTCCGCTCTGAGGAGGATTGCCGGTCCTATTGATTATCCCCACATGCTAAAGATCATGAGTGTGTCTCCTGAATGACCAGAGAAGAAACCGGTGTGTCTAGCTGAGCTGGGGTGCCAAGCAGAATTTTCCCTCAGTGTATGTTTTTCTAAAAGTGGGTTAACGGAAGCATCTGATGAGATGGCAGATTTTCTAGTCCATGCTCCTCACTTAGCAGCTGAGGAAACAGTGAGAGAGGTTTCTTCAAGATAATCATCCTGTGGCTCTTTTCCAGCTGCATCCCAGAGGGTCCTAGGAATGCTGGGCACACCATAGGGCCACGAGTAAGCCAGAGCACCCTGCTTTATATCAGAAACAATCTGTAGGCAGTACTAAGCAAATGTCCTTCCTTCCTTCCTCCCTCCCTCCCTCCCTTCCTCATCTTTCGTTTCTAGTCATGCCAAGGCCCAGATTTAAATGCCATACCTGGCTTCCATTCCAAGTGTAGGCTACTCCTTTCCCATTTAAGACTGGTTTACTGGCAGTAACAATCAAACCTGTTGCCGCCGAGTCTGTTCTATGGACTCTGTAGGATGGAGTGGAAAGCCACAGAAATACATTGACACCAGTGCTCTGCTACAGAGCAGTTGGTGGGTTGGTATCACCAACCTTTTGGAGAGCAGTCAAGGACTTAGCTACCTTGAACTGAGCTACTTAACTACCAACTAGCCCACTCATTTAGCTATAGAGCCCTGGGGGTGTGGGTGGGAGCTGTGGAGGAGTTGTCAATACATCAGGGATGTCCCTACCTGATGGAAAACATTCAAACCAAATTCCCTGCCATGGATTCAATGCCATCTCATAGCAACCTTATAGGTCAGGGGAACTACCCTTCTGAGTTTCCAAGACTGTGACTAGGGGAGTAGATAGCCCTGTGCTTATCTCAGAAGGAAAGTGGAAGGGCTCCTGGGGCTCCTGGGAAGAGAAAGGAGTCTGATGGGAAGGAAGCTCGTGTGAGTCTCGTGAGCCAAGAAGCTGAGAGGAGAACTGCGCCTGGGGGTGATAGAGCAGCAGTGATGGCAGAGCTGATATGAGAGATAAAGAATAACGGGACTCTCCAAGCTTGCACAGGGTCTTCAGCAGATACACATAAAATTCTGAGAGATACAGTTCTAATGGAAAAGCCACAGCATCGCACATTTATCCATATCTCTCATCCTTCCTTATCTTTGGGTGTTTATAATCATAATTGACATGTGTTGTCTAACAATATAGGAATTTTTATTTAAGTTGATGAAATATTTCCTGTTACAATCTTTCTTTAAAATTGTGATTTACAAACATGAAGGGGCTCTAAAAAGGTTGTGGGAAAATGGAATTTAAAAATTATGGAATAGTCCCACAAATTTTTTGAGCCCCCTTCAAATGTACACACACTAGACATTACCAGATAAAATTAACCTGTGAGAAAGCAGGTGATTATTAAAAGTAATAAATCCTAAAGAAAGAAAAAAAATAGCATTATAGTCTTAAAAGTATCATTGGTGTATGATTCTGTGAACAGATTGGTTAACTGGAATTTCCCAGAACACGGTGCAAAAGTAGCAAGGGATTGATTGCTCCACTGTAGCCACAGTTCTATTTGAATAGTTGTACTTAGAGACCAGAAGTCCCCCCGCCCCCCCCACTGAAAAGAGAAAAAAAAAAAAAGCAAAAACAAGCCAAATTCTGCCATTGAGTGGATTGCAACCCTGTAGGTCAGGTTAGAACTACCCCCGTGGGATTCTGGGACTAATTTTAACAGGAGTAGAAAGCTATATCTTGTTCCCACGGAGTGGCTGGTGGTTTCAAACTGTTGCCTTTGCAGTCCAATGTATAAAACCACTATACCACCAGAGCTCTTCAGAGGTGAGACTAATAATGGAGGAAATATCGATGAAATGACAGAAGAAAATTTCCTTGAGGAGACAAACATGCTGATTTTAAAAATGGGAACGACCTGTTCTTAAGGGAGACCTGTGACATTTAGAACACCCCAAACCGTCCAATCCTGGATGCTTCCGCAGAGAGAGAAGCTATGTGCTGTAAATGAACAGGGGTCAGGTTAGCACCTGCCTTTTGGTTTGCAGAATGAAATGCTAAAAACAGGGCAGTGCTCTTAAAGTATAAATAACCTTGAACATAGAATTCTATAACCAGCGATGTTACATACAGGTAAAAATGCTTGGTTTTAGATATGCGAAGAACCGAAAGTTGAATATGATGAACATTCTTGAGTAATTTGGAAGTACTCAAAGCAAAGTGAACAGAACTAGGAAAAACAACAAAACCGAAATCCAACAAATCAATTCAAGCCGTTTTTTCCTCATGAAATTTTACTGTGGGTGGGAAAAAGCTCTTTAAAATCCTTTAAAGAAAACAAAAACTGAAATTACATAATGTTGAAAGAATAAAAAATTGAGAGTCTGATCATGTTGCTTTGCCAACCTCCCTTCGACTAACGGAAAGTAAGTCAGCACCCTCCATTTTCCAGAAATTGTACTCCTGCCCTCCACACAGTGACTAGCCCTGTCCAGCAGCACTATTGGAACTGAGGCATAATGAGACCAATTTAAAAAGCCCATCAGGTAGCTGAATCTAGGACTACACTACAGAAAGCAATTGTTTCCCCCCAAAGCAGCAGTTGTGTAGGTGTCCAGCATATCTCATTTGTATTTTCTAATATTTCTCATTTCTGTTTCATGAACAGCAACAGAACACAGGTAACCTATTGAATAATTAAAATAACTCGAGGCCCTACTTAATTTTTATTCTGGAATGAAATTATTTCTCCCTTCCTCTTAACCATATATAACTATTCTTAGAAGAATTTTGGTGGAACTTGACAAGCTAAACTGATTCTAAAATTCATACAGAAGAGACAATGTACAATAAGTGTAGGGGAGGTGGACAGGCACACAAGTAGGCTTCTCTTGCCATTATGAGAACACGCTATAAAGCCACAATAGCTAAAACAAGCTAGGGACAGCTGCTCCAGAGCCCTGACAGTGTAGTGCTTATGCATTGGGCTGCTGATCTCAAGGTAAGCGGTTCAAAACCACTAGCAGCTCCAAGGAAGAACTATAATGAGTTACAGCCTCGGAGGTCAGTTCTACCCTGTCCTATAGAGTCACTGTGAGTCAGA
>NW_022109767.1:11283246-11303612 GCF_000313985.2 Echinops telfairi
CTAATGGGCTTTGGGTCTCCACCCCGCAGCAGGCTCTTATCTGTAGTAGTGTGCGTACTCTGGTCTAATCCTATTTGCAAGGCAGAATTGAGGTCATGATAGTGGGGGGAAGGAAGCACCAAAGAACTAGAGGAAAGTTGTGTGTTTCGTTGGTGCTACACTGGCTCATCCAGAATAGTCTCGATGGCAGTGAGTTTTGTTTTTTGGTGTGTTTTTTCCCCTGTTTAATGACAGCTGTAGCAGTGTAAATAAATGAATGTATGTCTGGAAATATAGGTTATTATGAAGGTGGACTGGTAAACTCATGGTCGTTAGTCAATAAATGTTGCATTAAAAAATAATCTAGCCCTTAGGAGGGAAAAAAGGTTAAATTCTGCTACATACTATAATACACATTGCAATAAAAATTTCTTGTAAAACTCAAGATTTTGAAAGCGTGTCCATCTCCCAGGAGCTGAATTTACCCTCCAAATACGGCATCTAGGTAAATTTGAATTTAAGGGGATCTT
Organism: Echinops telfairi; assembly: GCF_000313985.2. NCBI lineage: Eukaryota > Metazoa > Chordata > Mammalia > Afrosoricida > Tenrecidae > Echinops > Echinops telfairi. The sequence continues at coordinate 11,283,756 of NW_022109767.1, forward strand.
AAAGTTTATTAAATGTCAAAAGGTCCTCTTATGAAATAGAGAAAATCTAGATGATTGAATTTTGCTGTCTAACAGAGGGGGCCATTTGATCTGTGACTTGAGAGGAAACGTGTACTGCTCTGTTTTCTGAACTCTGATTGCAGGGCAGTCAGAGTTTTTTTTTAATTTTTGAGATTATTCTTAAGGGTTTGGGTTTGTTCCTTATTTGTCTTACAGATCAAGGAGCAGCAAAGCCAGTTTTCAGTTTCTTGAACAACAATCCCTCCACCTTAAGCACGCCAACCACGTCTGCCGGAGGTGTTGGATTTGGTAGCTCCACCTCTTCCTCCAATCCGCCCGTGGCTGCCTTTGTGTTTGGACAGGCCAGCAATCCTGTGAGCGGCTCTGCCTTTGGTAACTCAGCTGAAGCCAGCACATCTCAGGGCTTGCTGTTTTCTCAGGATAGCAAACCAGCAACCACATCCAGCACGGCGGCCGCTGTCACCCCGTTTGTCTTTGGTCCAGGAGCCAGCAGTAGTACCACAGCAACCACGGCTTTCAGTTTTGGGGCTACAACCACTTCTAGCTCTTCAGGTATGTTGTTTCTGTTTGCTTGGCTTTACAAGCATGGTGGCCTTTAGCAAACAAGTCATCCCAAACTGCCTGGCTGCCTTAGGTGTCATCTACACCAGGCATGTCATAACTAATTCAGTGCAGATGTACCTTGTTTTACTGACATTTTTTCAAACACGAAAGATTTGTGGCAACCCCATCATTGAGCAAACCTATGACCAGCGCCATTTTATTAACATCGTGTGCTCATTTCGCATCCCTGTGCTTCATTTGGGTTATTTGGGCAGGATTTCAAACTTGCCATTTGAAATTTTTGCACATCTGATAGACAGCAGTATAGTGTAAACCTAATTTTAATATGCATGGGGGCCCTCAAATGTTCGTGTGATGCACTTTAAGGTAATGTCGTCTGCTTTAGGTTGGTAGTCTGAAACAGATCCTGAAACATCCCCAAGGCATTTCCTACCCTTAATAGTTCACTCTTGAAAGCAATTTTTCTTTTTTTTTGTAAGAGTAAACACATTTTTTCCAAGTATGGTTTTTGTTTAAATTGTAATTGCAAATAACCATGCACTAGGAGTTGTTTTCTCTGAACCATCTCTCATGATTCATTATATATTTGTATCCCAACACCGGGACGTTGCTGGTGGGAGGTTCTCTTCTTGGCTGTATCCTTTTATGCAAAAAAATGGTTGACTGGGAGTGAAATGTGAAGCCATTTCAACCGCTTTCTCTTGGTATTGGATTCTGCTGTTCGCACTGAAATGTTATTCTCACACTTATTATTTCAAACGCACCCTGACGTGCTGTCATTAGTTCATCCAGGTGAGGAACCACACTGAGCATGCATGCAGTCTGTCTGGGTATAGAAATGGCTTGAGGGTCCCTGCTCTGCTAATCATGCTGATTAAAGTATTTGCTGGCTTCCAGGATCCTCATTTGTATTTGGCACTGGACCTTCTTCAGCACCATCTGCCAGTCCAGCATTTGGTGCTAGCCAGACCCCGACATTTGGGCAAAGTCAAGGTGCCAGCCAGCCTAATCCTTCTGGCTTTGGATCTATATCATCTTCAGCAGCATTATTCCCAAATGCTTCTCAGCCCGCGCCTACTTTCGGGACAGTGTCAAGCAGTAGCCAACCTCCGGTGTTTGGACAGCAGCTCAGTCAGTCTGCATTTGGCTCTGGAGCAGCTCCTAACTCTGGTAAGTGTGGGCAGGGAGGTCGGTTTGTATGTGCACGTGTGCTGCGGTGTGTGTCCTTGAGACTGTTGAAAGGTATTTTTAGATTGGCTCATAAGCCGCATTCCCGGTTGTCATACATTATATTACACTTTAAAGGTATTAAAATTTATGTAACTTAAGTACTTAGGTCAGCGCCATTTCTCCCAGCTCCCAAATCTAGCTTTGATTCCAACCCCGTTTTCTCACCCTTTGCTTCTCTGTAATTTTGGGCAGTCCTGGAATGGGCGCTCCTGATTCTGTTGAGGGTTCACCCCAAGATTGTGGAAGCCTCCTTTTCAGCTTTAATACCCGCCCCCCCGCCCCCCCCCGTCTTGGCTGTTAACACTAAGTTTACGGACATTCCTTCCACACCTTTTTCTGTAGACTCATGTCAAGTGGACACGTTGAATGAAACCACACATGTTCTTTAAAAAGAACTGATTCTACTTTAAACAGCATAGTTATACACTATTATAAATGCAACTATATGATCCTATGTATACATAATATATATATATAATTTATAATATTTAACATTATACAGCATGAGATACTGGGTTCAATGTATCGTAAGGGTCACTTGGGTTGATCAGTGTGACCATCTCCCCTGCATTGTTTGTACTTATATTTGATGTTTACTTTCCAAGAACTTTTTAACTACGTTTATTTTTATGACTGAATGCTTTCGAGAGTAAAACTGATTTACTGGGATTAGTACTCAGTTTACATTCCCATCAAATTAACATGTTATCTACCACAGAGAATTTTGAGATTCAAAGGCTTAAAAGAAAATTAATTTGGATGTATATATTTGGCTTATTAATGGATAAAATGTCAGCATAAATGGTAGGAGACAAATGTAAATATGTCTGTAATATTTTTCAAAACCAATGTATGAAGATGATACATCCATAAAACTAGTGATACGGCACCCCATGTCAGTTTTTCATTAAAATTTAACTGCATATGCATCTCTTTAAAAAATAGTCTGCTGGATGTTCTAAGCTATCTAAATAGAACCTCAGTGCTTGTCAGACAGAGATTCTAGTCGGGCTCTTTATTATTATTTTTGTTGGGTTGGGAGCACGTTTCTATCAGGTTGTTAGCCTTTTACTTAGTGATTTTTATCGTTCTTTGTGTATTCTGAGTGAGTCCTGGGTTTCGTGGATCTGGCATAATTCCTGCTGTTTTCTGACACATTGACCATTGGGTGCAGTGTGTACTGCTTTTATCAATAGGGAATTTTAGAGGGTTTAACTTTGTTGCACACAGGTAAGTAAGCATGTCCCTCCATCCTCCATTTGTATGGCAAGATCTGCGTTCTGATCCAGCACCAAAGTTTTTTCCTGTGGCGTAAGCTGGCCCCTCTTTGCTAACTTGTATTTATTTACCCACCACCAACTGAAATGTTAAAGGAATTTCTCCTGGGGACTTTTTCATTCTCTCCTATCGAGATTGGCTGTTTGTGTGGTTCTCTGTAACTGTGGTCTAGTGGGGATCTCTAAACTCCAAAGTGCAGCCCTCAAGTCCACTCTGACCCCTCGGACAGGGAAGCGGTTGGTTTCCAAGGCTGGAAGTCTTGGGGAGTAGACAGATGGAGCTTGCAGATAGCTCGTCCAGGGCTTTCCCGGAGCGCCGGCAGGGCCCCTCCTTCTCTTGGGAATACAAGATGGGAATGTTAAATGTGTGCGTGTGCGCACCTTTTTACTACAGTGAAAAAATTGTCTTTTTCATGGTAGCATGTCTTCCTTTGTAGTTTCTCTTTTTTCCCCACTACATTTTTTCTTATGGTAAAAATATTAACAAAACATTTAACTTCTTAACTCTCCCCCTCACTCCCAGAGAGAGGTAGCCGGCCCTTGCACTGCTGTGCATGGACAGTGCTAATGGATTTCATTGCTTCTGCGCCTGCCCTACTGCTAGTTTGGTATCCAGCTCCGACCAGCCAGACTTCTAGCTTCTGTTGGTTGCTGTTGGTCTTTTTCCCCCTCACCTTGTAAAAACCCCTTTATGTTTTCACGTGATTTCTGAAGGAGCCCTAGCTGAACCGGAAGATGGCCTTGCGCCCTTTCCTTGGTCAGAGTAAGTTGGGTCACTTGTGGGAGGTAACTTCATGGAGAACATTCATCTTTGGTGTTTTTTTTCTGAAGTGACTGTACGAGAGCTTAGCCCTGACCTGGTTTTTGTCTATAAAGTTGGAGTCAGGAATAGACGTTTTGCCCTACTGAATCCACACTTTTGAAGGACTTTCCCTTGAATCCTATAGGTTCCGTTTTCCAGTTTGGCAGCAGCACCACAAATTTCAACTTCACAAACAACAACCCATCAGGAGTGTTTACGTTTGGAGCGAATCCGAATCCCAGCACACCGGCAGCCTCAGCCCAGCCTGCAGGCTCCGGGGGATTTCCATTCAGCCAGCCATCAGCAGGATTTACAGTGGGGTAAGAGTCCAGAACTTTCTGTTGGAAAGGAGAGCTTACTTGGCACAAGACTGGGTGTCTGGTTTTCTGAAATCATTCAAGTGTGTTGTTCCATGTGGGTAAAACATCAAATGCCATTCTAGAATCTTAGTACAGTAATTTGTTTGTGCCTGAGCATGGCAGGCAGCGTGTGGCTGTGTACGGTTGCCTTCCCTTGGTTGCTGGTCACATTGAGTGTTCTGTGTCAATTGAGCAGTACTTGCCTTGGATATGGTGTGACATGAAGGTTCTCTCTCTCACAGGTCGAATGGGAAAAACCTGTTCTCTTCCTCCGGACCTTCAGTTTCTGGTCGCAAGATAAAGACTGCTGTTAGACGTAGGAAATAAAAGGTCACAAAGGTGTTACATATAACAACTTTACCAACAGTTGGTGCCCTGCTTTCAGATACTGGATTGTACTATGTGCTGGGCTTGTCTGAAGTCAGATCCGCCTAAGAATGTCTTCAATTTTGGAATTCTTTCTTTACTGAAACCCAACCATCACCCCCCCACCCCTTTTATAAAATAATAGCTAGCCTGGTGAGTGATCCTTCAGCAAAAATATTTTATGATCCAGCAAATTATTCACTAATTGGCATGGTCTGGCTGAACCCAGGAATAGAGCCCTTACAGCAAACAGCTTTGTATAGAACCTCTTCGTCTGCACCACTATGTGAGCTGATATGCGTCTAGGGAATGCGTGGAATGTAATTCTACCGGAGGAATTCTGCATCGATTAGCGGATGTTGAAAAGAATGGTTTCTATGCTGTTTGTGCTGGTGTGTGTGTGAAGTGAGTGAGTTGGGTGTCTTGTGTTCTGATAGAGGAAGCCTGACTGAAGAATGGTCCCTGCTAAGGACTTGTTAGATCCAGTTCTCCATTTAATAATTATATGCTATTTCTATATTTTCATTCTTATGACTATCACCTGTCTTGCCTTCATTATTTTATTATGAAACATGTGTAAATACAGTTTTGTTTCTGTACTTTTTTTGGCATCACATAAAATCTGTGAACTTGAAATTTTGTGTTAGAAATTTTTTTGTTGTTTGTTTAGTCTCGTCTCAGATTTTATTATGTAAATCCCATTATTCAAAGTTGCCTAGATCCATTTGGAAATCTTAAAAAAAAAATTGGGGATTCTTAAAGTGAATTTATTGGCTTTTCTGATCCAGTTTTGTTTTGGACCAAAACCCAGTATTGTACAAAGTATTAAGCATATATTTTTATATTTACTGAAATGGACAGTGGTGACTTTGGATAATAAGGAAAAGTTTAATATTAAAGCCATGTTTATTACAGTATAATTAACATTGTTAAACCATGGGACAAATGCATCAATAAAAAATTATGAAATATTTTTGCTGTAGTTTTAACTCATCCTGAAGGAACATGGGTACCAGTGGGTGGGAGCCTTTTTATTGAAGGTCAGTAACTGTCCGTCAGAAGGTAAACAGCAATGGGATACATGTCACTGACTGAGGGGAAGGCAAAGGATGGCGGCCTGCTGGAGATGCAGAAGGCACTTGTTCCTTGCCTGGGGCTGAGAAATCATGCCCAGTTTGCATATAAACTTACATGCCTTCTTTTAAAAAGTAGAAAATAAACACATGCAACCATTTCTGCTTGTTCTTGTACCTTCCTTGATAAATGTGTGGAGTTGATTATAGTATTCGTAGATTTCTTGGAAAAAAGGCAAAAAACCAGCACCAGTACATTTTTACAATTTCTTTGGATTATTGCCGTTAGGTTTGTTTTTAATGTAGTCCACCAAGAGCTCTTAGGACAGCAGTTAGTTTTATGTGCATATTAATTTGTTGAACTGGGTATTGGTTTGAATCTGAAGTGTTAGCAGCTTTTTGGGTGTTCACCAAAGGTACTTTGCACTGAAAAGTGAATTGTTGGGGATGGGAGGGCAACGATGATAGTGCATGCTAGCAGTAAACTGGCAACCTGCGGTCTAAACGTTGCCAGTGGTTCTTAACCTTCATAAATCGCGACCCTTTAATACAGTTCCTCATCTTGTGGTAACTCCCCAATCATGAAATTATCTTTGTTGCTACTTTGTAACTGTAACTTTGCTGTTAGGAATTGGGTGACCCCGGTGAAAGTGTCGTTCCACCCCCCAGGTTAAGAACCACTGCTCTGGGCCACATTAAAAATGCTCCAGAAGTAAACAGCATTCAGGCATTTACACTTTTTTTAAGGTGACTGAAAATCACTTACACTGTCTTATGTTGCATAAGGAAATGTGTGTCGTAGTCCTTCTTTACCACCCCTGTCCCCTTACCCCCAGTTGAAGTCTTCAGGGCTGGAATTAACACTTTCATTGCTTGCTGCCCAGGGCTTCAAATGATTCCAGACTTTAGTCGGGTGCAAACCCCATGCCATCTTAGAATGACCCGGGCTACAGACCCAGCTCTGATCCACCTCTTGGCTCTGTATTGTGAAGAATTCTCTTCTTGAAAGTCCTTAGAATTTCAGTATTCCAAAGAAATGTTTATTATTCACTGATTGTAACAGTAAACTTCCAGGTGTTGCCTACAATGTACGCCTGGTTTTATTAGCATATCATTTTTGAGGCCACTTTAAAAGCTAATTGGAAATGTTACAAAGCTGGGCTGTGTTAATGGGAATGAACAAATCTGGTACACTATTGAGGAACATGCACCAGCAGTATAACCCTGCCAATCAGAGCCTTCATTTCCTTGAAATGTGAAGAAGTTTCGACTGTTGCTCAACCCACTGCAATGATAGGCAGTTTGTAGCTGAGATCAAGCCATATTTTAGTTGTATGTTTGCTTCTTGAAGAACGTGTTGTATCCTGGCTCCCCCTCCTCCCACCTTGTAGTCTTGCTCGGAAGAGGTTAAAAAAAAAAGGTCAGAACACAGGCCAGCTGAGGTGTTGAGCTTTCTTCATGTATGACAAAAGACACTTAGTATGTGATATGCTACCATTGCTTATGTGGGTGATTGCTCTTTTAATTCTCTCAGAGCTTCTCACATCTGGTGTTTAGTGGGAAGCTCTTCTGCCACTTTCAGCATGGCTGCCATCTGGTTTGGGCCTGCGTAACTGCATGGATCTAATGGAATGGGCAGACTCAGACCCAGAGACCCCTCACACCATGTGCCCACTATTGCTTCAGAAGTTATTGTTTCGTGCAAAATGTCTTCCAGTACTGCAAACACATGGTTTCAACAGAAAAATTCAAAACGAGGCTGTCCAGCCTTGAAAGGGAGGATTTCACAATAAGCTTTATTTAGCTGCCATTAACTTGAGTTATCTTTGGTTTGGCATGGTGTTTTGGTAGCCCTGATTGAGCGTGCTCCAGTTCACTGCTGGCTGTAGCCCTGATGCCCATCACATGCAAACCTGAAGTTGTGGACACAGGAAAATCATTTAGAACTAAGGTGTCTACAAGCAGGAGATTCAAGGTCAGGCTTTAAACCAAGAGCAAACATTTTCAGAGAAACGCAGAAAACAGATGTATCATTGACTGAGTATTTATTGACACAATACAAATTGGTTGGTGGTGTATAAATTATTAAAAATAGAATGCTAAATTTTATATGCTGGCCAATCATAATAAACTTTGTGGATCAAGCAAGGAAATACATTTTGAAGCGAGGAACTTCTAGGCAAGCACTTGTAGACTTTGGCTTTTTTTTTGGTGGGCAGGGGTGGTGGAGGTGTAGGGGTGATAGGTGAAATGACAATTGAAATGCCCCTCTCCTAAGCTGTGCTGTTTTAGAAATACTGTCATTTTGGCATACTTGCCAAAAGAAAAAAAAAAGTTCCTGTTTTAATAAGAACCAAGAGTCAAGTGAGAAATTATCCCTAACAAAACTTACTCCCAAGTAGTTTAACTTTCAACTCATTTTTCCTTTTGCTACAAATGCTTAGACCGAAGTTAAACCTAAACAAGTCACTGAAGGGACCCACCACCCCTTCCCCACTTCTAAGAAAGAAACCATTTTTATCATCATTTGAAACAAGATATTGAAGAAAAAGGGAGTCGCTTTTGGGTAAATTTGGAAGGTGAATGTTTTAGGTGGAAAGAACTACTTATGAATGAACCTGTGCTACCAAAAAAACACCCTTTGGGCAAAACTTGTAAACACTGGCAGGCTTACTGTCCGAAACTGTTTTTATGACAGGACATTTGGAAAAGCCAGCCTTTTGACCATCCCCCTTCTGGGCCTCAAAAAGCTTTTGGGGTTGGGTTCAGACTTTTTGAGGGTGCAGTAGCCCTTTGGGCTACTTTTAGTGATGGACACTGAGCTTTCCAGATGCAGAACAACCAAGCCTGTAACCGTGTGTTTTGAGGTTTTAATTTGTATTCTCACTCAGCTCAACTCCACGTTATTTCACTTGGAAAAGTGATGCCAGCATTGCCTTCCTAAGCTAGACCTTCTGCACTAAACGTAAGACCCGGAGGACCAGAGTTCTAAACAAGGAGAGCATTAGGTTGACAAGAGGGCTTGGAGAAGGAGGATTCTTCCTGCAGCCGGGAGAGAAACTACTTGGGGCTCAAAATCCCGTTCCTTAAATGCATTCCCAAATAGGAACACACATGGGATTTTATGGTAAAGGGTGAAAATAATACTACGTATAAAGGGGCTTCCACAAACTTGTGAAAAAATTCATTAACTCTCATTTTCCAATGAAGTTTTTGAACCCCCTTCATATTTTATAGGGCTTTGCTAATAGTGTAACTTGAGCCCATGGTTGAATGACTCCAGTACAGGCAGGCCCCACCTCAAGAACAAGTTCTGATCCCAAGTCTGTCTTAAGTCAACTTTGGATGTTAAACTGGAATAGGTACAGTTCACATCTAAGTCAATTATTTCCTTAGTATATATACAGTATGTAGCATACCATTCTATACATAGAAAACAAACACTTCCAGATATAATTAAAACATCTTTAGCTTGAGAATACAGTTATAATGCTTTGAAGGTACATCACAAAGTAGCACCCATTTGTTAATATGAACCACTGTGTATACCTCAAATTTTACTCTTAACAGGGTCATAGAGGGTGGTTTGTAAGGACAGGTTGCACACAAGTGAACATTAGTGAACCAGGGACTGCCTATGTAGCAAATGTGCGATATTTTACTACATAAATAAAAATGGTCGCAGTGGTGAATCGATCTGACGAGGAATTACAAATGACAAAGATGTCCTTTAAACACAGTGCCCTGGAATACATTCCAACTTGAATTCTCCAGTCAGTGGTAAAAGCAGTGCACATACCAATGCTAATAATGTATGCATTATTACCTAATGTTTCCAAATTTCTAGTCTAATCACAACATTTTGCTTTTTCTTTTGTTTACAGTGAAGGGTCATAACACTTATCTTTTCCAGTGCATCCAAGTGAATCAGCTGTTTAGTGCTTTAGCACACTAATTGGCTTTCTGTGAAGCTCTATCTACTGTAGAATGACATGGTTTATGACATTTTATGATAAAAGAATACCAGTCCCTGGGTCACAAGCATCTGACTTAGCACATAACCCACAGTTAAAAGCTAACTACTTCAAAAGGCTTCAAAAACTTAGTGGGAAATTCTGTTATCTTTTAATTACATTTTTCCATGAAGCTTTTGAGGCCCTTTGTGTAGGACATTGTTAAAGTTTTTATAAACAGCAACTTAAAATGTGCATTTTCACATTTTTAGATGCCAAAGAAAAACAACAAATACAGTGATTGATAATACAGTAGAATCTTACACTTGTTATACGATTTAAGACCAAGGCCCAGATTGAATCCTAAAACAATAGTTTAGTGTTTTTTTTTGGGGTGGGAAATGATGTCAGAGAAGATGGGAAAATGCCCAAGAACAAAATATAAATAGTACAGGTTTATCCCAACAGAGCTATCTGGGCATCTAAAGTGTGTGCGCGGACGGACACACACAACTTGGCTTCAATAGAAGAATAAATTAAAATGACAAAATAGATAGTATTGCTTTGCTTAGTATTTTCCCTCAAACTTTGTCCCTCCCATGCCCAAATGACCTTTTGGCCCACAGAACCAAGCAGATGTAGAACAAAATTGTAGACATGAAACATTTCGCTACAAAGGGAACAGTTCAAATAATGGGGAAATTATAAATATTTCACAGACTACTAGAACTTAGGCATCTACCAAACTGATGTTTTCAACAGTCACGAGGCTATAAAACAAAAGGAAACGAATGTACTGTGCATGAGAAGCACTAGTACTATCTTCATGCTGCGTGCGCACACTGATTTTACAGCAAACATGCTAGTCAGGTGGAAGTAATTCCCACAAACTTATTCGATTTAGGGCACTGAAAACACTGGCACATTACTACTTTTAAGGTGTGTTTAGAGTGAACACAACACCCCACCCTAATAAAAACAATCACTTTTCTTTAAAAACAAATCAATATATAGCAATATGATACTCCATCATGCAAACCCTGTCCCCAAATACATGTGTAAGCAGTAAGAATAGTTTGCAGAGTTCCATCATTCCCCAAGTAGACGGCAGTACAGATGAAATAACTTCAGGTAGGGGGGGACTGCTCAGCTGGCCTCACGTGCTCTTCCTCTTGCAGCTCATCTCACGCCCTCTGGGTGGCGGCAGATACAGATACGATCAAATACACTTCTTTTGTTCTCTCTCCCCCAAACACAATTTCCCAAAGAAGTGTTAACTAAAAGATTAATTATGTGTTTACAAAACACAACTAGAAGTTTTCCATAATCTTGGGATTAAGCCAAAATAAATTTTCTAAAATGCATTTGGAAATTTCCAAATGAAATTTGCTTTTAGTGAATTCTAAAGCCTTTCATCTTGAGAAAGTGCCTATTGTCCATTGTTGATTATGACATCATTTGCTTTCATTCTATCCCAGAGTTTTAACACTTGAATTTAACAGATACTGTTTTTCTTCTGGAAAAATTCTTTGGCATTCAAGTAAAATCAATACTTTCATAAGTCACTTGTATCACACTGGGGTGAGTGACCGCTTTAATTACTAAATCATCGATTAATGTTACCCCAGACACACTGACAGCCTCAATACATAATCTAGTCTTGTGGACATTCCAAAGAACACGGAATTGAAGGCTGCTTCTGGCATCATCTGATCCCATTTCTTTTCACCACAATGGTTCCTGCTACAATGTCATAGGCTGTTCGATTATGCTGGAAAAACAGCAGTGTGATGAAAGCAGGGAAGAAAGAAGCAATAGAAAAGTTCTTGATCAAAGCGCGAATGGTAGACCTGAAAATTAAAGCAAACAAATATCACCCGTGTTGTACATCAACCACGTGCAAATAAATGGTATTCTACCAAGCTTAACACACATATTACAACATATTCAGCATATAGTTAACCTTTTGAAAAAGCTTGATAAGTGAGTTATTTTTAGATAGCATAATCAAATCAATTGGACTTCATCTACATAAAAGATTACAATTTTTTTTCACATTAAAAGGATACATGTCGCCAAGGGCTCTAGTGGAGAGCAAATGTTTTGAGAATGATGAGGGCAACAACTGTACAAGTGTGCTTTACACAAGTGATGTATGTATGGATTGCGATGAGTTGTATGAGCCCCCAATAAAAAGTTTGCAGCAGAACTACATACAGATTTATAGGATTTTTCTAGTATTGTCTCAAAAGAATAGAAAACCTGTTCTCTTCCATTTTCCATAGCCACTCTCTCTTACTGTGTGTTCCTATTATCTTCTAAACTGAATTGCTGACTGCAATCTAATTTTCTGGGATTTGAAATAATTTTCTGTTTTCAGCTCCCTTTTAGAGATTCTGGAAAAGCTTTACAATTTTTTTCACTAGTGGTTCAGAATGGAGAACTATTCTAATGCTAGACATCTGCCTTTCTGTGCAGTGAGAAGCTGTAGAAAACTGCAATTACTATGAGCGTAGAATCTGAATCCAGGCACTAAACAAAACTTGCTGTGTCAAGTTGGTCCCGGCTCCTATCTCTATACCACTGCTTTGACCCAACTGTGACCACCGAAAATGTGGGGAAATTTCTAAGCCCTACAGCCTGCAGAGTGAATTCTGGTGGTTTAGTGCATTAAGCATTGGGCTACTCACCATTCAAACTCAACAGTTGGTCTTCGGGAGTAAGATGAGACATCCTGTTGCCATTAAGATTTACCACCTTGGAAACTCGGGGCAGTTCTACTCTGTCCTTTGGGTTGCTTTGAGTTAGAATGAGAAGGGGTTGGCTTTTGTTTTACACCTACGGATGGAATCCATTTGGGGAGTGGGTTTTCTTTTTTATATTAAGAGGGCCTATCAGCATAGGGTGTTTTTTGAGATGTAAACCGAGCAGATGAGGCACAGAGAAACAGCAGGCAGCAATTCCAGTCAGTATCACATTGTGGGTGACTGATTACCACCCATTCAACCCCAAGCTTCCATTATCATTGTTGGACCTTCCCTCGGGACCAGATGCCCACTCGGCTGTCAGACGTATGCCCACTCGGCTGTCAGAGCCCTCGTCTGTTTACTCAAGACGGACAATGGCAGTCCGCTAACCGTTCCTATGTCCACAGATCTAGAGAAAAGAGCTGGGAAGTAAACACCGAGACGGCATCATCCTCTCAGTGTCATGCCCTACATTTCGTAACATGATCAGCTTGAGCAAGTGGATGGAAAGAGGTCTATCTATAATCAGTTCCCGTCATTGAAATAAACAGAATTCTTTTTAAAAAACTCCAAACCTTACACATATGGCACCAGGGAAGGATGAAAAAGGTTTAAAAAAAATACCAATATTCTAAGAACATTATACCATGTGCTATTAACATCAGAAATGTGCAGACCACCACTATTCAGATTTGCGTACGTAGAGCGGTGGTGAGGGAGGAGGAGAAAAGGCCTTACGTGGTAATGCTGACATCAGAGGAAGGGATCACTAACACCCGGCTGGGTGCGATCAGCACTGATGTGTCACAGGTTACCACTCGAAGACCCAGCAGGAACTTCCCAGGGGTAGCTCCCCCTGCTCCCCAAATGCAAATGATCTACAGAGAGAAGGATGGCAGTCAAAGAACTCACTGGCTCAACTAGGCCAGTTTTAAATTTAAGCCACACTATTTCTAGCGTTAGAATTTTCAAGTTGAAAGACAGTAATCATTTCAGAAAATACTCAGGCTACTCAAAGGTTAACGTTCTTATTGCATTTCTGATGCTCTCTTAGAATCTTCGATACCACAAGACAGCTATAATTTCTTGATGACTCCTCATATTAGCAAGTTCTAAGGTAAAATACATTTCAAGCTCTATAACCATGATCATGTTACAAACTACTTACACATAAAAATTTTAATTTTTAAGGAAGAATAAAGTATTACAAAAGAATTAGAAAATTCTCCCTTCAAGATCCCCACCCCCCTGAAAATAAGTATGTATGCTAATTACAGAAAATTGGTCAAAAATAAAGGAATAGGGACATCTGACAATATGAGCAATTAAAAATACAGGGACATGGTAAATTTCCCCTTCGTTTTTGTCTTGGGTTGATCAAGCTGAAATGAGATCATTAAATATTAATAGTTGCTTTTATCAGTACTTACCTCATAGAAACAAACTAATAATCTGTATATAAGAGCCACGACCATCATTTTCTGCAAGTCTTCCATTGATGTATCTTCATCTATTTCTTCTATTATATAATGCATAGCAAACTTAGAGATATCCCTTTAAAATAATAGAATAGTTTTGAGTTACAAGAGTAGTTATACTGAATTTTTTTAAAGTGTTAAGGCATAACTTGAACTGAAATTTTAAACTGATCTTTAGAAATGTTCCCAAACGTCAAATTTCACAAGGACATTCATTCATTCATTAGCTTATTCAACAAATCCTAAGCACTCTCGTGAGCAAACCCTAGGGAGCTAGAGGTGAGCCTTCAACATGGACTCTGCTGGCACGGAAATTCTAACTTAATTGGCAAAACAGGAAAAACAAAGAGGTAGGGATGAGAACTACTACTGACAGGGGGGACTATGGAAATGTATACTAGGTGCCTGTGATCTAGTTTCCTAGAAATGACATCAGCCAGACTTCAGCGGGGTTGGAAGTTACTGAAGAGGAGGAAGCCTAAGGAGTTAAGAGCTGGCCATGGAATATGAGCATGAAGCCTTCAATCCACTCCAGGGGGAAATTCAGACTCTCTCTTGAAGGGAAAGAAAAGTGATCCAAGAGTCTTGAGGCAGGAGAGCGGCAGGATAAGAATTGGTGATCACTTTCTATCAAGGAGGACCCCTGGTGGCACTAAGAGTTTAGGTGTCGGGTTATGAATTGCAAGGTTAATAGTTCAAAACCACCAGTCAAATTTAGGAAGAAAGAAAAAAAAATAAGGCTGTCTGCTCCCATAAAGGTTTCCAGTCTCACAAACTCTATTTAGGGCCAGTATGAGTCAGAATCAGCTCAATGATAATGGGTGGTAGTTGTCGTTTGGGGGTGGAGTGGGGTGGGTGGGTGTTAGACTATACGTCAGAGTGGATTGAGGTAAAGCAGGAGACTGGAGGTGACAATGATTAGGGAGAACTAATAATGATGAAAAATAATCTGGTAGAAAACTACTCAAGAGATTGAATCTAGGGGAGTTAGTCTCTGATTGGATGTGTATAGGAGGAGACAAGAAAGCATAATACGAATTAGGTTACTGAGTTTTGAACTTTTGAGTACTAGAGCTTGTGTTTAACTGTCATTTACTACCTGTATAACTTCTCTAAGCCTAAACTTCAATCTAAAACAGAAATACTAGCCTCTACCTTTAATAGTTGCTGTGTGTGCCGTCTATTAAAATCCACACTCAGAGGGACCCCTTAAGATAGTGCCCCTTGGATTTTCTAGAAGGCAATCAGTTCAACAGGTCTTTTCTCCCTGGGAGATATGACTGAGTTTGAACTGTTGACTCTTCAGTCAGCAACCAAGCACTTAACCAATGCTACATCAAAGGTACTTTCTGCTTCATACTGACACTTGTAACCAATGCTACATCAAAGGTACTTTCTGCTTCATACTGACACTTGTACTAAAATGATCCACAGACAGAGATGAGCTCAATGAGCAGAACACGAAAGTGTAGCTGACAGGTTGTTACTAACCTGAAAGGAGGAGGATTCAGATAACGGACCACCCTCTAGTACATTGGGACTTGAATGGACAGTATAGAACAAGCAATCCCATTTGGAAATGTCACATAATTGATTAACAATGATTCATATACCAAAGTTCTTTATGCCTTTGTCTTTAGCAACTTCATTTGAACATGATTGTTATTGCCACCACAGTGGTTTTGAACTCTGAGTGAACCCATGCATGACAGCACCAAACACGGTCTGGATCTTTATCAGCCTCATAATCATGTTGGGGCGCATTGCTGTGGTCACTTTTCTGCTGACTCTCCCAATAAAACAGGATATAAGAGGAAAATGAATTGCTG
Source organism: Echinops telfairi (assembly GCF_000313985.2). Lineage (NCBI taxonomy): Eukaryota > Metazoa > Chordata > Mammalia > Afrosoricida > Tenrecidae > Echinops > Echinops telfairi. The sequence continues at coordinate 11,299,455 of NW_022109767.1, forward strand.
GCCTAAGAACATAGTAACATTAATCCAAGCCAGGTTGGAAGGTACCTTTTACATAAATAGGTGGGATTACCACAATTCTTACAGCATTTAGTAAGAACATTTTCTCTTGTAGTGTTTCTTAAAACCAAAGAGAAAAAAAAACCTCACTAAGCCCCTACAGAGAAATCCTGGTACAGGCAGAATATCCACATAGTCGTTTGCATGCATGAATTTAGCAAGACAAGACCTCTAAATGGTAGATCTTAAAATCTTTTGGAAAATGTTAACTTACTTTATCCCACTGAGGTGCATAATGCTTAAGACAATGGTTGCTTTGATAAAGAAGAGAATAAAGAAATCCACCATCTCTGCCATAAATCTGTGGGCCAAGGATGGAATTGCATACTCTCTCCCTGTAATTAAAAAATAAACATTAGGAAAACTAATGCCATATAGGTTTTGAACACAAGGTTGGAAATGGGGTTATAAAGTCAAGGTACAACTTGATAAAAATCCATTATAACTTTGCAATGATTATTGGTAATAATTCCACAAAAATACTTATTAAAATATAGCAACACTACTATTTACTAAATTAAAGTTTGTTTCCACTACTGTAACATTTAAAATCTCATTTCACACATCACTTTGCTAATTAAGGGTACTCAATTCATTTCACAAATGAGAACTCAGTTGACCATAAGCTTATGTCTAAAACTCAAACTTTTTAGGAGAAAGGACGATGGTGGACCACACACTCTGAGGGCTCTTTCGAAAAGGCGGGTTTAGTGCCCAGGTAGCCAAGTGGAAGGAGTCGGTGAGTGAAAGATCCCCCTGGGACAGCACCCCAACCCCACCCCACGCATTTGTCCTGAGCCGGGGCCTTGGTGAGCCAGGATCTGATTCTCGGGACATCTCGGCTCATCAGGCCGCCGCCACCGTGGCCGTGACCAGCTATAGCCCCACTCCACCCCCAGACTGGGCCCGGCGCCGGGAGTCGCTTGGCTGCTCTGCCGAGACACGTGCAGCTGTGGCGGGACCCCAACAGCAGCTGCCCACTCGTGGGACCCCACTAGGAGAGAAGTTTCCCTTTCCCACAGTTCCCCTCTCTCCACGTGGCTGCGATCCCCGTATCTGACCTGCAACCTACCAGTGGCTGACTAGGTGACCTGCACAGGGGACGATCCACCCCCATTGCTGCGTGGGACCTCTCCACCAGCACCCCGTTTGCCGCCCGCCCACTCCCGTCAGTTGAGCTCCTGTTCCGCTCCCTGCCTGGGAGGCTGCGCTGCGGGGCACTCAGCCGCCAGCGCTGCTCACATCCCGCAGGCGCGAGCCGCTGCCGGAGCCCATCCCGCTTCTGCCCTCGGCCCTGCGTTTCCACCTGAGCCTCTTCAGGCTGGTCAGAGTCAGCACGGAGCCCCGTGCCCGTGGACCCGAGCGCGAAGCCTGCCTGTCACAGCATGTTCCTCCCAGTCCGGAGGGCGGGCGCCATTCTCGTTTCCCACAGGAACCGACACTGTCCGTTCCAGGCTCGGTCCACGTCACTGTGGAGCCTGTACAGTTCACAAGGCCGGCGGCCAAAAGATAAGCGTTCTCTGCTGCTAAGGCTCTGCGGTCTCCGCTGGAGCACTCTGTCCGCTCCGGCTGGCCCATGCCACTGCAATGCCCTGTGTGATCCCCAGCGCCAGCTTCTAAGCCTGCCCGCCTGCCCCCGCCCATTCCTGGCCCCAGAGGCGGGCGCTGCAGAAGCGTCTCCCTCAGCATCCCTTGCAGCCCCAGTCCTTTCATGCCAGCACAGGAGGCTCGCTGCTGAGTGCGTCTCCCGTCAGTGTAGCCTCTGCCTACTGGCTTAACTCTACAGGACTGCAGGGATCTGGGGAGTGCATGCTCCATCTGAAAAGCTTTTTCCCCCTCACATAGCCTGGCTCTGGAGCCCCAGGTCACCACTTCCCGTGGCAGCAAGGGTTCGCCCACCTCTGCCTTCTATTAGGCATCTCTAGAAATTGGAGGGAAAAGGAGGGGGGGGGGGGCTATTTATTTTTCTTGCTGGTTTTTCTTTCACTTTCTTTTCTCTTCTTTCTTCCTCCCTTTTCATTATTATTACTTCTTTTTTGCTCCTCTTTTATAGGTTTTCCTTCTCTCCCTTCTTTTTCCTTTATCACTATTATTATTACTGCTTTTTTCTTTTTTTATAGCTTTTCCTTTTTCCTCTCTCCTTTTTTTCTTTTTTACTCCTAAAACTTTAAAAAATTTATTATTGTTTTTTTATTAAACAAAAACAAAAGGGCTGCTAAGGGTGCCTTGACAAACCAGGTCAAAGCAGCCTTGAGGCACTAACTGAGGCTCTAGCCCCCATTCCAGTCACTGAAACTTCTCACCACTGCTGGCCACTAAGCCATTGGGGAACTCTGCCTACACGGCAGTCTGACTCATCTCTTAGGATAGAATCCTTAATAGTTACACAGATAAGGTCCCCCTGGTCTCCTAGAAACATGGGGCCTACAAAAGGATCAAGGAAAAATCAACAGACCACATCATTCCCGACAAGAAAACCAGAGACAAAACACAGTAGCACAGCTAACGTCTCTCATAGAAGAATCAGATACAGATCTGTCACAGAAGGAAATCTTCAGAAATCTCGCTGTAACACAGGAGCTGAGGGAAGCAACCCAGGATAAAGATGCAATGATAGAGGAGATAAAGTCCACAATAGAGGGGATGAAGTCCACACACCAAAGGGATCTACAGGAACTAACAGGAGGTAACAGAAGCCACACACAAGGTCACAGAATTTACGATTAGGCTTGAGGAGGCAGAGAACCATATCAGTGATCTCGAGGACTCTCAAACAGACCTAAGCACACAGGAAAGACAGTCAGATAGGAAAATTAAAGAAGCAGAAGATAACCTGAGATCAATGACAGATGCTATGAATAGGATACTGTTCAAATAATTGGTTTACCGGTGCACACCACATCACACAAGTCGACACCAGGCAAAGGAATTTCTGGAAGAAAACTTTCTCAACCTAACAAGTGAGAACCAGATGCTCATCCAGGAAGCAGAAAGGACGCCAGCTAGGCCCCAAGAAGAACACGCCAAGACATATAATAGTAAAAATATCCAACTCCAAAGAAAAAGAGAAAAATTTAAGGGAAGCAAGAGAAAGGAAGATAGTCACATACAAAGAAGCTCAGGTAAGAGTACACTCAGACCTATCAGCACATACCAGGAGGAGGAGGAGAGAGTGGAGCAACATCTTCCAAAAGCTGAAAGAAAAAAAAGGCCTCTCCCAGAATCCTTTAACCTGCCAAGTGATCCATTAAGATAGATGGTGAGATTAAGGGTCTTCTAGGACAAGAATATGCTACAAGACACCCGACCCTGCGGAAGATACTGGCTGACTTAATGGCCAGAGGATCAACCTCCACCAAGAACAAACAGGAGACCACCATATAGCCCATCTCCATCTACAGGCCAACATGCCAGCAATAATTACCAGGACAACGGGGTCTCAGAGGGAAGAGAAGACAAGACAACTCTCCACTCAAACACAGCACACTGATACGAAGGGAGATAGGAAAACACCCAAAACACAAGACAGGTTATGACAACTATGAATCCACAGATTGTGATAATGACTCTAAATTCCAATGGACTCAATTCATACATTAAAAGAAAAAGGCTGAAGGACTGGCTCAGAAAACAATCCATCAATCTGTTGCCTGCAAGAGACACACCTTAAGCGCACAGACAAAAATATGCTAAGAATAAAAGGCTGGCGGAAAGTATACCAAGCAAATGGCAACTTAAAAAAAGCAGGGGTGGTTATCTTAATTTCCGACAAAATGGACCTCAAAGTTCAAACCATATAAAGAGACAAGATGGGATACTACATAATGCTCAAAGGCTCAGTAAACCAAGAACCAGTTAGCACATCGATTATTTATGTACCCAATAATGCTGCAGCGAATTTTGTCAAACTATTAAAAAGATGAAAAAAGAAATCACGGATTCAACAGTCACAGTAGGTGACTCCGCTAACAGAGAAAGACAGAGATCATTGGGAAAGAAGCTCAGCAAAGAGGCCATTGAGCTAAACAATGTAATTAGGCAACAGGGCCTGATAGACATTTATAGAGCTTTCCAGTCAAATGCCCCCCCCCCCAAAAAAAA
>NW_022109767.1:11305136-11306869 GCF_000313985.2 Echinops telfairi
GATAGAGGAATATGGAAGAGTGACAGGATACAAAATCAATAAACAGAAGTCGGTAGGTTTTCTATACACATCAGACAGGACCATGGAAGAGGAGATCAAGAAGGAAGTACCCTTCACAGTAGCTAAGAACAAACAAATACCTAGGAATATATTTAACAACAAAAAACTAAAGACCTATACAAGGAAAACTGTAAGACCCTACTAGAGGAAACCAAAAGCGACCTCCACAAATGGAAGAACAGCCCCTGCTTGTGGATTGGAAGGCTTAACATAGTGAAGATGACAATCTTACCTAAAATACTTTACAAGTTCAATGCTATTCCAATTCAAATAACAATAACCTTCTTCAAAGGATTGGAAAAACTGATCAATTTCATATACCCAGTGGAAGCAACAAGTAAAATACGATCAGTCATCTGCGTTCCAATGTTTATTGTGGCACAATTCACAATCACGAAGACTTGGAAACAGCCTAAGTCTCCATCAATAGATGAGTGGATTAGTAAACTCTGGCACATACACACAATGGAGTACTATGCAGCACTGAAAAGCGTGGACAATCACATGAAACGTCGTTTTGTGGGAAGAGTTGGAAGGAATCATGCTAAGCGAGGTAAGCCAATCTCAAAAGGACAGGTAAAACACGAGTCCCCTGAGTTAAGTACAATCGGCACGGCAGGAATAGAAGAATAGACACCTATCTCGCAATAAACGGGTGGAAGCCTAGGTAGTCAGGGGAGGGCAGACCACACCCAGGGAGGTACATGTGAGTCCAACATAAAGAAGGGGAGAGGGGGAAGGAGGAGTGAGAATCTGGGTGGGGAGAAACTGAGGCGATGACATGGAAGGAACAGGGCGCTAACCCACCCAGGGGGGGAATATTGGTTGTGTGCCCACAGAACAGGAATATGCCAGGAGGGCAACGTAATGTGTGGAGGAATCCATAAAAAGACTAAACTATATACCCGGCCCCAACCAGAATCAGCCGGACCCCACCATGGAAGGGAGTGCCACAGAAAATGAAAACAGATCGTTTGGTGAGGGAAAAGGAACCGACCTACCATACCCAGAAGGAAGCTGAAGCAAATGAAGGGGGAGGAAGGGAGTGGAGCACCAGGGCCCACCAAGCTCAGAGGACAATAGCCCTGCTCGAAGCAGCCAATGCACAGAGAGGACCATGTGGCTGGCCCCACTGTGAGATGCGACATCCTGCACTGACCCATGGGCCTACATGGGACAGCACTGGAGACACAGTGTGGGATGTGTGACCCAGCTGACTCCACCACACTAAGGCAAAGCTTGCAATAGAATGGCGGAGGGAGCAGAGCAAGGAAATCCCGAGGGAGTATCAAAAATAGACTTTGGGGTCAGGGCGTGGCACCCCATCAGACTCATCTGGAAAACACTCCTACAGGTCAACAAACAGACCTTGAACTATTAACAGGCTTTTATTTTTTTTCTCTTTTTTTTTTAGATTTTGTATGTCAGTGGCTCTTTTGTTTGTTAGTTTGTCGGTGTTGCTGCCATTGTGGCCATGTTATGTGCCACTTTGTTTGGTGCTGTCGAGGCCATCGCAATTTTATGCGCATGTTATAATCTCTGCAAGTCTATCGAGATAAGATAGGCTGGATAAACAATGTGGAAAAGAAAACAATGGCACCTATGGTCCCAGAGGGACATGGGAGAGTGGGAGAAGGGAAGAGGTTCTGGGCAACCCAGGGTTAAGGGAACAA
>NW_022109767.1:11307892-11309338 GCF_000313985.2 Echinops telfairi
ATCAGCTCATTTTTTTCCCCTCCCACCCTGCTCCCCCTTCCCTCATGAATCCTTGATAATTTATAAATTATTATTTTACCAGATCTTGTAGGGCTCTCCACTTCTGAAGACAGTGTTCTCATCTGTCATGGGAAACTTTAGGGAGCAATTCTACTCTATTCTACAGGGTTGCAGAGTCAGCCCTGATTTGAATGGTAGCGAAAGAATTTGACACTTCGATTTACACCACGTCCAAGCCACAGTGGTGTAGCCTGGGGGCCTGAAATCCTGGCCTCTGAAATGTTCTTGGAGTCTATGGAACAAAAAGAAATCTGAAGGGGCAAGACCAAGACTCTAAAGTGGATGGGTAGGGTTTCCCAAGAAATTCTCATAGGACAGCCCTTGCTACCCTAGAAGAATGAACAGGTGCATTGCCATGATGGAAAAAACACTTGCTTAGCACACCCTCCTGGCTTTTCCTCACTGACGCTATTTTAGATTTTCATAATAAGTCCCCAGGACTATCCTGTGTCCTTTGAGGAAATCTATTAAGATTACCCCTTTGGAAACTCAACCAGCTGTCAGTGCAGGGCTCGAATGATAGACATTAGAGCTGACCTCACTTCTTGGATTTACGTGACCCAGTAAATCCCTTTGGAAGCCACTGTTTTAACTAGACCGTTGAAGGCACCCTAAAGAGACTGAGCCAAATGCAGTAGACAGCTGAGCCCAGATCTGAGAAAAACGTTCAAACACGTTTCCTTTGAAATAAACCAGTGTATTGGAACTGGAATCCTAGCAGCAATATTTTTTGACTCAGCCTAGCAGGAAAGTCAAGCATAAAAACGTATGCAAGATTCAACCAGGGCTTCATTCCATTTGTATTAATGCACACCTTTTAAATCGATCGGTTGGTTCCACCGTTCCTAGGACACCACTGCATGCCTGGCATGACCCATTAAGCCCTACCCAAGGTGGGTTTGCCATCTGGGAGTTAAGCTTTGGGTCTCAGTATCTTCATCGAAAGCTAAGAGGATACGTTAGAAGCCAACCGGGCGTGGTAGGGGGAGGAAATGCAGGCAGCAAAGACCTCCTCACATGCGACTACCCAAAGCAAACTCACAGCACTGTCATGGAGTCCACGCCCGTGGGGGGCGGGGACCAGCCCCTAAGGAAGAGAATCAATTCGGTGTCTCAAGTCTAACGGAGGAAGGCATACTATGCTAGCTCGTTGTCCACTTTGGGGACCAACGGTACCTGATGGGCTCGGGGCGACAGGGACGCGATCTGCGCCGGCCAGACTTCGCCCACGATTGCCTGGACCCCCCCACCCCCCACCGCACCCCCATTCTGCCCCACGCCGCTCACCAGCTGCTCACCTGCCTGCCGCCCGATGTCGCTGGCAGTTCTCGAAAAGGTGGCGGCGGGACCCACTCTCGTCACCGGCAGGGTCCTGACGGATCCTGG
>NW_022109767.1:11309815-11313248 GCF_000313985.2 Echinops telfairi
GGCCGGCTCGCGGTCCCCTCCGCCGTCGTCCTGCGCCGGAGGGCGGCCTCGGGCTTCCTCCGGCCCCTCCGCCATCGTCGCTCAGCAGCACCCGCCGCAGAGCCGGTCACTGCGCAGTCTCCCGCCCCCCGGCCCTCCCCAGCTGCGCCGTCGCCACCGCAGCAGCCGCAGGCGTCAACAATCCGCCGCCGGAAGCGGAAACCCCGCCCCTGAGAGGCGGCGCCAGCGCGCCCGGAGAGTGAGTCGGCGGAGGGGAGGCCCTCCCCGTTGACTGTGGGGGGTCCGCGACTGTCCCGGGAGGGTTACTGACCAATTGCTGGCCCGGGCTGCTCCCTGACCCCTATCGTTTTAAATTAAAACACAAGACCCGAGGCTTCTCAAGAGAATCCCAAGGGAAGTAGATCCTGGATGTTCGGGGAGAAAGTGCAGAAAAAAGGAGTGTTAGGGGTCAGCATCCTCCCCACCCCGGGCACTACTGTTTCCATCGCCAGGCACCGTGGTTCTCAATTCTGTCCGTTCGCATTCCTGCCGATTTATCAGTCTTCGGCCATTTGTAACTGAGAAGGTGATACAAGACACATACAAGAGATGTGTTGCCGATTTAAGGACTGCACTCTGTCCCTACGCTGGAGTTAACCTGAGCCTATTGTAGATGAAAGAGACCCCCGATCTTGAGTGTAATTTTTAGAGACACATTTGTTAAGTTTTATGCAAGACAAAAACAATACATCTGGGTGAGGGAGACCATTGACCCAAGGACATGGCATCTAAGGGTTTCCAGGGAGCTCTTGTGGTGTAGTAGGTAGCTTTGGGCTGCTAGCCTCAAGGTGGGCAGTGCGAGACCACCAGTTGCTCCGACGGAGAATGACGGGGCTTTCTACTCACGTAAAACAGTTACCGTCTTGGAAACCCACGGAGGCAATTCTACCCTGTCCAATAGGGTCTCTATGAGCCGGCAAGGACTTTATGACAGTGAGATGAGGGTTTACAGAGAGCCAGGATCTAAGGATTTATGGGAGCCATGGTGGTGTAGTGGGTTATGCATTCAGCTGGTAACCACGAGGTCAGCTGTTCAAAACCATTAGCCCCTCTGCAGAGAGAAAGATGAGGCCTTCTCCCCTGTCTTATAGGGTGGTTAGGAGTGGACAGCGAGTGGGTGAGAGTGGCTTTATTTTAATTTTTTGAGAGTGGCTTTAAAAGGACACAGAAAGACCAAGTAAACTGTCCTGAAGGTATGATAGGCAGCACCAGGTCAATACCCCACAGTTGCAGGTGGGACTGCAGTGGTGGGAATGACCATGCCTAGGCCAGGTACATGATGCTACATGATGCTAGATGATGCCAGGTACATGATGCTAGATGGAAGAGCCTACAAGGTTGGAGCCGGGTATGACTCAGGACCATGCCGCCTTAGTTCCACAATTCCCATTAAAGGTCTCTTTAATTCCCATTCAGGAGACCCCCATCTCAAATGTAGTTTAAGGAGAACATTTATTCAGTCTCAAAAGAGCCAAAGACAGCACACAGACACAAATGAAGCATGTAGGTGAGGGAGGCCATTAGCAGGAGGTCAAAATGGTGCCCAGAGGTTGGTTGAGATACAGAGCTTTCAAAAGAACATGGGAGGGCAAAGGAAACTCACACAAGCATGAGAGGTAGCAGATCAAAACATCACAATTATAGGTGGGTCCATTGAAGCAGAACAGGACCATGATGGAGACACATACCAGGTTCTCTGCAGGAGAAAGATTAAGCTTTCTACTCTTGTAAAAAGTTATAGTGTTGGAAATTCACACGGGCAGTTCTACCCTGTCCTTTAGAGTGGCTATGAGTAGGAATCAACTTGGTGGCTGTTGAGTTTGGTCTGAGCTTCCTTGTGAATTGAATTAATATCTTAATCAATGTTTTAATATTATGAAGACAATGAAAAATTCATTTGGTCAAATTTTTGTATGTGTACATCAGTTTTAGAACCTAGACCTTCTAACATGATAATGGGACAGGAGGTAAGTAAAAAGAAATAGAGGAAAGGACTAGGAGGCTAAGACATTTGTAGAGGTATAAATATAGCCATGTATGTATGTAAATATATAAATATATCAGGATAAGAATTTAGGTATATGTATAGATAGTTATATGTTAAGTATTAAGGTAGTACATGAACACTGGGCCTCTACTCAAGTACTCAATGCAAGAGCACTTTGTTCTAATAACCTGGCATTCTGTGATGCTCACCTTCCCCACATGATCACTGAAGACAACAAAATGGGTGCATAAGCAAATGTGGTGAAGAAAGCTGGTGGTGCCTGGCTATCAAAAAATATAGCGTTTGGGGTCTTAAAGGCTTGAAGCTAAACAAGCAGCCATCTAGCAGGGAAGCAACAAAGCCCACATGGAAGAAGCACACCAGCCTATGCAATCACAAGATGTCAACAGATCAGATACCAGGCATCAGAAGACCCAAAACAAACAATCATATTGATGTAAACGAGGGATGTTGGAGTGGAGACCCAAAGCACATCTATAGACAATTGGACATCCCCTCACAGAAAGGATCATGGGTAAGGGACAAGCCAGCCAGGGTGCAGTATAGCACCAATGAAACACACAACATTCTTCTGGTTCTTTAATGCTTCCTCCTGCCCCACTATCATGATCCCAGTTCAACCTTACAAATCTGGCTAGACCTGAGCATGTGCACTGCTACAGATAAGAGCTCTTGACATATGGAACTCAGGACAGAAAAACCCCTCAGGAACGGTAATGGGCGTAGGGATACCATGAGTGTAGGGGAAAGTTGGGGGAGAAAGGGAGAACCGATCTCAAGGATTGATGTATTCACACAAACACGCTCCCCCAACCCAGGGACAAACAAAAGAATTGTGGGTAAAGGAAGACAGCAGATGGTGTAAAATATGAAAATTAAAATAATTTATAAATTATCAAGGGTTCACAGGGGTAGGAGGGTGGAGGAGGGAGGAAAAAATGAGGAGCTGATACCAAGGGCTCAAGTAGAAAGAAAATGTTTTTAAAATTATGATGGCAACATGTGTACAAATGTGCTTCATACAATGGATGGATGGATTGTTATAAGAGCTGTAAGGGCCCCCAATAAAATGATTTAAACAAATTTTAAAAAGAAAAAAAACTTGTTAAAACAAAAAACAAAACAAAAGCCTAGACCTTTACAGTTACTTGAATTGGATCTTACAGAATGTGTTTCATTACAAAAAGGGGGAGTGGGAATGATTAATAAGCCAAGTGAGTCAAGAGTATTACCTTTTCAGATGAAAGTCTGTCAGGTTAAAGATCTACAATAACTATGGATGAACAATCTGGAGGAGAAAACAACGGGACTGACAGTTCCTGGGGGACATGGGAGAGGGGGAGGAGGGGGTAAGGGAAGAGGTGTTAACAAACCCCCTGGAACAAG
>NW_022109767.1:11315711-11318936 GCF_000313985.2 Echinops telfairi
TTTTGAGGTGTTAAGTAAACCAAACCCAAAGCAATCCCATTGCATTAATTCTGGCTCAGCCTCCTGTTTGACAGAGTAGAACTGCCCTAAAGGGTTTCCAAAAGGAGAATCTGTAAGGAAGCAGACTGCCCCATCTCTCTCTGGTAGTGCACAGAGCTGGTTGGCTGAAACCTTTTGCTTAGCAGCGAATTTCTAAGATAAGTACTTGGGGGTGGGGTGGGCGTGGTTAATGACACTCAGAATCATTCTGCACATTGTTGTGTGAGAATGTAAAAAGTAAAAGATAAAATTTTCGCCTTGTAAGAAGGCAATGATCCAGTTATGGGAGAGGGAGTTCCTGAAAGACTTGACGACCTATTCTAGACAGTACAACTATTCAAAATAAAGGAAAGTTAATGATTGCCTTTGCAAATGTGATTTTTAAGTCAACTGTGAGGAAGTTATAATATTAAGCCAACAAGTAATCTATGCTATATTATTGAATAGATATATTAATCAGGATTCTTGGTTGCAATGTACAGAAGACTCAAATCCTCACAAATGGACCAGGAGTTAACATCATGATAAATAGATAACTGATTGAAGTTGTCAAGGATTTCTTCGTGCTTGGATTCACAATCAGCGCTCATGGAAGCAGCAGTCGAGAGATCAAAAGATGTGTTTCATTGGGCAAATCTGCTGTACAAGACCTCTTCAGAGCATTGAAAAGCAGGAAATTTACTCTTAGGAGTAATGTGCACCTGACCCAAGCCATAGACTTTTCATTTGCCTCAGCTGCATGTGAAATTTGGACACTGAGTAAGGAAGCCTGAAGAAGAATCTAAGCATTTGAATCGTGGTGCTGGCCAAGAATAAAGAAAGTACCAGGGACACGTTACTCCTGTCTTGGAAGCAGTCACACCAGATTGCTCCTTGGGAGGTAAGGAGGAAAGACTTCCTCTTACATTCGTTGGACATCGTGTTTGGTGAAGAAGCGGGACAGGGGGAAAGAGGAACACGCTCAAGGAAATGGATTGACTCAGTGGCTGCAACAATTAAACTGTTGAAAACAAGATTACGCTTAAAGTGCATCAGAGGGGGATCAACTGACGAGGTTTTAACTGCTCAAGTCAGGCTTATGCTTTTGATCGTCTATAGTCATCTCCCTAATGCACTCTGTTTGTAACCACTTTCATCCCTACCCTCCATTATGGATGGAGATCACCAGAGGTTTGTTTCCTACGTAGTTCCCACAAATGTATCTTGGGCTCCCACTGTCATCCGTAGCCTTCTGCAAACTGGAGTTTCACAATCTAGGCTCTGATACTAGTCCTCTTTTGACTTCGGATCATATGATTTATAATCCTTTGGTGACTGATGTTGGTGTGCTTCTTCCATGTGGACTTAGTTGACATCTCACTTACAGGGCTGCTTGTTTGGAAACTAGCCATTAAGACCTTATCTACCAGCTAATTTCTTCATCACATTTTGCTAACGCACCTTTATCTTCTGGATTTCCTTCCTGAGGTCAAGTATCAAGCAGGGCCATGATTTAAGAACTAATGGTAAGAAACTAGAGAGTTGGAGCTAGGGGACACCATGTCTCATGGTAGGGCCAGCCCTATGGTCTTCTCTGTGCATTGGCTGCTCTGAGCAGAAATTTTGTCTTCATTTGTCTTAATTTGCACCTATGTGTTCTGAGCAGACCCACCCCTCTCCTCAGACTGTACTGTATCTTCAGTGCTGTTCTCTGTAATACATTCTTCTGGGGAGGAGGTCCACGTAGTTGGGCCATCCCCACAGTCTGTGGCCATTCCCACAGACCTCTGTTAGTTTGCTGCTTCATGCTGGTATGTTGCCTTCTAGTCTTGGCACACCAGGTGGAGGTCTGGTCCCTCTCTCCTTTTCCTGTGGAGACATAAACAAAACCCTCCCCTTGGGTGGGTTAGTGCTCTCTTCCCCCACTACTCACATCTTAGTTGTTTTTTTTTTCTTTTCTTTTCCCCTCCGTTGTAGTTGGCGTGCCCTCACTGACCCATAGCACTATGGGGACAATATTGGAGACACAGTGTGGGAATTGTGCCCAGTGGGACACTCCCCCCAACCCCCCCACACTGGTGCAATACACAAATGGAACTGCAACAGAGCAGCAAGGGGAGAAACGCTACTAGGACCCCAAGTAGACATTGGTGACAGGGCTTAGCACCTCATCAGACTCAATCAGAAAACATTCCGAAAGGCATAAAGATCAACAGACAGAACTGGAACTATTTAAAGGCTTTATTTTTTTCTTTTCTTCACGTCTATTTATGTAAGATAGGCAGGATAAACAATCCTGAGGAGAAAACAATGGGCCCAATGGTTCTGGAGGGAGATGGGAGAGGGGGAGGGAGGGAAGGAAGGGGGAAATCAGCAAACCCAGGGACAAGGGAACAACAAGTGATCTAAAATCCATGGTGAGGAGGGCACAGAATGACTGGTGTGTTTGACCAAGTGCAATGTAGTTGAGAGGAATTACTGAGAGCCAAATGAAGGTCAAACATAATAGTGGGACAGGAAGACAGTAAAATGAAATAGAGAAAAGGACTAGGAGGCAAAGGACATTTATAGAGGTATAAATACATGCACGTACACATGTAAATATTTTAATATGTAATGATACAGATATAGGTCTATGTACATATATGTTAAGTATCAAGGTAACAGATGGACACTGGGCCTCTACTCAAGTACTTCTTCAACACAAGAACATTTTGTTCTAATAACCTGGCATTCTGTGATGCTGACCCTTCACCACACGATCACTGAAGACAAAATGAGTGCATAAGCAAATGTAGTGAAGAAAGCCGATGGTGCCCAGCTATTAAAAAATATAGCATCTAGAGTCTTAAAGGCTTGAAGATAAACAAGTGGCCATCTAGTGGGGAAGCAACAAAGGCCACAAGGAAGAAGCACACCAGACCAGTGTGATCATAAGGTGTCAACGGGATCAGGTATCAGGCATCAGAAGACCCAAAACAAACATATTGATGGGAACAAGGTGGGGGGGTGGGCAGGGTTAGAATGGAAATCCAAAGCCCATATGTAGACAATTGGACATCCCCTGACAGAAGGGTCACAAGTAAGGGACGAGCCAGCCATGGTGCAGTATAGCACCGATGAAACATACAACATGAAACTAGTTCTTTAATGCTTCTTTGCCAGTCCAGCTCCGGGAGGGTTGAACTGGATCCCTGAAGGAGGTGT
>NW_022109767.1:11319857-11323806 GCF_000313985.2 Echinops telfairi
TACTTCTCAAGACTGCCCTTGCATCTACTCCAGGTGCGGTAAACATGACAATGCACAAAATTCTCAAGAATAGATTTAACAACAGCAAATATTTGAGGGATGTTGGAAACCCTTCCTGGGAAGCTCTGTAGATGCTTCTTCCACCAGGCTGTAGCTTTGCTAGACAGCATGGCTGGTATGGCTCCCAACACTTCCTCCCCTCCACTAACATGATCCCAGTTCTACCTTACAAATCTGGCTAGACCAGAGCATGTACACTGCTGCAGATAAGAGCTCTTGGCACATGGAATCCACGGCAGGTAAACCCCTCAGGAACAATAATGAGAGTAGCAATGCCATGAGGGTAGGGGAAAGGTAGGGAGAGAAAGGGGGAATCGATTGCAATGATCAGCGTATAACCCCCACCCCACCAGGGTGACGAACAATGGAAATGTGGGTGAAGGGAGACAGTGGATAGTACAAGACATGAAAATACTAGTTATTTATAATTATCAAGGGTTCATGAGGATTGGAGGGTAGGGGAGGAAGGGAAAAATGAGGAGCTGATACCAAGGGCTCAAGTAGAAAGAAAATGTTTTGAAAAGGATGATGGCAGCATGTGTACAATTGTGCTGACATAATGGATGTTTGGATTGTTATAAGAGCTGGTAGAGCCCCCAATAAAATGGATTTTTTTTTAAGCGGAACCAGCATTACATAGAGGGACATTAAGCTTTGTCTAAGGGCGATGAGAGACAAGTGTTACGTTTGGATTGTGGTGCTGGAGAAGAATATTGAAAGTACCACGGCCACACTTCTGGTTCGTCCTTGTAGCAGTCCATGGTACTTTCAATATTCTTCTCCAGCACCACAATTCAAAGGTAACACTTGTCTGTCAAGGAACCCAGTAAGAGATACTTGCACCCAGAACAAATTGAGGTCGCATCTGTAGTGTGGTTAACTGGCCAACTAGCGAGTTCGATGCAGCATAATCATGAATACAATGGTTTCTCCCTGTTAGCCAGGCTGCATGAGACTCTTGCTTGTGTCTAGAGTGTATCTGCCAGTGGCTCAGTCTGACTGGATACTCTACAGACGGGTCTGGGGCTTCCACCTGCCCCCATAGCCAAATTGGGTGTTCATAATTTCAGCTCTTATGCTTTTCTTCTCACCATATTCAAATTTTGTCATTGTCATCTTTGCATCACACCAGCTGGTGTGCTTCCTCCGTGTGGACTTAGATGCCTTCCTGTTTGAATACAAGTCTTTAAGACCCCAGACACCATCACGATTGACAGCCAGGCACCATCTGCTTTCTTCACCACCGTTTGTTTTAGCACCCTTATCTTCAGTGATCATTTCATTAAGGTGAGTATTGAGCAGGGCCATGATGTAAGAACTGAGTGGTCTTAAGTTGGAGCTAGGATTGAGTGTAAGCCCGAAATCCATTCCTGTATCTATGCCTTTTTTAAAAATTTGCTGTACCTTAGGAGTTAATACATATGTCATATAATTCCATAGTTCAATCATGTCAAATATAATTGTACAATTTATTCCATAATCATGTATCTTTTACAAAACATTTCTTCCTGGAGTTCTTGACATCATCTCCCTCTTTTATTTCCTCCACCCCACCATATCCCCCTTCCCCAAACCCTTGTTATATTTTCTTTTGCTGTAAGCTCAAGACCCTGGGTTTCATTTACCGAAAAATAAAGAAACAAGTCATACAGCTTCAAGAGGGTGAGCCCCAATGGCCACTCACCTCTGAGATACACCCTAACACAAACAAGCATAAAAAGACTATAAGAGAATGGCCATCACAGGATTGCCAGAATAATATGTATCTTAATGCAACATACAGCGTGTTGATGTACCAAGACCTTGTTTGTTAGCCAATCAACAGTATACTGCTCTTGGCATCTCTGTCTTCTACTTCAGACACTGTGTGTTTTCTGGCTTAAGTGGAGCTCCTATTTGGGGTCTCACCAATGCAGCCTGTGGAGCATGAACGTGCACCTCCAAGGTCTGCATTCAGTGTCCCAGTGTTCTGTGGCAGCCGGCCTGAGTTCTTGGGATACCCCCAGATGCCCTAGGTCAATTCTGCCTTCCTGCTGCATGCCACTAAAGACCATCCCACCTAATGATACCAAGAGAATCGTCAGTCTCTCCTCCCCCACCTGGCGGTTAGCCCTCCCTTCACTCCCCCCAACAGACATGCACCTATGTTCGCCTAAACTTGACCATTCCCTCTCTCCTCTCCTGTGCTGCCTCTCCCATCAGTAAGCTTAAGCCGCATCCCTCTGACAAGGCCACCTCCTTCCACAGGGGGCCTCACCCCAGATCCACATGGAACCCCTGGGCAGACAACATCCCCGGCCCAGCTCCCCTGACCATTGGATTCTGTTAGTTCTATGGGGTGGTTTACCTCGGTTCTTGCGTCGCAGCACTGAAAGAATTCACTCGAAAGTAGCACTTCGGTAAATCCAAGTGATTTATACGAGGGGAAGAACGTTTCAGGTATTGCAGTCTGGAAAAGTACACGCTATTTCTGGAAAGCATACAAGGCCGCGCAGGGACTGCATGGGAGCACGTGACTGAAGATGGCCACTTCAGTAGAATGCGAAAATAATTCCAGAACAGGAGCACGAAACCACGCATGCGGAACCAACAGCAGGAAAACCCCCAGAGGCCAAGAGAGTGCGGAGGGGGGTGGGGTGGGGGGCCGGCGCGGGGGGCAAAGGGCCCACAGGTGTTTTTACATTGCACACTCGGGAGAGATTCCCACTCTTCGCTTGCAGCAAGCACCTGAAAGAGTAAATAAAATAGGGGCTCGGGCCTGCCCCCTGAGTGCTTTAATCCCCTCCTATCCCCGCTGGCTGTGGAGGCGCTGTTGAGGGTATTGGCTGATCTTGTTGGCTGAGTCTAGGCGCACCTGTGTGATGTAATATTGCTAGTGCATAAGGTGGGTGTGCTTAGGTGTACCTCCCACCTGGGCGTAAGTGACTTGGGTCTGAGCATGGTCAGTTCTGGATTTTCCCATAGGTGTCTAATTAGTGTGCTGGACTCCTTCTAATCCCCCTCTTTGTGTGGTCCTGCCAGCATTCGGGAAGACAGCCCCCTTTTATCCCTAATCTAGTGACCTGTCAATCCCAGCTGCCCTGCGATGCCCTCTAGCCAAGTGGCCTACACTATCTGTCCTGGAGCAGATGATGTGTGGTTCATTGGCATTGGTCCGGCACTTTAGCAGGCTGTCCGGTCTCCCACCAGAAGACCGGGCAACCTGCAAACTTGAACTTGTGCCCGCTTGGCTGCTAACTTCACTTAGCATCATGTCTTCCAGATTCCTTCATGAGTTGAGGTGTTTCATGGTTTCATCGCTGTTTTTTAGGGATGTGTAGTGTTCCGTTGAGTGTATGTACCAGAGGTTGATTTTTTTTTTTTAAATCCACTTTTCTACAGATGGGAATTGAGGCTGTTGTCAGCTTCTTGCTATTGTGAATTGTGCTAAGATGAACATGGGGAACAAATGTCTGTTCCCGATCGGTTTCTTATTTCTTTGGGATGTATTGGTAATGGTATTACTGGATCATATGATAGTTCAACTTTCATCTGTTTTAGGAATCATCATATCGCCTTTGACAGGGGCTGTATCTATAAGTCCACCATCTCACCACTCCCTCTCCAACATTTGTTGTTATCAGTTTTTTTTCAATTGGGCTACAGTAATGGGTGTTGTTTTCACCTGCATTTCCCAGATGGCTAATGACTGGGGGCATTTCCACATGTATTTATTAGCCAATTGGGCATCATTCTTTGTGGATCGTCTATCCAGGTCTTTTGCCTACCTTCTCAGAGAGCTATTCGTTTTTTTCTTGTTTAAACTTTTAAATTCTGTAGATCTTAGTAATTAGTCCTTTGTCTGTTGAGTTAGTTAATTGTGCCAGCCTGGCCCATTATCACATGTGGG
>NW_022109767.1:11325154-11326788 GCF_000313985.2 Echinops telfairi
TTTTTCCATTTCTTTGAAGAATGATGCTGGAATTTGGATCAGAATTGCATTGCATTTGTAGATTCCTGTAGGTAGTATGGACGTTTTCACAATATTGAGTTTTCTGATCCACAAACAGAATATGCTTCCCTTTGTGTAGCTTGCTTTTGGTTTATTGTAGTAATGTTCTATAGTTTTCTGGGATTTTTTTGGGGGGAGGGGTTAGGTTTATTCCTAGGCACCCAGCTTTTGCATGGCTATTGTGAATAGTGCTGATTCCTCGATATCTTTTTCTGTGTTCTTGTCACTGGTATATAGGAACCTAATTGATTTCTGCTCGTTAAATCTTGTATCCTGCTACTCTACTAAACTCCTCTATTCTTTCCAGCAACCCTATTGCATACCCCTTAGGATTCTGACTATATAAAATTATATAATCTACAAATAGTTTCACTTCTTCTTTACCCAATTGAAACCCTTGATATCTTTCTGTTGTCTTATGGCATTGGCTAGGACTTCCAGCAAAACGTTGAACAGAAGAGGGGAAAGGGGCATCCTTGCTAGGTTCTCTTATTCAGTGGTAATGTTTTCAGCTTTTCTCTATTGGTGTAATATTAGCTATTAGTCATTAGCTATTAGCCATTAGTTTATCATATATGGCTTTTATTGTATTGAGGATTTCCCCTTCTAATCCTGTTTTCTTGAGAGTCATTATTAGGAATGGGTGCTGGATGTTTTTGCATGCTTTTCTTTGTTGATGTGGTGGATTGCATTGTTTTTTTTTTAATGTTGAACCATTCGTACATCCCTGGTATGAATCCCTCTTGGTCATGATGTATTATCTTTTTTTTTTTATATGTTGTTGGATTCTGTTGGCCAGGTTTTTGTTGAGAATTTTTGCATGTACTGTATGTTCATCTGAGATATCGGTCTGTAGTGCTCTGCCCTTGTGTGGTCTTTCCTGATTTTGTCTCAGGGTTATGCTGGCTTCATTGAATGAGTTTGAGAGCTTGCTATCCCATTCCATGTTCTGGAAGAGTTTGTGTAGGATTGGTGTCAGCTCTTCTTTGACTACTTGGTAGAATTCTCCTGTGAAGCCAACTGGACTGGGGCTTTTTTTAGTTGGGAGTTTCTTGATGACCTTGTCTATTTCTTAATTTGCTATGTGTCTCTTCAAGTTCTTAATGTTCATATGTGATGATTTGGGGGAGAGGGTGATTTTCCAGGTATTTTTTCATATCCTCCAAATTATTGAATTTGTAGAAATACAGTCTTTCATAGTACTACGTAATTCATCTTTTTATTTTGTTAGGGTCTGTTGTGACTTCCCCTGTTCCATCCCTAATTCTAGATATTAACCTCTGCCTCTTCTTTTCCTGTGTTAAGTTTGCTAGCAGTTCTTCAGTTTTGTTGATCCTTTCAAAAAACCAACTTTTTGCTGTTGATTTTTGTCACTGTTCTTCTATTTTCTAATAGAAGTGTATTAATCTCCATTCTAATTTTAATGCTTTCTTTTGTTTTGCTGTTAGGATTATGCTCTGTTCTAATTGCTGGAAGTACTGAGGTAAGGTGCTGACTATATTCTTTCCTCTGTTTTCATATGTGCATTTATTGCAACAAAGTGACCTCTGATAACTGCCTTTACTGTGTCCCAC
>NW_022109767.1:11328450-11329581 GCF_000313985.2 Echinops telfairi
GGTCTGGTCTGAATGGAGCAGCAGCACTGGGGTCATGAGAGAGACATTCTCCTATAATGTCCTTCTGAGGGCTTTCAAGCACCACCTTTCAAGTTTATTGGAGAGCATGTGCTAATTACATTCTATTTCAGTTTAAAACAGTGGTCTCAACCTTCCTAATGCCAGGATCAGTTTTATTTGGTCAGCTTCTTGTCTGTATGATTGTCATGTGTCTGGGGGAGGTGTCACTCTTTTTTATTTGCTAACTTTTTGCATGTGATATTTTTTGTTTGTGCCTGCAGCTGCCTATGTGCGTGTTCCAGTCTATCCCCATACATCTCATATAAAGGGTTTTCATTGTTCACCCCTCACATTTTTCAATTATCATCATGTTCTGATCTGTATTTTTGAAAATAGTGATTGAGTATCTCCTAACTCTTATCTCTTCATTATTGATGTCTAAAGCACCATTGTATTCTGCTTAATACATCCCTTTTGTTTGGTGGAGACTCGCTGTGTTTTCTGTGTCCGCATGTGTGTGTTTAAACAAGTTGCATTCTGTAGTAGCTAGTCAGGGGGTCAGTATGTATCCACTGGGGCAAATCTTCCTATTTACTGTTGATGTCAAGCTACTTAATATGCCAGCTCCTCACCAGCATTGTGGTTGTTTGGTTCACCTTCTTCATGTCGTGCAGTTCATGTTGCATTTTATATTTTGAGGATGCACTGCCATGTATCCTGTAGCCTGATCATACATGCAAACATGTTCACTGTCCTGGTGGAGCAGCCCTCTTTGCCCATGGAATTGGCCCTGGGGTTCCCCCTTGGCTTTGTTTGCTGAGAGAGCGGGAACCATGGCTCTGCTCTGTGAGGATGTGTTGCCACCTCTGCGCTGATTCTAGTTCACGGTGACGACTGCCGAATTCAAATACCTGTTCTGATCTGTGCTTCGCAGTCTGGGGGGTATGCTCCTAGGAGCGGAATTGCTCAGCCTTGTGGTCGTTCAACATTTCAAAGGGCTGTTTCTGTTTCCGTGGTGGCATCATGTTAAGATATCATCACGTTAAGAGGGCTCCAATTTCCCCCCACTCTCACCAGCGCCCCTCCCCCACGTCCAAAGGAAGAGCCAAACTCGTGGTGGAGAAGTCCTAC
>NW_022109767.1:11330153-11331102 GCF_000313985.2 Echinops telfairi
CCCTTTCACAGGGGTCACCTGATTTATAACAGTAGCAAAATTATAGTAATGAATTAGCAACGAAAATAATGTTATGGTTGGTGGGTCACCACCACATGAGGACTTGTGAGAAAGGGTGGCGGTGTGAGTAAGGTTGAGAACCACTGGTCTAGAGCGTCTTATTTAATGTGAACTCGGCATGGGTCATTGCTCTCCGCAGTCTCTCAATGGTTGTTCTGTGGGGAGAGCATCCCACTGCCTCTGGCCTTTGACTGTGCATCTTTGTAAGTAGCTTGACTTCTCCTCCTGATGGCTTTGTAGAAATGCTCACCGCATCTTTATTGTTCGGAAATTTCCTCAAGTGTGTCTTGAAATAAGTGTGTTTTTATGCGTGTATGTACTTTTCTCCTGATTCAGTCCTTTCGATGTGTATTCCAGTTAACTTCCTTTTGAGGTAGTCTTCTGCTTACAGGATCCATCAGATTTTTAGTATTGCCGACCTTTTCCTTCGAATCCCTGTACGTGTTGTTTGCAAAGCTGTGCATAATGCCATGCAGCCTGTTACTTGGAAGCCCCTGTCCTGACTGTGAGCCCTCCCCAGACTGCTCGAGGGACTTAGGTTCTCGGGTCGCCAATCTGTGCTTCCCTGTGTGTTCACAGTCTTTCGTGGTGGGTTGTTTGCTCGTGTGCTTTGCCAGTTTTGACTGTGCACTGATCTGTAATATTGTCATTCCTGTTGTAATAGAAAATAATTCTAGTTGCCGGTCACTCTGGATTGGCATGCGGGCTTCTATCAGGCATCTGATTAGTACTGACTGTCTGGTGACTTGAGGGCAGTTTCTGCACCTTATAATCACCATAAAAATCTTCCCCAAACAGTGATTAGTTCAGGCTTTAAAGATGGCTCTCTCTGTCTGAAGCTTTCCGTCAGCGCAGAGTATTAGTCTTTCTTGCTTAGCTATGAGTGTCG
>NW_022109767.1:11332874-11334067 GCF_000313985.2 Echinops telfairi
TACCAATGGCAATAGCAGAGGGCTTTCAGGGAAGGAGAGGGAGGGGAAATGCCAGGCTCCCCATGATGGGGAAAGTGCCAACAATAGTGTGGTGACGGTGATGGCCTTTGGTGCCGAGTCCCCTTGATGCCGATGTGCCATCTGCTGCTGTGGCATTGCCTCGCCGGCACATTCTGGTGCGAATGGAACAGACAAGCTCCCCTCGGCCTCCTTTCCTCTGCCTCTTCTGTTGGCTGCCGCTTCCTTCACTGCCGCCTCTTGTGGGATTAGAATTTGACCAGTTTCCTCGGTAATAAATCAAATAAGAGATCAGATAATAATAGTGTGTATACGTATTTTAAAAAAATGACCATATATAGAGGTATATATAGACATATAGATTAAAAATAACTTTATTATAACATGGTTACATTTTTGTTTATAATGCAAAGGAACCCTGGTGGTGTAATGGGTTATGTATCAAGGTTGCTCACTGCAAGGTCAGTTTTTCAAACCCACCAGCCTCTCTGTGGAAGAAGAACTTGGTTTTCTGCTCTGGCAAAGATTCACAGCATTGGAAACCTGAGAGAGCAGTCCTGTTGGGTCACTGTGGGGTCACTGTGGGTCAGAGCAAGCTGCAGGGCAAGGTTTGATCTACATGACAAAGATAGCCTCAAGGAACAGAAATCATCACTGTGAGTGCCTGTTTTTGAAGGACCAAGTCCTTTTATCCTTTTTTAAAAATATATACTTGCTCCTTTTTAACAAATAGAACTTACAGAGGTATATGTGCACATGAAGGTATTTATGAATATGCATGTGGCATTTTGCATGAGTTTTGCCATGCTGGAGTGCAGTACATTTAGGAAGAAAATGCTGCTGCTAGGTAGTCTTCCGTCCCTCTTTTGGAAGTCCACGTATTTCTTGGTGCAATGGCCAGCACATGTGGTGGCCCCTGGAACGTCAGCCGTGCACCTCTGCTCACATCTACTTCCTGTGGAACTGCCTGACCTTCCGCCTGGAGCGAATCCAAGTTCACAGGACTAGTCCTGCACGACAGCCATGGATGTTCAGCCAGCCCTCATAGGTAACTTCAGGTCAAGGGCAGCAACATTTCAATAACACGATTCTGCAATACTTGGCCTGAAGTGAGTTTTGGAATGAGTTTTGTGAAAATTTACAGTATTTCAGAAACGACACACGAAGATCTCTTT
>NW_022109767.1:11335669-11336889 GCF_000313985.2 Echinops telfairi
TTCTCCCAAGGAGCAGCTGGTGGGTTCGTGCATCCCACTTTGTGGTCAGCTGCTCAACGTGAGACCCACTGTGACACCAAGGCTCCTTGAGCGATGACTTTGGAGCCTGCGGCCGTCAGGGCATTGGGTCTGGCCCATGAGAGAAGCCTTCTGGTTCTCAGACTGTCCTTTGGGCTTAGAGGTGAGCTTCCCCTCCGACTGTGGGTCTTGTCAGCTGAGTTCTGCCCTGCAGGTGAAGATAGGTGAAGGTTGATTTCTAATTGGAAACAGCAGAGTTGTGTCTGTTTATCAGGAGGAGTGAGAGGACTGCAGGAGTGAAGCAGGAGGAGATCAAAGGCTGGGGAGCTGCAGCCAAGTGCTGGGGCGCAGCGCGGCCTCATGGGGGCTCCCGAGACCTAGGCAAGGCGCCTGGTCTCTGTGGACCTGAATCCCTCATTTCCAACAGGCACAACAGCCGAACATGTTACGTGACTGCCAGAGGGGAGGGTGCCTGTGCTTTGGTTTCCCCTGGAGGTTCCCATGGCAAACAAACACCAAAACATATGGCTGTTTCTTAGGGGGGCTGCAAGGTGCTGAGGGAGGTGGGCTGGTCATCTCCCATGGTTCTACTTTTCCTAACTCCCCTTTCTTGCTTTGCCAAGAGGCTTCAGTGGGGATCCAAGGCAAACACCCCCATGCCCGCTTGCCCAGCTGAGTGATCTAGCACAGGCACATGTTATTTACTCACAGTTTGGGCTTTAAAGAAGTCCAGATCCAGGGTGCTGGCTCTCAGGGAATGTCCGTGTCCCTTCTCAGCCTTGTCCCCAGGAGAGGTATCCATCCGCTTGCTTGATATTAGCTGTTCTCTGGACCTTACACAAGATTGCTTTAAGCCGCACCTGATACAAATCCTGCCTCCTTACTATGATAAAGGAACCCTGTTCCCCAAGTGGGCTCACGGCAGAGGTTACATAGCATTTGTTAACACTTGCTTTGGGGGGGACACGGCTTCATCTGGAACACAAACATGTAGCCTATAGACAGTTAGTTTCTGTTGATCAGTCGCCAGCCGGGGTGCCCTTTGCTTCATCCAGGCTGGTTTGTACCTCCTGCCCCCATGCCCCCTGTACACCACCACCTCCCCCTCCCCACCGGTAAACATTTGCCTTATCTGGAGACAAATAGCTGTGGTCACAACGAGGGGACAGTGCTGCTGGCATTTAGTGGCTAGGCCTGCAGGA
>NW_022109767.1:11354568-11356006 GCF_000313985.2 Echinops telfairi
CCTCGCCGCTCCATTCCCTTGCTGTTCTGTTGCACCCCTTAGTGTTTTGCCTCGGTGTGGCAGGATCAGATTGGGTGCAATTCCCACACTGTGTCTCCCATGTTGTCCCCTGCAGAGCTATGGGTCAGTGAGAGGCGTCATGTCTCATAGTCAGGTTGGCCATGGGGCAGGTTTTTATGAGGTTATGTGGGTACACAGACTGTGGTCATGTTATGTGGGCATACAGACTGAGTAGGAGGTGATATATGGGCACACAGACTGTGCTGAGTGGACATGGCATGCAGACTGTGATGAGGTGATGTGGGCACAGACTGTGATGAGGTGATGTGGGTACATAGACTGTGCTGAGTGGCCATGGCATGCAGACTGTGATGAGGTGATGTGGGCAGAGACTGTGATGAGGAGGGGACACGGCCACACAGATTGTGATGAGGGGACGTGGGCACACTGACTATGATGAGGAGAAGATGTAAGTCCACACACTGTGATGAAGTGATGTGGGCACCCAGACTGTGATGAGGGAACATAGTTACGCAGACTGAGATGAGGGTTCATGGGAACACAGACTGATGAGGTGAGGTGGGCACTGTGATTGTCATGAAGATGGGACACGGCCACACAGATTGTCATGAGGGGACATGGGCATAAAGACTGTGATAAGGTTATGTGGGCACACAGACTGTGATGGAGGGAGGTGGGTACACAATTTGTGATAAGGGGGCATGGGCTCACTGACTGTGATGAGGAACAGACATGGGCCCACACACTATGATGAGGTGATGTGGGCTCACAGACTGATGAGGGGACATGGGTACACAGAGTGTGAAGAGGAGGAGCTGTGGGCACACAGACTGTATTGAAGGAATGGGGGCACAGACTGTGAAGGGGAGGTAACGTGGGCACACAGACTGTGAGGAGGAGGAGGCATGTGTATACAAACTGAGGAGGAGACGTGTGTGCACAGACTGTGATGAGGAGGGGACATGGGCACACAGACTGTGATTTCGAGGTGATGTGGGCACACAGACTGTGATGATGAAGGGACGTGGGCACACAGACTGTGATTTCGAGGTGATGTGGGCACACAGACTGTGATGAGGAGTGGACGTGGGCACACAGACTGTGATGAGGGGACGTGGGCTCTCAGATTGTGATGAGGAGGTGATGTGGGCACAGAGACTATGATGAGGAGGAGATGTGGGCACACGGACTGGTGAGGGGTGACCTGTGGTCCGCAGCAACTGCGGTCAGGGGTCAGGACGGCTCATCCCCACTGTGGCGCTTCCTCTGGCCTTGGTGGGTCAGTGCTAGGACCGTCCGCTTCTTGAAGCACCCCTGGGAACCATTCCCCTACAGGGCACCTCACAAACAGTCCACACCCGCCCGTCAATCAGGGGACCCTGCTCACTGCAGCATCACCGAGCAAGTCTCAGTGGGG
>NW_022109767.1:11357800-11358985 GCF_000313985.2 Echinops telfairi
GCCCACCTGGGTCATACAGCCGTGATACCTGGGGGCAGACCTGGGGCAGAGAGGGCGGGCACCAGGGCCCACTTGGGATCCAGAGAAACCAGGCACCCAGTGTCCACCTGAGACAGAGATGCTGGGCACCCGGGAAGCCATTTGGGACATAGAGGTTGAACACCAGGGGGCCCACCTGAGGCAGAGAGGCCAGGCATGAGGAAACCCAGCTGAGGCAGAGACACTGGGCAAAAGGGGGCCCACAAGCCTGGCACCAGGGCACCCCTTGGGATCCTGTGATGCCAGACACCCTGCGTCTAACAGGGAAAGAGAGGTTGGGCACTAGGGCTTCACCTAGGACAGAGAGGCTGGGCACCAGGGAACCCACCTTGGACATACCACTGGGAAACCAGGGCCCCCACATGGGATCCAGAGAAGTGAGGCACCAGTGTCCACCTGGGATAGGGGCTGGGCACCAGGCAACCCACCTGGGGCAGAGAAGTTGGGCACAATGGGGCCCACCTGGGTCATACCACCGCGATACCTGTGGGCTGACCTTTGGCAGAGAGGCCAGGCACCAGGGGGCCCACTTGGAATCCAGAGAAACCAGGCACCCAGTGTCCACCTGCAAATGAGATTTGGGACTACGGGGTGCACCTCGGGCAGAGAAGTTGTGCACCAGGGGGCCCACCTGGGACAGAGAAGTCAGGCATTAAGGGGTTCATATAGGACAGAGATGCCGGGCAACCCGGGCCCACCTGGGACAGAGAGGCCGGGCACCAGGAGGCCCACCTGGTGGGGAGAGGCTGGGCACCAAGTGGCCACCTGGGACATCCAACATGGATACTTGGGGCAGAGAGGTCAGGAACTAGGAGTGACCACTTGGTATCCAGAGAAGCCAGGTACCCAGTGTCTACCTGGGATAGAGGCTGGGCACCACGGAACCCACCTGGGGTAGAGAGGTTGGTCACAGTGGGGCCCACCTGGGTCATACCATCGCGATAGCTGGGTGCGACCTGTGGCAGAGAGCCCAGGCACCAGGGGGCCCACATGGGATCCAGAGAAACCAGGCACCCAGTGTCGACCTGGGAATGGGAGGCTGGGAACTATAGGGTTTACCTCAGGCAGAGAGGTTGTGCACCAAGGGGCCCACCTAGGACAGAGAACCTGGGCGCCAGGGGCCCACCTGGGGCAGAAAGTCCAGGC
>NW_022109767.1:11359450-11360517 GCF_000313985.2 Echinops telfairi
CACACCTGGGATCCAGAGAAGCCAGGTACTCAGTGTCCACCAGGGACAGACAGGGTGGGCATGATGTGGCCCACCTGGGACAGCAAGGCTAGATACTAGGGGGATCACCTAGGACAGAGAGGCCAGGCACTAGGGGGCCCACCTGGGATTCAGAGAATTCAGGCACAGCATCTACCTGGGCCAGAGTGACTGGCCACCAGGGAACACACCTGGGGCAGAGAGGCCAGGCACCAACGAGGAAGAGAGAGCCTGAGCACTAGAGGGCCCACCTGGGGTACAGATCACGGGCACCCAGTGTCCACCTGGGAATGAGAGGCTGGACACTACAGGGTTCACCTGGGGCAGAGAGGCCGTGACCAGGGGACCCACATGGGACAGAGAACCTGAGCACCAGGGAGCCCACCTGGGGCAGAAAAGTCAGACACCCAGTGTCAGCATGGGACAGAGACCCTGGGAACCAGGGACCCACTTGGACAGTGAGGCAGGGCATTACAGAATTCACCAATGACAGAGTAACCGGGCACCCAGTGTCCACCAGGGACAGGGAAGCTGGGCTCCAGGGAACCTACCTTGGGCATAGAGGTCAGGCACCAAGGGGCCCACGTAGGACAGAGAGGCCAGGCTCCAGTGGGTCCACCTGGGACAGAGAAGCCCGGTACCAACAGGCCCAATTGGGACAGAGAACCAGGACAACAGGGAGCCCACCTGGGACAGAGAGGCCAGGCACCAGCCGGCCCAACTAGGGCAGACAGGCTGAGTACTAGGGCAGACACCTGGGATCCAGAGAAGCCAGGCACTCAGTGTCCACCTTGGACAGAGGGGTCAGGCACTAGGGTGCCCATCTGGGATTTAGCGAAGTGAGGCACAGAGCGTCTACGTGTGACAGAGAGACTGGGCACCAGTGAGCCCACCTGGGGAAGAGAGGCTGAGCACAATGGGTCCCACCAGGGTCATACAACTGGGACACATTGGGGCTGACCTGGAGCAGAGAGACCAAGCACCAGGGTGCCCACTTGAGATCCAGAAAAGCCAGGCACCCAGTGTCCACCTGAGATAGAGGCTGGGTA
>NW_022109767.1:11362722-11363925 GCF_000313985.2 Echinops telfairi
GGAACCCGCCTAGATTTCAGAGAGCCAGGCAGCAGAGGGCCCACCTGGGATCCAGGGAAGCCAGGCACCCAGTGTGTACTTGGGACAGAGAGTCTCCGCACCAGGGGTCCCACCTGCAATCAGCAGAAGCTAGGCACCCAGTGTCCACCTGGGACAGAGAGGCCAGTCACTTAAGAACCCAACTGGGACAAACACCAGGCACCAGGGAACCGACCTAGGACAAAGAGGCAGGGCACCAGGAGGCCCTCCTTGGACAGAGCCCAGATATCAAGGTGAACAAGTGAGGCAGAGAGGCCTGCCACCTGGGAACCCATTTGATACAGAGAGGCCAGGTACAAGGGTGCTCCCCTGGGATAGAGAGGCTGGACACATGGGACTCACCTGTGGCAGAGAAGCCATGCACCAGGGGTCCACCTTGGACTGGGAACCAGGGGGACAATCTGGGGTAGAGTGTCCAGGTACCAGGGCACCACTAGGGATCCTGAGACGCCAGGCACCCTGTGTCCACCTGACACAGGGTCTGGGCAAAAGGTGGCTCACCTAGGACAGACAGGCCAAGCACCAGGTGGCCCACCTGGGATCCAGAGAAGCCAGGCACCTAGTGTGCACCTGGGACAGAGAGGCCGGGCATTCCGGGATTCACCTAGGAAAGAGAAGTCTGGCACCAAGGGGCCCACTTAGTACAGCGAGGCCAGACACTAGGGAACCTATTAGGGCAGAGAGGCCTGGCACCAGGGAGCCCACCTGGGATTCAGAGAAGACAGGCACTCAGTGTCCACCTGAGACAGAGACGCTCGGCACCAGGGATCCCAAATGGCACAGAGAGGCTGAGCACCAGTGGTCCCACCTAGGACAGAGGGGCTGGGCATCAGGTGGCACAACTGAAGCAGAGAGGCCAGTCATCAGGAAACCCAGCTGAGGAAGAGACGCTGGGCAAAAATGGGCCCACCTGGGGTAGAGAAGCCCGGCACCGGGGTGCCACTTGGGATCCTGAGATGCCAGATACCCTGTATCCACCTGGAACAGAGAGGCTGGGCATAGGGGGTTGACCTACGAAAGTGAGACCAGGCAGAGGAAACCCACCTCGGACACCGGAGAACCAGGAGCCCCACATGGGATCCAGAGAAGGCAGGCACTCAGTGTCCACCTGGGAATAAGAGGCTTGGGACTACGGGGTTCACTTCGGGCAGAGAGGCTGTGCAC
>NW_022109767.1:11364990-11366578 GCF_000313985.2 Echinops telfairi
AGAGGCAGGGCACGAGGCAACCCACCTGGGGCAGAGAGGCTGAGCACTAGTGGCCCCACCAGAGACATCCAAACAGCACTCCTTGGGGCCGATCTGAGGCAAGTGGCCAGGCACCAGCGTGCCCACTGGGACCCAGTGAAGCCAGGAACCTGTGTCTACCTGGGACAGAGAGACCGGGCACAAGGGAATCCACCTGGGACAGAGAAGTTAGGCACTAAGGGTTTCACCAAGAAAGAGATGACGGCACTGCGGGCAAACCTGGGAGAGAGAGCACGGACTTCACGGAACACAACTGGGGCGTAGAGGCTGTGCACCAGGGGAAAGAGGCCGCACAGTAGGGGGCCCACCTGGGGCATCCAAACAGGGCACCAGGGGCTCTACCTGGGATATCCAACCGGAACACCAAGGGCCACATTTGCGCAGAGAAGCTGGGCATTGGGGACACCTGGGATCCTGAGAAGTCACACACCCGGTGTCTAACTGGGACAGAGAGGCTGGGCACCAGGGGGCCCATTTGGGATTGACAGAAGCTAGGCACCCATCATCTATTTGGGACAGAGAGCTCGGGCATCAGGGAGCCCACCTGGGGAAGAAAGGCCTGGCACCAGGGGGTCCAACTGGGATCCAGAGAAGCGAGGCACCCAGTGTGCACCTGGGATAGAAGCTGGGCACTAGGGAACCCACCTAGGTTAGAGAGGCTGGGCACAATGGAGCCCATCTGGGTCGTACCAACTGGACATTAGGGGAACGACCTTGGCAGAGAGGCCAGGCACTAGGGTGCCGACTTTGGATCCAGAGAAGACAGGAACCCTGTTTCCACAAGGGACAGAGTCACTGGTCACCTGGAAACCCACCTGGGTCAGTGAGGCAGGGCACAAGGGGGTTTCTTAGGACAGAGAGGCTGGCACCAAGAAACCCACCTGGAAAGAGAGGCTGGGCACAAGGGGGTTCACCAATGACGGAGTGACCGGGAATCCTGGGTCCACCAGGGACAGAGAGCTAGGCTCCATGAACCCACCTGGGGCAGAAAGGTCAGGCACCAGGGGGCCTAGCTAGGACAGAGATGCCTGGCACGGCGTGCCCACCAGGAAAGAGGAGTCAGGCACCAGGGGACCTATGGGGGCGGAGAGGCCAGGCACCAGGAGGCCCACCTGGGAAAGATAGGCCAGGCACCAGGTGGCCCACCTGGGACATCCAACGAAAACACCTGGGAACCAACCTGGGGCAGAGAGGCCAGGCAACTGGGTGCCCACTTGGGATCCAGAGAAGCCAGCAACCCAGTGTCCACATGTGATAGAGGCTGGGCACCAGGGAATCCTCTTGGGGCAGAGAGGTTGGGCATAATGGGACCCACCTGGATCATAGCACTGTGATACTTGGGTGCCGACCTGAGCCAGAGAGGCCGGGCCCCACAGGGCCCACTTGGAACCCAGCGAAACCAGGCTCCCAGTTTCCAATTGGGACAGGGAGGCCAGTCACCA
The DNA here is from genome assembly GCF_000313985.2 of Echinops telfairi. NCBI lineage: Eukaryota > Metazoa > Chordata > Mammalia > Afrosoricida > Tenrecidae > Echinops > Echinops telfairi. The sequence continues at coordinate 11,366,472 of NW_022109767.1, forward strand.
GAGAAAGAACTTGGGACAGAGAGGCAGGGAACCAAGGCGACCACCTGGGGTGGAGAAGCCGGGCACCAGCGAGCCCACCTGGGGAAGAGAGGCTGAGCACAATGGGT
>NW_022109767.1:11367750-11372677 GCF_000313985.2 Echinops telfairi
GGGAACCCACATGTGAGAGAGGCCAGAAACAAGGGGTTCACCTATGAGAGAGATGCTGGGCACCTCATGCCCACTTGGGACAGTGAGGCTGGACACCAGGGAACCTACGTGGGACAGAGGGTCTGTGCACTAATAGGTTCCCCTGAGGCAGAGCGAGTGGGCACCAGGGATCCCACCTGTTACAGAGAGGCCAGAAATTAGCGGGTTCAACTTGCACAGAGATGCCGGGCATCTCGGTCCCACCTGGTACACAGAGGCCAGGCACAAGGGAGCCACCTGGGACAGAGTCCGGTTTCCAGGGTGCACACCTGTGATCCAGAGAAAAGGCACCAGGGAACCAACCTGCACTAGAGAGTTCGGGCACCAGGGTGTCTACCAGGGATCCAGAGAAACTGGGTACCCAGTGTACACCTGGGACAGAGAGGCTGAATAAAGTGGGTTCACCTGAGGCAGAGAGTCCGGTCACTAGGGGCCTTACCTGGGACAGAGGCACCAGGGGACCTGCCTAGGATTCAGAGAGCCAGGCAGCAGGGGCCCATCTGGGATCCAGGGAAGCCAGGCACCCAGTGTCTACTTGGGACAGAGAACTTTGACACCAGGGAACCCACCTGGGACAGAGAGTCTCCTCACCAGGGTTCCCACCTGTGATCAACAGAAGCTAGGCACCAGGCGTCCACCTGGGACAGAGGCCAGTCACCCAGGAACTCTCCTGGGACAGAGAGGCAGGGCACCAGGAGGCCCTCCTTGGACAGAGAGCCCAGATATCAGGGGGCCCAAGTGGGGAAGAGAGGCCTGCGACCCGGGAACTCATTTGATGCAGAGAGGCCAGGTACAAGGGGTCTCCCCTGGGACAGTGATGCTGGACACATGGGACTCACCTGGGGAAGAGAAGCCGTGCACCAGGGGGACCACCTTGGACTGAGAACCTGAGCACCAGGGGGACAATCTGGGGTAGAGTGTCCGGATACCAGGGCGTCACTAGGGATCCTGAGATGCCAGGCACCCTGTGTCTACCTGACACAGAGGGTCTGGGCAATAGGTGGCTCACCTAGGACAGACAGGCCAAGCACCAGGTGGCCCACCTGGGATCCAGAGAAGCCAGGCACCTAGTGTCCCCCTGGGACAGAGAGGCCAGGCACCAGGGAACCCACCTGGGACTGAGGATGGGCACTCCAGGATTCACCTAGGAAGGAGAGGCCTGTCACCAAGGGCCCCATCTGGTACAGCGAGGCCAGACACTAGGGAACCCAAATCGGAGAGAGGCAGGGAACCAAGGCGACCACCTGGGGTGGAGATGCTGGGCATCAGTGAGGCCACCTGGGGAAGAGAAGTCGAGCACAATGGTTCCCACCAAGGTCATACATCCGGGACATCTGGTGGCCGATCTGGGGCAGAGGCCAAGCACCAGGGTGCCCTCTTGGGATCCAGAGAAGCATGGCACCCACTGTCCACCTGGGATACAGGCTGGGCACGAGGGAACCAACTTAGGCAGAGAGGATGGGCACAATGGGTCCCCTTGGGTCATGCCACCTTGATACTTGGGGGATGACCTGGGGTAGAGAGGCCGGGAACTATGGGGTTCATCTGGGGCAGAGTGGCTGTGCACCAGGAGACCCACCTGGGGCACAAATAGCAGGCACCCAGTGTTCATCTGGGATAGAGATGCTGGGCACCAGGGTACCCACCTGGGACAGAGAGGCAGGGCACAAGTGCATTCACCAATGACGGAGTGACCAGGAATCCTGTGTCCACCAGGGACAGAGAGCTGGGCTCTAAGGAACCCCCCTGGGTCAGAAAGTTCAGGCACCAGGGGGCCCAACTAGGACAGAGATGCATGGCACCCCGTGCCCACCGGGACAGTGGGGTCGGGCAACAAGGGACCTACCGGGTGCGGAGAGGTCCCACTTGGATGGTGTCCGGGGGCAGAGAGGCCAGGCACATGGATGCCCACTTGGGATCCAGACAAGCTAGGAACCCATTGTCCGCCTGGGACAGAGGCAGGGCACAAGGCAACCCACCTGGGGCAGAGATGCTGAGCACTAGGGGCCCCCCACCCAGGACATCCAAACAGGACTCCTTGGGGCCGATCTGAGGCAGAGTGGCCAGGCACCAGCGTGCCCACTGGGATCCAGTGAAGCCAGGAACCTGTGTCTACCTGAGACAGAGACCGGGCACAACGGAATCCACTTGGGACAGAGAGGTTAGGCACTAAGGCTTTCACCAAGAAAGAGATGCCAGGCACCGCGGGCCAACCTGGGACATAGAGGATGGGCTTCACGGAACACAACTTGGGCGTAAAGGCTGTGCACCAGGGGAAATAGGCCGAGCAGTAGGGGGCTAAACTGGGGCATCCAACCGGGGCACCAGGGGCCCTACCTGGGCAGAGCGGCCGGGCATCAGAGGGACACCTGGGATCCTGAGAAGTCAGACAGCCAGTGTCTACCTGGGACAGAGAGGCCGGGCACCAGGGGACCCACCTAGGATTCACAGAGCCAGGCAGCAGGGGCCCACCTGGGATCCAGGTAATACAGGCACCCAGTGTCTACTTGGGACGTAGAGCTTTGACACCAGGGAACCCACCTGGGACAGGGAGTCTCCTCACCAGGGATCCCACCTGCGATCCCACCTGCGAACAACAGAAGCTAGGCACCCAGTGTCCATCTGGGACAGAGAGGCCAGTCATCCAGGAACCCACCTGGGACAGATGCCAGGCACCAGGGAACCCACCTGGGACAGAGAGGCAGGGCACCAGGAGGCCCTCCTTGAACAGAGAGTCCAGACCTCAGGGGGCCAAAGTGGGGCAGAGAGGCGTGCGACCCGGGAACCCATTTGATAGAGAGGCCAGGTACAAGGGGTCTCCCCTGGGACAGGGAGGCCGGACACATGGGACTCACCTGAGGAAGAGAAGCCATGCACCAAGGGGCTCACCTTGGACTCAGAACCTGGGCACCAAGGGGACAATCTGGGATAGAGTGTCCAGGTACCAGGGCCTCATTAGGGATACTGAGACGCCAGGTACCCTGTGTCCACCTGGCACAGAGGGTCTGGGCAATAGGTGGCTCACCTAGGACAGACAGGCCAAGCACCAGGTGGCCCACCTGGGATCCAGAGAAGCTAGGTACCTAGTGTCCACCTGGGACAGAGAGGCCGGGCACCTGGGAACCCACCTGGAGCAGTGAGGCTGGGCACGCCGGGATTCACCTAGGAAGGAGAGGCTTGGCACCAAGGGCCCCACCTGGTACAACGAGGCCAGACACTAGGGGCCGCATTGAGGCACAGAGGCCTGGCACCAGGGAGCCCACCTGGGATTCAGAGAAGCCAGGCACCCAGTGTCTACCTGAGACAGAGACGCTTGGCACGAGGTAACCCACCTGGCACAAAGAGCCTGAGCACCAGGGTGCCCACCTAGGACAGAGGGGCTGGGCATCAGGTGGCGCACCTGAGGCAGAGAGGCCAGTCGTCAGGAAACCCAGCTGAGGCAGAGACACTGGGCAAAAGGGGGCCCACCTGGGGTAGAGACGCCCGGCACCAGAGTGCCACTTGGGATCCTGAGACACCAGATACCCTGTGTCCACCTGGGACAGAGAGACTGGGCATAGGGGTTTGACCTAGGACAGAGAAATCGGGCACAGGGAACCCATGTTGGACACCAGAGAACCAGGACCCTCACATGGGATCCAGAGAAGCCAGGCACCCAGTGTCCAGCTGGGAATGAGAGGCTTGGGACTATGGGGTTCACCTCGGGCAGAGAGGCTGTGCACCAGGGAGCCCATTTGGGACAGAGAAGCTGGCCACCAGAGGCCCCCCCTGACGCAGCGAAATCAAGCACTAAGGGCCATACGTAGGGCAGAAAGGACGGGCATCCCTGGCCCACCTGAGGCAGAGAAGTGGGGCAACAAGTTGCCTACTTGGGACATCCAACCTGGACACCTGGGGGCTGACCTGGGGTGGAGAAGCCAAGCACCAGGGTGATCACTTGGGATCCAGAGCAGACAGGCACCCAGTGTCCATTGGAATAGATGTTGGGCAACAGGGAACCCCCTTGGGGCAGAGAGGTTGGGCACAATGAGTCCCAACTAGATCATAGCACTGTGATACCTGTGTGCCGATCTGGGCCAGAGAGGAAAGGCACCAGGGGGCCCACTTGGAATCCAGCGTACCAGGCACCCAGTGACCACCTGGGAAAGAGGCTAGTCGCTAGGGAACCCACTTCAGAGAGAGAGAGGCAGGGAACCAAGGCGACCATCTGGGGTGGAGAAGCCGGGCATTAGGAAGCCCACCTTGGGAAGAGAGGCTGAGCACAATGGGTCCGACCAAGGTCATACAACTTCGATATCTGGTGGCCAACCTGGGGCAGAGAGGCCAAGCACCAGGTTGCCCTCTTGGGATTCAGAGAAGCCCGGCACGCACTGTCCACCTGGCATAGAGGCTGTGCAACAGGGAACCCACCAAGGAAGAGAGGATGGGCACAACGGGGCCCACCTGGGTCATACCACCGCGATATTTGGGCACTGACCTGGGGCAGAGAGGCCGGGCACTATAGGGTTCAACTGGGCCAGAGAGGCTGTGTACCAGGAGACCCACCTGGGGCTAAAAAAGGAGGCACCCAGTGTTCATCTGGGATAGAGATGCTGGGCACCAGGGAACCCACATGGGACAGAGAGGCAGGCCACAAGGGCGTTCACCAATGACGGAGTGACCAGGAATCCTTGTCTAGCAAGGACAGAGAGCTGGACTCCAGGGAACCCCCCTGTGTCAGAAAGTTCAGGCACCAGGGGGCCCACCTAGGACAGAGATTCCTGACACCCCGTGTCCACCGGGACAGAGGGGCCGGGCAACACGGGACCTACCGGGCGCAGAGAGGCATGGCACCAGGAAGCCCACCTGGGAGCCGACCAGGGGCGGAGAGGCCAAGCACGTGGGTGCC
>NW_022109767.1:11373846-11375450 GCF_000313985.2 Echinops telfairi
CAGGGAACCTACGTGGGACAGAGAGTCTGCACACTAATAGGTTCCCCTGAGGCAGAGAGACTGGGCACTAGGGAACCCACCTGTGGCAGAGAGGCCAGGAACTAGGGGGTTCACCTTGGACAGAGATGCCGGGCACTTTGGGCCCACCTGGTACACAGAAGCCGGGCACTAGGGTTCTACCTGGGACAGAGAGGCAGGGCACTCCGGATTCACCTAGGAAAGAGAGGCCTGCCATCAAAGGGCCTACCTGGTACAGCGATCCCAGACACTGGGGACCCCACTGGGGCAGAGAGGCCTGGCACCAGGGAGCCCACCTGGGATTCAGAGAAGCCAGGCACCCAGTGTGCACCTGAGAGAGAGACGCTCAGAACCAGGGAACCCACCTGGCACAGAGATGCTGAGCACCAGCAGGCCCACCTAGGACAGAGGGGCCGGGCAGCAGGTGGCGCACCTGAGGCAGAGAGGCCAGTCATCAGGAAACCCAGCTGAGGCAGGGACATTGGGCAAAAGCTAAGGCAGGGAAGCCCGACACCAGGGTGCCACTTGGTATTCTGAGATGCCAGATACCCTGTGTCCACTGGGACAGAGAGGCAGGGCATAGGGGGTTGACCTAGGACAGAGAGACTGGGCACCAGGGAGCCCACTTTGGACACCGGAGCACCAGGGGCCCCACATGAGATCCAGAGAAGCCAGACACCCAGTGTCTACCAGGGAATGAGAGGCTTGGGACTACGGGTTCACCTCGGGCAGAGAGGCTGTGCAACAGGGAACCCATTTGGGACGGAAAACATGGGCACCGAGGGGCCACCTGGGACAGAGAAGTCAGGCACTAACGGGCTTACCTAGCACAGAAAGGCCAGGCAACTCGGACCCACATGGTGCAGTGAGATGGGGCACCAGATTGCCCACTTGAGACATCCAACCTGAACACCTTGGGGCTGACCCGGGGCAGAGAGGCCAGGCACCAGGGTTACCACTTGGGATCCAGAGTAGACAGGCACCCAGTGTCCACCTGGGATAGAGGCTGGACACCAGGAGACACACCTGGGGCAGAGAGGTTGGGCACAATGGGGCCCACCTGGATCATAGCACTGCGATACCTGGTTGCCGACCTGGGTCACAGAGGCTGGGCACCAGGGGGCCCACTTGGAATCCAGAGAAACGAGGAACCCAGTATCCACGTGGAAAGAGAGGCCAGTCAACAGGGAACCCTCTTGGGACAGAGAGGCAGGGAACCAAGGCGACCACCTGGGGTGGAGAGGTCGGGCACCAGTGAGCCCACCTGGGGAAGAGAGGCTGAGCACAATGAGCCCCCCAGGGTCATACAACCGGGACACCTGGGGGCCGACCTGGGGCAGAGAGGCCAAGCAGCAGGGTGCCCTCTTGGGATCCAGAGAAGCAAGGCACCCAGTGTCCACCTGGGATAGATAGAGGCTGGGCACCAGGGAACCAACCTGGGCAGAGAGGTTGGGCACAACGGGGCCCACCTGGGTCATACCACCTCGATACAAGGGGGCTGACCTGGGGCAGAGGAGCCGTGCACCAGGGGAACGACATGGGGCAGAGAGGCTTGGCACCAGGAGGCACACCTGGGGCAGAGAGGC
>NW_022109767.1:11377054-11378112 GCF_000313985.2 Echinops telfairi
CCACTTGGGATCCAGAGAAACTAGATACACAGTGTTCACCTGGGACAGAGATGCTAGGCACCATGGAGCCCACCTGGGATGGGGAGGTCAGACACCAGGGTGCCTACCGGGCATCCAGAGAAACTAGGTACCCAGTGTCCACCTGGGACAGAGAGGATTGGCACCGTGGAAACCACCTGGGCCAGAGAGGTCAGGCAGTAGGGGGTTCAGCTAGGAGAGAGATGCCGGGCACCTCACGCCCACTTGGGACAGAGAGGCTGGACACCAGAGAACCTACATGGGACTGAGTGTCTGTGCACTAATGGCTTCCTCGTAGGCAGAGAGACTGGGCACCAGGGAACCCACCTGTGACAGAGAGGCCAGGAACTAGGGGGTTCATCTTAGACATAGATGCCGGGCACCTCGGGCCACCTGGTACACAGAGACCAGGCACAAGGGATTCACCTGGGACAGAGAGGCCGGGTTCCAGGGTACACACCTGTGATCCAGAGCAAAGGCACCAGGGAACCAACATGGACCAGAGAGGTCGGGCACTAGGTTGCCCACATGGGATTCAGAGGAACTAGGTACCCAGTGTTCACCTGGGACAGATATGCTCAGCACCATGGAACAGGGAGGTCAGGCACCAGGGTGCTTTCTTGGGATCCAGAGAAACTAGGTCCCCAGTGTCCACCTGGGACAGAGAGGCTGAGAAAAGCGGTCACCTGAGGCAGAGAGTCTGGTACTAGGGGCCCTACCTAGGACAGAAAGGCCGGGCACCAGGGGCCCGCTTAGATTTCAGACAGAGAGAGGCAGCAGGGGGGCCACTTGAGGTCCAGGGAAGCCAGGCACCCAGTGTCTACTTGGGACAGAGAGGCTGGACAACAGGGAACCCACCTGGCACAGAGAGGCTGAGCACCAGGGGCCCACCTAAGACAGAGGGGCTGGGCATCGGGTGGCACACCTGGGGCAGAGAGGCCAGTCATCAGGAAACCTAGCTGAGGCAGAGATGCTGGGCAAAAGGGAGCCCTCCTGGGGTAAAGAAGCCCGGCACCAGCGTGCCACTTGGGATCCTGAGA
>NW_022109767.1:11380664-11381764 GCF_000313985.2 Echinops telfairi
CAGGGAACCTATGTGGGACAGAGAGTCTGCGCACTAATGGGTTCCCCTGAGGCAGAGAGACTGGGCACTAGGGAACCCACCTGTGACACAGAGGCCAGAAACTAGGGGGTTCACATCGAACAGAGATGCCGGGCACCATGGGTCCACTTGGTACACAGACGGTGGGCACAAGGGAGCCACCTGGAACAGAGAGGCTGGGTTCCAGGGTGCACATCTGTGATCCAGAGAAAAGGCACCAGAGAACCAACATAGGCAATAGAGGTCGGGCACCAAGTTGCCCACTTGGGATCCAGAGAAACTAGGTTCACAGTGTTCACTTGGAACAGAGATGATCGGTACCATGGAACCCACCTGGGGCATGGAAATCACCTGGCACAAAGAGGCTGAACAAAGTGGGTTCACCGGAGGCAGAGAGTCCGGTTACTAGGGGCCCACCCTGGGACAGAGAGTCTGGGCACCAGGGGACCCGCCTAGGATTCTGAGAGCCAGGCAGCAGAAGGCCCACCTGGGACCCATGGAAGCCAGGCACCCAGTGTCTACTTGGGACAGAGAGGTTGGACACCAGGGAACCCACCTAGGACAGAGAGTCTCCGGACCAGGGGATCCACCTGCGATCAACAGAAGCTAGGCACCGGTGTCCACCTGGGACAGAGAGGCCAGTCACCCAGTAACCCACCAGGGACAGAGATGCAGGGCACCAGGAGGCCTACCTTAGACAGAGAGCCCAGACATCAGGGGGCCCAAGTGGGACAGAGAGGTCTGCCATCTGGTAACCCATTTGACACAGAGAGGCCAGGTACAAGGGGTCTCCCCTGGGACAGTAAGGCCGGACACATGGAACTCCTTTGGGGCAGAGAAGCCATGCACCAGGGGGCCCACCTTGGACTGGAAACCTGGGCACGAGGTAGACAATCTAGGATAGAGTGTCCAGGTACCAGGGCGTCACTAGGGATCGAGATGCCACGCACAAAGTTTCCCCTGACACAGAGGGTCTGGGCAATAGGTGGCTCACCTAGGACAGACAGGACAAGCACAAGGTGGCCTACCTGGGATCCAGAGAAGCCAGGCACCTAGTGTCCACCTGGGACAGTGAGGCTGGG
>NW_022109767.1:11402304-11403411 GCF_000313985.2 Echinops telfairi
GACCACCTAGGGTGGAGAAGCCAGGAAGTAGCGAGCCTACCTGGGGAAGAGAGGCCGAGCACAATGGGTCCCACCAGGGTCATACAACCGGGACAAATGGCGGCCGACCTGGGGCAGAGAGGCCAAGCACCAGGGTGCTCTCTTGGGATCCAGAGAAGCCCGGCACCCAGGGTCCACCTGGGATAGAGGATGGGCACCAGGGAACCCACCTGGGCAGAGAGGTTGGGCCCAATGGGGCCCAACTGGGTCATACCACCTCGACACCTGGGGGCTGACCTCAGGCAGAGAGGCAGGGAACTACGGGGTTCACCAGGGGTAGAGAGGCCATGCACTAGGAGGCCCACCTGGGGCATAAAGGGCAGGCATCCAGTGCTCACCTGGAATAGAGACTCTGGGCACCAGGGAACACATCTCGGGCAGAGAGGCTGGGCACAAGGGGGTTCACCAATGACAGAGTGACCAGGAATCCTGTGTCCACCGGGGACAGAGTGCTAGACTCCAGGGAACCCACCTGGGGCAGAAAGGTCAGGCACCAGGGGGCCCAACTAGGACAGAGATGCGTGGCACCCCGTGACCACTGGGAAAGAGGGGCCGGGCACCAGGGGACCTATGGGGGCATACAGGCTATGCAACAGGAGGCCCACCTGGGCCAGAGAGGCCAAGCACCACGGGGAACACCTGGGACATCCAAGCGGTACACCTGGGAGCCGACCTGGGGCAGAGAGGTCAGACCCCTTGGTGCCCACTTGGTGTCCAGAGAAGCCAGGAGCCCAGTGTACACATAGGATAGAGGCTGAGCACCAGGAAACCCTCCTGGGGCAGAAAGGTTGGGCACAATGGGGCCCACCTGGATCATAGCACTGTGATATCTGGGTGACGACTTGGGCCAAGAGGTCGGGACCCACGGGGCCCACTTGGAATCCAGCAAAACCAGTCACCCAGTGTCCAACTGGGAAAGGGAGGCCAGTCACCAGGGAACCTACTTGGGACAGAGAGGCAGGGACCAAGGCGACCACCTGGGGTGGAGAGGCTGGCACCAGCTAGCCTACCTCGGGAAGAGAGGCCGAGCACAATAGGTCCCACCAGGGTCATAAAACCGGGACACCT
>NW_022109767.1:11405398-11411141 GCF_000313985.2 Echinops telfairi
ACAGAGGCGGGGCACCTTGGGCCAACCTGGTACACAGAGGCCAGGCACAAGGGAGCCACCTGGGACAGAGAGGCTGGGTTCCAGGGTGCACACCTGTGATCCAGAGGAAAGGCGCCAGGGAACCCACCTGGACCAGAGAGGTCGGGCACCAGGTTGCCGACTAGGAATCCAGAGAAACTAGGTACACAGTGTTCACCTGGGACAGAGATGCTCAGCACCATGGAAACCACCTGGGACAGGGAGGTCAGGCACCAGGGTGCCTAACATGGATCCAGAGAAACTAGGTCCCCAGTGTCCACCTGGGACAGAGAGGCTCGGCACCATGGAAACTACCTGGGACAGAGAGGCTGAGAAAAGCGGTTTCACCTGAGGCAGAGAGTCAGGTTACTAGGGGCCCTACCTGGGACAGAGAGGCCGGGCAATAGGGGACCGGTCTAGATCTCAGAGAGCCAGGCAGAAGGGGCCCACCTTAGATCCAGGAAAGCTAGGCATCCAGTGTTTACATGGGACAGAGAGGTTGGACACCAGGGGTCCTACGTGCGATCAACAGAAGCTAGGCACCCGGTGTCTACCTGGGACAGAGAGGCAAGTCACTCAGGAACCCACCTGGGACATACGCCAGGCACAAGGGAGCCCACCTGGGGCAGAGAGGTCGGGCACCCGGAGGCCCTCCTTAGAAAGAGCCAGGACATCAAGGGGAACAAGTGGGGCAGAGAGGCCTGCCACCCGGTAACCCATTTGATACACAGAGGCCAGGTACAAGGGTGCTCCTCTGGGGCAGAGAGGCCAGACAAATGGGACTCACCTGGGGCAGAGAAGCCATGCACCAAGGGGCCCCCCTTGAACTGAGAATCTGGGCACCAGGGGACAATCTGGGGTAGAATTTCCAGGTACTAGGGCACCACTAGGGATCCTGAGATGCCAGGTACCCAGTGTCCACCTGACACAGAGGGTCTGGGCAATAGGTGGCTCACCTAGGACAGACAGGCCAAGCACCAGGTGGCCCACCTGGGATCCAGAGAAGCCAGGCACCTAGTGTCCACCTGCGACAGAGAGGCCAGGCACCAGGGAACACACCTGGGACAGTGAGGCTGGGTAATCGGGATTCACCTAGGAAAGAGAGTCCTGGAACCAAGGGGCCCACCTGGTACAGTGAGGCCAGACACTAGGGAACCCATTGGGGCAGAGAGGCCTGGAACCAGGGAGCCGACCTGGGATTCAGAGAAGCCAGGCCTCAGTGCCCACCTGAGACAGAGACACTCGGCACCAGGGACCCTACCTGGCACAGAGAGGCTGAGCACCAGGGGGCCCACCTAGGACAGAGGGGCTGGGTATAAGGTGGCGCACCTGAGGCAGAGAGGCCAGCCATCAGGAAACCCAGCTGAGGCAGAGACACTGGGCAAAAGGGGGCCCGCCTGGGGTAGAGAAGCCTGCCACCAGGATGCCACTTGGGATCCTGAGACACCAGATACCCTGTGTCCACCTGGGACAGAGAGGCTGGGCATAGGCGGTTGACCTAGGACAGAGACACCGGGCACCAGGGAACACACTTTGGACACCAGTGAACCAGGGACCCCACATCTGATCCAGAGAAGCCAGGCACCCAGTGTCCACCTGGGAATGAGAGGCTTGGGACTATGGGGTTCACCTCGCGCAGAGATGCTGTGCACACGGGAGCCCAATTGGGATGGAGAACCTGGGCACCAGTAGGCTCCCCTGGGGCAGAGAAGTCAGGCACTAAGGGGCTTACCTAGGACAGAAAGGCCGGGCACCCGGGCCCACCGGGGGCTCAGAGGTGGGACACCAGGTAGCCCACTGGGGACATCCAACCTGGACACCTGGGGGCTGATGTTGGGCAGAGAGGTCAGGCACCAGGGTGACCACTTGGTTTCCAGAGCAGACAGGCACCCAGTGTCTACTTGGGATAGAGGCTGGGCATGAGGGAACCCACCTGGGGCAGAGAAGTTGGGCAAAATGGGGCCTACCTGTATCATACCACTATGATACCTGGGTGCTGACCTGGGGCAGAGATGCCGGGCACCAGGGGGACCACTTGGAATCCAGTGAAACCAGGCAACCAGTGTCCACCTGGGAAAGGGAGGCCAGGCACCAGGGAATCTACTTGGGACAGAGAGGCAGGGAACCAAGGCGACCACCTGGGGTGGCCGGGCCGGGCACCACCCAGCCCACCTGGGGAAGAGAGGCCGAGCACAATGGGTCCCACAAGGGTCATACAACCGGGATACCTGGGGGCTGATCTGGAGCTGAGAGGCTAATTACCAGGGTGTCCACTTGAGATTGAGAGAAGCCAGTGTCCCCCTGGGATAGAGCCTGGGCACCAGGGTACCCACCTGGGCAGACATGTTGGGTACAATGGGGCCCATCTGGGTCATACCACCTCTGTAACTGGGGGCTGACCTGGGGCAGAGAGCCCGGGCACTACAGGGTTCACCTGGGGCAGAGAAGCCCTGCACGAGGAGGCCCACCTGGGGCAAAAAAGGCAGGCACCCAGTGTTCACCTGGCATAGAGACATTGGGCACCAGAGAACCCACCTGGAATAGAGAGGCTGGGCACAAGGCGGTTCACCAATGATGGAGTGACCAAGAATCCTGTGTCCACCAGGGACAGAAAGCTGGGCTCCAGGGAACACATTGGGGCAGAAAGATCGTGCACCAGGGGGCCCACTAGGACAGAGATGCCTGGCACCCCGTGTCCACGGTGACAGATGGGCCGGGCACCAGGGGACCTACTGGAAGAGGAGAGGCTAGGCACCAGGAGGCTAACCTGGGACAGACAGCCAGGCACCAGCTGTCCCAACTGGGACATCCAAGCAGTAAACATGGGAGCCGACCTAAGTCAGAGAGACCATGCACCTGGGTGCCCACTTGGGATCCAGAGAAGCCAGGATCCCAATGTCCATGTAGGATAGAGGCTGGGCACAAGCCAACCCACCTGGGGAAGAGAGCCTGAGCACTAGGGGCCCCACCCGGGACATCCAAACAGGACTCCTTGGGGCCAATCTGAGGCAGAGGGGCCAGGCACCAGCGTGCCCACTGGGATCCAGTGAAGCCAGGAACCTGTGTCTACCTGAGACAGAGACCGGGCACAACGGAATCCACCTGGGACAGAGAGGTTAGGCACTAAGGCTTTCACCAAGAAAGAGATGCCGAGCACCGTGGGCCAACCTGGGACAGAGAGGATGGACACCACAGAACACAACTAGGGCGTAGAGGCTGTGCACCAGGGGAAAGAGGCCGCAAAATAGGGGGCCCAACTGGGGCATCCATCTGGGGCACCAGGGGCCCTACCTGGGACATCCAACCGGAACACCAGGGGCCCCATTTGGGTTGAGAGGCCGGGCATCAGGGGGACACCTGGGATCCAGAGAAGTCAGACACACCGTGTCTACCTGGGATAGAGAAGCTGGGCACCAGTGAACCCATCTGGGATTGACAGAAGCTAGGCACCACCCAGTGTCTACTTGGGACAGAGATGTTGGGCATCAGGGAACCCTCCTGGGGAAGAAAGGCCTGACACCAGGGGGCCCTCCTAGGATCCAGAGAAGCGAGGCACCCAGTGTCCACCTGGGATAGAAGCTGGGCACTAGGGAACCCACGTGGTTTAGAGAGGCCAGGCACAATGGGGCCCACCTGAGTCATACCACTGGGACATCTGTGGAATGAACCGGGGCAGAGAGGCCAGGACTGGATGCCGACTTTGGATCCAGAGAAGCCAGACACCCAGTGTCCACCTGGACACGGACACTAGGCTCTTGGAAACCAACATGGGACAGTGAGGCAGGGCCCTAGTGGGTTTCTTAGGACAGAGTGGCTGGCACCAAGGAACCCACCTGGGAAAGAGAGGCTGGTTCACCAATGGCAGAGTGGCCGAGTACCCAGTGTCTGGCAGTGACAGAGAAGCTGAGGTCGAGGGAACCCACCTGGGCCAGAGAGGTCAGGCAGGCACTAGGCGGTTCATCTAGGAGAGGGATGCCAGGCACTTCATGCCCACCTGGGACAGAGAGGCTGGACACCAGGGAACCTATGTGGGACAGAGAGTCTGCGGACTGTCGGTTCCCCTAAGGCAGAGAGACTGGACACCAGGGAACCCACATGTGACAGAGAGGCCAGGAACTAGCAGGATCACCTCAGACAGAGATGCTCAGCACCATGGAAACCACCTGGGACAGGGAGGTTGGTCACCAGAGTGCCTACCGGGGATCCAGAGAAACTAGGTCCCCCGTGTCCACCTGGGACAGAGAGGCTCGGCACCATGGAAACCACCTGGGATAGAGAGGCTGAGAAAAGCGGGTTCACCTGTGGCAAAGAGTCTGGTTATTGGGGCCCTACCTGGGACGGAGAGGCCGGGCACCAGGGGACCCACCTAGGATTCAGAGAGCCAGGCACCCAGTGTCTACTTGGGACAGAAAGGTTGTACACCAGGGAACCCACCTGGGACGGAGAGTCTCCGCACCAAGGGTCCCACCAGCAATCAATGGAAGTTAGGCAGTCTGTGTCCACCTGGGACAGAGAGGCAGGTCACTCAGGAACCCACCTGGGACAGACACAAGGCACCAGGGAACCCACCTGGGACAGAGAGGCCGGGAACCAGGAGGCCCTCCTTGGACATAGAGCGCAGACATCAGGGGGCCCAAGTGGGGCAGAGAGTCCTGCCACTCGGGAATCCATTCGATACAGAGAGGCCAGATAGGGGGCTCACCTGGGACTGAGAGGCCGGACAAATGGGACTCACCTGGGGCAGAGAAGCTGTGCACCTGGGGACCCAAGTGGGGCAGAGAGTCCTGCCACTCGGGAATCCATTCGATACAGAGAAGCCAGGTAGGGGGCTCACCTGGGACTGAGAGGCCGGACAAATGGGACTCACCTGGGGCAGAGAAGCTGTGCACCTGGGGACCCACCTTGGATTGAGAACCTGAGGACCCTGGGGACAATTTGGAGTACAGTGTCTAGGTACCAGGGGACCACTAGGAACCCTGAGAAGCCAGGTGCCCTGTGTCCACCTAACACAGAGGGTCTGTGCAATAGGTGGCTCACCTAGGAGAGACAGGTCAAGCACCAGGTGGCCCACCTGGGATCCAGAGAAGCCAGGCAGGCACCTAGTGTCCACCTGGGACAGAGGCCGGACACCACAGAACCCACCTGGGACAGTGAGGTTGGGAACTCCAGGATTCACCTAGGAAAGAGAGGCTTGGCACCAAGGGGCCCACTGGGTACAGCAAGGCTAGACACTAGGGAACCCATAGGGGCAGAGTGGCCTGGTACCAGGGAGCCCACCAGGGATTCAGAGAAGCCAGGCAACAAGTGTCTACCTGAGACAGAGACGCTCAGCACCAGGGAACCCACATGGCACAGAGAGGCTGAGTACCAGGTGGCCCACCTTGGATAGAGGGGCTGGGCATCAGGTGGTGCACCTCAGGCCTGAAGCAGAGAGGCCAGTCATCAGGAAACCCAGCTGAAGCAGAGACGCTGGGTAAAAGGGGGCCCACCTGGGGTACAGAAGCCCGGCCGGAGGATGCTACTTGTGATCCTGAGATGTCAGATACCCTGTGTCCACCTGGGACAGAGAGGCTGGGCATAGGGGGTTGACCTAAGAGAGAGAGACTGGGCACAAGGGAACCTACTTTGGACACCTGAGAACCAGGGGCCCCACATGGGATCCAAAGAAGCCAGGCACCCAGTGTCCACCTGGGAATGAGAGGCTTGGGACTACGGGGTTCACCTC
>NW_022109767.1:11411241-11413581 GCF_000313985.2 Echinops telfairi
CACCAGGGGGCCCACCTAAGACAGAGATGCCTGCCACCCAGTGCCCACCAGGATAGAGGGGCTGGGCATGAGAAAACCCACCGGGGCAGAGAGGTTGGACACAATGGGGCCCACCTGGGTCATACCACCCCGATACCTGCGGTCTGAACTTGGGCGGAGGAACCGGGCACTACGGGATTCACGTGGGCCAGAGAGGCTGTGCTCCAGGAGGCCCACATGGGGCACAAAGGCAGGCACCCATTGTTCACTTGGGATAGAGACGCTGGGCACCAGGGAACCCACTTGGGAAAGAGAGGCTGGGTACCAGGAGGCCCTCCGTGGACAGAAAGCCCAGATATCAGGGGGCCCAAGTGGGGCAGAGAGGCCTGCCACCCAGGAACCCCTTTGATACAGAGAGCCCAGGTACAAGGGGGCTCCCCTGGGACACAGAGGCCAGACACATGGGACTCACCTGGGGCAGGGAAGCCATGCACCAGGGGGCACATCTTGGACTGAGAACCTGGGCACCAGGGGGACAATCTGGGGTAGAGCGTCCAGGTACTAGGGCGCCACTAGGGATCCTGAGACACCAGGCAGCCTGTGTCCACCTGACACAGAGGGTCTGGGAAATAGGTGGCTCACCTAGGACAGACAGGCCAAGCACCAGGTGGCCCACCTGGGATCCAGAGAAGCCAGGCACCTAGTGTCCACCTGGGACAGAGAGGTCGGGCACCAGGAAATCCACATGGGACAGTGAGGCTGGGCATTCTGGGGTTCACTTAGGAGAGAGAGGCCTGGCACCAAGGGGCCCACCTGGTACAGCGAGGCCAAACACTAGGGAACCCATTGGGGTAGAGAGGCCTGGCACCAGGGAGCCCACCTGAGATTCAGAGAAGCCAGGCATCCGGGGTCCTCCTGAGACAGACGCTCGGCACCAGTGATCCCACCTGGCACAGAGAGGCTGAGCATCTGGGGGCCCACCTAGAACAGGGGGCTGGGCATCAGGTGGCGTGCCTGAGGCAGAGAGGCCAGTCATCAGGAAACTCAGCTGAGGAAGAGACGCTGGGCAAAGGGGGGACCACTTGGGGTAGAGAAGCCTGGCACCAGGGTGCCACTTGGGATCCTGAGATGCCAGATACCCTGTATCCACCTGGGACAGAGAGGCTGGGCATAGAGGGTTGACCTAGGACAGAGTGACAGGGCACCAGGGAACCACTTTGGACGCCAGAGAACCAGGGGCCCCACCTGGGATCCAAAGAAGCCAGGCACCCAGTTTTCACCTGGGGATGACAAGCTTGGGGCTACGGGGTTCACCTCGGGCACAGAGGCTGTGCACCATGGAGCCCATTTGGGATGGAGAACCTGGGCACCAGGGAGCCCTTCTGGGACAGAGAAGTCAGGCACTAAGGGGCTTACCTAGGACAAAAAGGCCGGGCACCCGGGCCCACCGGGGGCGCAGAGGTGGGACACCAGGTAGCCCACTGGGGACATCCAACCTGGACACCTGGGGGCTGATGTTGGGCAGAGAGGTCAGGCACCAGGGTGACCACTTGGGTTCCAGAGCAGACAGGCACCCAGTGTCTACTTGGGATAGAGGCTGGGCATGAGGGAACCCACCTGGGGCAGAGAGGTTGGGCAAAATGGGGCCTACCTGTATCATACCACTACGATACCTGGTCCACCTGGGGTACAGAAGCCCGGCTGAAGGATGCTACTTGGGATCCTGAGATGTCAGATACCCTGTGTCCACCTGGGACAGAGAGGCTGGGCATAGGGGGTTGACCTAAGAGAGAGACTGGGCACAAGGGAACCTACTTTGGACACCTGAGAACCAGGGGCCCCACATGGGATCCAAAGAAGCCAGGCACCCAGTGTCCACCTGGGAATGAGAGGCTTGGGACTACGGGGTTCACCTCAGGCAGAGAGGCTGTGCACCAGGGAGCCCATTTGGGATGGAGAACCTGGGCACCATGGGTCCCCCTTGGGACAGAGAAGTCAGGCACTAAGGTGCTTACCTAGGACAGAAAGGCCGGGTACGCCTGGTCCACCTGGTGCGGATAGGTGGATCACAAGGTTGTCCCCTTGGGACATCCAACCTGTACACTTGGGGGCTGACATAGGGCATAGTGTACAGGAACCAGGTGACCACTTGTGATCCAGAGCAGACAGGCACCCAGTGTCCACCTGGGATAGAGGCTGGGCACCAGGGAACCCACCTGAGGCAAAGAGGTTGTGCACAATGGGGCCCACCTAGATCACAGCACTGTGATACCTGGGTGCCGACCTGGGCCAGAGAGGCCGGGCATCAGGGGGACCACTAGGAATCCAGCAAAACTAGGCACCCAGTGTCCACCTGGGAAA
>NW_022109767.1:11413681-11414647 GCF_000313985.2 Echinops telfairi
GGGTGCCAACTTTGGATCCAGAGAAGCCTGGCACCCAGTGTCCCACTGGGACAGAGACACTGGGCACCTGGAAACCCACCTTGGGCAGTGGGACACTAGGGGGTTTCTTAGGACTGAGAGGCTGGCAGCAAGGAATCCACCTGGGAAAGAGAGGCTGGGCATTAGGGGGCTCACCAATGACAGAGTGGCCGAGTACCCATTGTCCAGCAGGGACAGAGAAGCTGAGGTCCAGGTAACCCACCTGGGGCAGAGAGGTCAGGCACTAGGAGGTTCACCTAGGAGAGAGATGCTGGGCACCTCACGCCCACCTGGGACAGAGAGGCTGGACACCAGGGAATCTACGTGGGACAGAGATTCGGCACACTAATAGGTTCCCCTGAGGCAGAGAGACTGGGCACTAGGGAACCCACCTGTGACAGAGAGGCCAAAAACTAGGGGGTTCATCTCAGACAGAGATGCCGGGCACCTCGGACCCACCTGGTACACAGAAGCCGGGTACAAGGGAGCCACCTGGGAAAGAGAGGCCAGGTTCCAGGGTGCACACCTGTTATCCAGAGAAAAATCACCATGGAACCAACCTGGACCAGAGGATGGGCAACAGGTTGCCCACTTGGGATCCAGAGAAACTAGGTACACAGTGTTCTCCTTGGACAGAGATGCTCGATACCATGGAACCCACCTGGGACTGGGAAGTTGGGCACAAGGGTGCCTACCAGGGATCCAGAGAAACTAGGTCCCCAGTGTCCACCTGGGACAGAGAGGCTCGGCACCTTGGAAACCAACTGGGACAGAGAGGCTGAGAAAGGTGGGTTCACCTGAGGCAGAGAAACCGGTTACTAGGGTCCCTATTGGGACACAGAGGCCGGGCACCAGGGGACCCGCCTCGGATTCAGAGAGTCATGCAGCAGGGTGCCCACCTGGGATCCAGGTAATACAGGCACCCAGTGTCTACTTGGGACAGAGAGG
>NW_022109767.1:11415185-11416196 GCF_000313985.2 Echinops telfairi
GGACATCCAAACAGGACTCCTTGGGGCCGATCTGGGGCAGAGAGGCCAGGCACCAGCGTGCCCACTGGGATCCAGTGAAGCCAGGAACCTGAGTCCACCTGAGACAGAGAGACCGGGCACAAGGGAGTCCACCTGGGACACAGAGGTTAGGCACTAAGGGTTTCACCAAGAAAGAGATGCCACGTACTGCGGGCCAACCTGGGACAGAGAGGACAGGCACCACGCAACACAACTGGGGCGTAGAAGCTGTGCACCAGGGGAAAGAGGCCACGGAGTAGAGGCCCCACCTGGGACATCCAACCGGGGCACCAGGGGCCCTACCTGGGACATCCAACCGGAACTCCAGGGGTCCCATTGGGCAGAGAGGCCGGGCATCAGGGGGACACCAGGGATCCAGAGAAGTCAGACACCCAGTATCTACCTGGGACAGAGAGGCTGGGAACCAGCGAACCCATCTGGGATTGACAGAAGCTAGGTACCCAATGTCTACTTGGGACAGAGACGTCCGGCATCAGGGAGCCCACCTGGAGAAGAAAGGCCTGAGACCAGGGGGCCAGCCTGGGATCCAGAGAAGCAAGGCACCCAGTGTCCACCTGGGATAGATGCTGGGCACTAGGGAACCCGCCTGGGTTAGAGAGGCCGGGCACAATGGGGCCCACCTGGGTCATACCACCCGGACATCTGGGGCATGACCTGGGGCAGAGAGGCCAGAACTGGGTGCCGACTTTGGATCCAGAAAAGCCAGGCACCCAGTGTCCACCTGGGACATTGACACTAGGCACCTGGAAACCCACCTCGGACAGTAAGGCAGGGCCCTAGCAGGTTTATTAGGACAGAGATACTGGCATCAAGGAGCCCACCTGGGAAAAAGAGGCAGGGAACTCGGGGTCTCACCAATGACAGTGGCTGATTACCCAGAGTCCACCAGAGACACAGAACCTGAGGTCCAGGGAACCCACCAGGGGCAGAGAGGTCAGGCACTATGGGGTTCACCTTGGAGAGAGATGCTGG
>NW_022109767.1:11416296-11418981 GCF_000313985.2 Echinops telfairi
GGACAGACGCCAGGCACCAGGGAACCTACCTGGGACAGAGAGGCAGGGCACCAGGAGGCCCTCCTTGGACAGAGAGCCCATATATCAGGGGGCCCACATGAGGCAGAGAGGCCTGCCACCCGGGAACCCATTTGATGCAGAGAGGCCAGGTACAAGGTGTCTCCCCTGCGACAGTGAGGCCAGACACATGGGACTCCTTTGGGGCAGAGAATCCGTGCACCAGGGGGCCCACCTTGGACTGAGAACCTGGGCACCAGGGAAACAATCTGGGATAGAATGTCCAGGTACCAGGGCATCACTAGGTATCCAGAGATGCCACACACCAAGTGTCCACCTGACACAGAGGGTCTGGGCAATAGGTGGCTCACCTAGGACCAACTGGACAAGCACAAGGTGGCCTACCTGGGATCCAGAGAAGCCAGGCACATAGTGTCCACCTGGGACAGGGAGGCCGGGCATCAGGGAACCCACCTGGGACAGTGAGGCTGGGCACTCCGGGATTCACCTAGGAAAGAGAGGCCTGGCACCAAGGGCCCCACCTGGTACAGCTAGGCCAGAAACCAGGGAACCCATTGGGGCAGAGAGGCCGGGCACCAGGGAGTCCACCTGGGATTCAGAGAAGCCAGGCACCCAGTGTCCACCTGAGACAGAGATGCTCGGCACCAGGGAACCCACCTGGCACAGAGAGGCTGAGCACCAGGGGGGCACACCTAGGACAGAGGGGCTGGGCATCAGGGGGCGCACCTGAGGCAGAGAGGCCAGTCATCAGGAAACCCAGCTGAAGCAGAGACTCTGGGCAAAAGGGGGCCCACCTGGGGTAGAAAAGCCTGGCACCAGGGTGCTACTTGGGATCCTGAGATGCCAGATACCCTGTATCCACCTGGAACAGAGAGGCTGGGCATAGGTGGTTTACCTAGGAAATTGAGACCGGGCACAGGGAATACACCTGGGACACCGGAGATCCAGGGGCCCCACATGGGATCCAGAGAAGGCGGGCACCCAGTGTCCACCTGGGAATGAGAGGCTTGGGACTACAGGGTTCATGTGAGGCAGAGAGGCCCTGCACCAGGGAGCCCATTAGGGTCGGAGAACCTGGGCACCAGGGGGCTGACCCGGGGCGGAGAAGCCAGGCACCAGGGTGACCACTTGGGATTCAGAGCAGACAGGCACCCAGTGTCCACGTAGGATAAAGGCTGGGCACCAGGGATCCCGCCAGGGGGCAGAGATGTTGCGCACAATCGGTCCCACCTGGATCATAGTACTGTGATACCTGGGAGCAGACGTGAGCCAGAGAGGCTGGGTACCATGGGGCCCACTTGGAATCCAATGAAACCAGGCACCCAGTGACCACCTGAGAAAGTGAGGCCAGTCACCAGGGAACCCACTTCGGACAGAGGGGCAGGGAACCAAGGCGACCACCTGGGGTGGAGAAGCCGGGCACCAGCGAACCCACCTGGGGAAGAGAGGCCGAGCACAATGGGTCCCACCAGGGTCATACAACCGGGACATCTGGTGGCCGACCTGGGGCAGAGAGGCCAAGCACCAGGGTGCCCTCTTGGGGTCCAGAGAAACCCAGCACCCAGTGTGCCCTGGGATAGAGGCTTTGCACTAGGAAATCCACCTGGGCAGAGAGGTTGGGCACAATGGAGCCCACTTGGGTCATACCACCTCGATACCTAGGGGCTGAACTGGGGCGGAGAGGCCGGGCATCAGGGGCACACCTGGGATCCTGAACTTGGGACAGAGAGGTCGGGCAAAAGGGAGCCCACCTGAGGAAAAAAGGCCTGGTACCAGGGGG
Source organism: Echinops telfairi (assembly GCF_000313985.2). Classification (NCBI taxonomy): domain Eukaryota; kingdom Metazoa; phylum Chordata; class Mammalia; order Afrosoricida; family Tenrecidae; genus Echinops; species Echinops telfairi. Next base: position 11,418,095 of record NW_022109767.1, read on the forward strand.
CCCACCTGGGATCCAGAGGAGCGAGGCACCCAGTGTGTACCTGGGATAGAAGCTGGGCACTAGGGAACCCACCTAGGTTAGAGAGGCCGGGCACAATGGGGCCCATCTGGTTGGTACCATCGGGATATATGGGGAACGACCTGGGGCAGAGAGACCAGGCACTAGGGTGGCGACTTGGGTTCCAGAGAAGCCAGTCACCCAGTGTCCACCTGGGACAGAGACACTGGGCACCGGAAACCCACCTGGGACAGTAAGGCAGGGCACTAGGGGGTTTCATAGGACAGAGAGGCTGGCACCAAGGAACCCACCTGGGAAAGAGAGGCTGGGAATTAGTGGTCTTACCAATGACAGAGTGGCCGAGTACCCAGTGTTCACCAGGGACAGAGAAGCTGAGGTCCAGGGAACATACCAGGGGCAGAGAGGTCAGGCACTAGGGAGTTCAACTAAGAGAGAGATGACCGGCACCTCATGCCCACCTGGGACAGAGAGGCTGGACACCAGGGAACCTACGTGGGACAGAGAGTCTACACAATAATAGGTTCCCCTGAGGCAGAGAGACTGGGCACTAGGGAACCCACCTGTAACACACAGGCCAGAAACGGGGTTCACCTTGGACTGAGATGCCGGGCACCTTGGGCCCACCTGGTACACAGAAGCCGGGCACAAGGGAGCCACCTGGGACAGAGAGGCCTGGTTCCAGGGTGCACACCTGTGATCCATAGAAAAGGCACGAGGGAACCAATATGGACCAGAGAGGTCGGGCACCAAGTTGCCCACTTGGGATCCAGAGAAACTAGGTACACAAGTGTTCACCTGGACCAGAGATGCTCAGTACCATGGAACCCTCCTGGGACAGGGAAGTCGGGCACCAGGGTGCCTAACAGGGA
>NW_022109767.1:11419499-11420674 GCF_000313985.2 Echinops telfairi
AGTGAGGCCTGCCACCCGGGAACCCATTTGACACAGAGAGGCCAGGTACAAGGGGTCTCTCCTGGGACATTGAGGCCGGACAAATGGAACTCCTTTGGGACAGAGAAGCCATGCACCAGGAGGCCCACCTTGGACTGAGAACCTGGGCACCAGGGGGACAATCTGGGATAGAGTGTCCAGGTACCAGGGCGTCACTATGGATCCAGAGCAGGCAGGTACCCAGTGTCCACCTGGGATAGAGGCTGGGCACCAGGAAACCCTCCTGGGACAGAGAGGTTGGGCACAACGGGGCCCACCTGGATCATAGGACTGTGATACCTGGGTGACGACTTGGGTCAGAGAGGTCGGGCCCCACGGGGCCTACTTGGAATCCAGCAAAACCAGGCACCCAGTGTCCAACTGGGAAAGGGAGGCCAGTCACCAGAGAACCTACTTGGGACAGAGAGGCAGGGAACCAAGGTGACCGCCTGGGGTGGAGAGGCTGGCACCAGCGAGCCTACCTGGGGAAGAGAGGCTAAGCACAATGGGTCCCGCCAGGGTCATAAAACCGGGACACCTAGGGGCTGACCTGGGGCGGTGAGGCCAAGCACCAGGGTGCCCACTTGGGATCCAGAGAAGCCGGGCACCCAGTGTCCACCTGGTATAGAGGCTGGGCACCAGGGTACCCACCTGAGCAGAGAGGTTGGGCACAATGGGGCCCACCTGGGTCATACCTCCTCGATACCTGGGGGCTGACCTGGGGAAGAGAGGCCGGGAACTACAGGGGTCACCTGGGGCAGAGAGGCCGTGCACCAAGAGGCCCACCTGGGGCACAAAAGGCAGGCACCCAGTGTTCACCTGGCATAGAGACGCTGTGCACCAGGGAACCCACCTGGGACAGAGAGTCTGGGCACAAGGCGGTTCACCAATGACAGAGTGACAGAATCCTGTGTCCACCAGGGAGAGAGAGCTGAGCTCCAGGGAACCAACCTGGGGCAGAATCGTCAGGAACCAGAGGGCCCACCTCGGACACAGATGCCTGGCACCCCGTGGCCACTGGGACACAGGGCCCGGGCAACCTTTGGAAGAAAGGCCTGACAGCAGCGGGACATCTGGAGCGCGCCTGGGGCAGAGAAACCAGGCACCTGGGTGCCCACTTGGGATCCAGAGAAGCCCGGAACCCAGTGTCCACATCG
>NW_022109767.1:11421107-11422606 GCF_000313985.2 Echinops telfairi
GGATCCAGAGAAGCCCGGCACCCAGTGTCCACCTGGGATAGAGGCTGGGCACCAGGATACCCACATGGGCAGATCGGTGGGCACAACGGGGCCCACCTGGGTCATACCACCTCGATACCTGGGGGTATATCTTGGGCAGAGAGTTTGGGCACTACAGGCTTCACCTGGGGCAGAGAGGCTGTGCACCAGGAGGCCCACCTCGGGCACAAAAGGCAGTCACCCAGTGTTCACCTGTAATAGAGACTCTGGTCACCAGGGAACCCACCTGGGACAGAGAGGCTGGGCACAAGGGGGTTCACCAATAACGGCGTGATGGGGAATCCTGTGTCCACCAGGGACAGAGAGCTGGGCTCCTGGGAATCCACCTGGGGCAGAAAGGTCAGGTACCAGGGGGCCCTGGGAATCCACCTGGGGCAGAAAGGTCAGGTACCAGGGGGCCCACCTAGGATAGAGATGCCTGGCACCACGTGCCCAGCGGGACAGAGGCGCCGGGCAACAAGGCACCTAGCGGGGGCGGAGAGGCTTGGCACCAGGAGGCCCACCTGGGGCAGAGAGGCCAGGCACAGGCTGGCCCACCTGGGAACCGACTTGGCGCAGAGAGGCCACGCACCTGGGTGCCCACTTGGGATCCAGAGAAGCCAGGAACCCAGTGTCCAACTGGGATAGAGGCAGGGCACAAGGCAACCCACCTGGAGCAGAGAGGCTGAGCACTAGGGGCCCCACCCGGGACATCCAAACAGGACTCCTTGGGGCTGATCTGAGGCAGAGTAGCCAGGCACCAGCATGCCCACTGGGATCCAGTGAAGCCAGGAACCTGTGTCAACCTGAGACAGAGAGACTGGGCACAAGGGAATCCACCTGGGACAGAGAGACCAGGCACAAGGGAATCCACCTGGGACAGAGAGGTTAGGCACTAAGGGTTTCACCGAGAAAGAGATGATGGGCACCGTGGGCCAACCTGGGACAGAGAGGACAGGCTACACGGAACATAACTTGGGCATAGAGGCTGTGCACCAGGGAAAAGAGGCTGGCCAGTAGGGGGCCCATCAGGGGCATCCAAACGGGGCACCAGGAGCCCTATCTGGGACATGCACCTGGAACACCAGAGGCCCCACTTGGGCAGAGAGGCCAGGCATCAGGGGGACACCTGGGATCCTGAGAAGTCAGACCCCCAGTGTCTACCTGGGATAGAGAGGCTGGGCACCAGGGAACCGGTCTGGGATTGACAGAAGTAAGGCACCTAGCGTCTACTTGGGACAGAGAGCTCAGGCATCAGGGAGCCCACCTGGAGAAGAAAGGCCTGGCACCAGGGGGCCCACCTGGGATCCAGAAAAGTGAGGCACCTAGTGTCCAACTGGGATAGAAGCTGGGCACTAGGGAACCCACCTAGTTTAGAGAGGCCGAGCAAAATGGGGCCCACCTGGGTCGTACCAACAGGACATCTGGGGAATCGCCTGGGGCAGATAGGGCAGGTACTAGGTTGCCGACCTGGGATCCAG
>NW_022109767.1:11424187-11425622 GCF_000313985.2 Echinops telfairi
GCTCGGCACCAGGGAACCCACCTGGCACAGTGAGGCTGAGCACCAGGTGGCCCACCTCGGACAGAGGGGCCGGGCATCAGGTAGCGCACCTGAGGCAGAGAAGCCAGTCATCAGGAAACCCAGCTGAGGTAGAGACGCTGGGCAAAACAGGGTCCACCTTGGGTTGAGAAGCCCGGCACCAGGATGGCACTTAGGATCCTGAGACGCCAGATACCCTGTGTCCACCTGGGACAGAGCGGCTGGGCATAGACAGTTGACCTAAGACAGAGAGGCCGGTCACCAGGGAACCCACTTTGGACACCGGAGAACCAGGGGGCCCACTAGGAATCCAGAGAAGCCAGGCACCTAGTGTCCACCTGGGAATGAGAGGATTGGGAATAGGGGGTACACCTCAGACAGGGAGGCTGTGCACCAGAGAGCCCATTTGGGACGGAAAACCTGGGCACCAAGGGGCCCCCATGGGACAGAGAAGCCAGGCACTAAGGGGCTTATATAGGAGAGAAAGGCTGGGCATGCCTGACCCACCTGGTACGGAGAGATGGGGCACCAGGTTGTCCCCTTGGGACATCCAACCTTGACACTTGGGGCCGATCTGGGGCAGAGAGGCCAGGCAACAGCGAGCCCACTGGGATCCATTGAAGCGAAGAACCCGAGTCCACCTGAGACAGAGAGACTGGGCACAAGGGAATCCACCTGAGACAGAGAGGTTAGGCACTAAGGGTTTCAACAAGAAAGATGGTGGACACCACGGGCCAACCTGGTACAGAGAGGACGGACACCACGGAACACAACTGGGGCGTAGATGCTGTGCACCAGGGGAAAGAGGCCGCTCAGCAGGGGGCCCACCTGGGACATCCAACCGGGGTACCAGGGGCCCTACCTGTGACATCGAACCGGAACTCCAAGGGTCCCACATGGGCTGAGAGGCTGGGCATCAGGGGGACACCTGGAATCCAGAGAAGTCAGGCACCCAGTGTCTACCTGGGACAGAGAGGCTGGGCACCAGGGAACCCATCTGGGATTGACAGAAGCTAGGCACCCAGCGTCTACTTAGGACAGAGACGTCGGGCATCAGGGCGCTCACCTGGGGAAGAAAAGCCTGGCACCAGGGGGCCCACCTGGGAGCCAGAGAAGCTAGGCACCCAGTGTGCACCTGGGATAGAATCTGGGCACTAGAGAACACACCTGTGTTAGAGAGGCTGGGCACAATGGGGCCCACCTGGGTCATACCACCGGGACAACTGGGGAACGACCTGGGGCAGAGAGGCCAGGCACTGGGTGCCGACTTTGGATCCAGAGAAGCCAGGCACACAGTGCCCACCTAGGACACGGACACAGGGCACCTGGAAACCCACCTGGACAGTGAGGCAGGGCCATAGGCTGTTTCTTAGGACAGAGAGGCTGGCACCAAGGAGCCCACCTGGGAATGAGAGGC
>NW_022109767.1:11427233-11428574 GCF_000313985.2 Echinops telfairi
CCCAAGTGGGACAGAGAGGCCTGCCACCCGGGAACCCATTTGACACAGAGAGGCCAGGTACAAGGGGTCTCTCCTGGGACATTGAGGCCAGACACATGGAACTCCTTTGGGGCAGAGAAGCTGTGCACCAGGGGGCCCACCTTGGACTGAGAACCGGGGCACCAGGAGGACAATCTGGGATAGAGTGTCCAGGTACTAGGGCGTCACTAGGGATCCAGAGATGCCACGCACCAAGTGTCCACCTGACACAGAGGGTCTGGGCAATAGGTGGCTCACCTAGGACCGACTGGACAAGCACAAGTGGCCTACCTGGGATCCAGAGAATCCAGGCACATAGTGTCCACCTGCGACAAGGAGGCCTGGCACCAGGGAACCCACCTGGGACAGTGAGGCTGGGAACTCCGGGATTCACTTAGGAAAGAGAGGCCTGGCACCAAGGGGCCCACCTGGTAGAGTGAGGCCAGAAACTAGGGACCCATTGGGGCAGAGAGGCATGGTACCAGGGAGGCCACCTGGGATTCAGAGAAGCCAGGCACTCAGTGTCTGCCTGAGACAGAGACGCTCGGCACCAGGGAACCCACCTGGCACAGAGAGGCTGAGCACCAAGAGGCCCACCTAGGACAGAGGGCCTGGGCATCAGGGGGGAGCACCTGAGGCAGAGAGGCCAGTCATCAGGAAACCTAGCTGAGGCAGACACGCTGGGCAAAAGGGGGCCCGCCTGGGGTAGAGAAGCCCGGCACCAGGGTGCCACTTGGGATCCTGAGATGCCAGATACCCTGTATCCACCTGCAACAGAGAGGCTGGGCATAGTGGGTTTACCTAGGAAATTGAGACCGGACACAAGGAACCCACCTTGGACACCGGAGAACCAGGATCCCTACATAGGATCCAGAGAAGGCGGGCACCCAGCCTCCACCTTGGAATGAGAGGCTTGGGACTACGGGGTTCACTTTGGGCAGAGAGGCTCTGCACCAGGGAGCCCATTAGGGATGGAGAACCTGGGCACCAGGGGGGCCCCCTGGGGCAGAGAAGACAGGCACTAAGGGGCTTACCTAGGACAGAGGGCCGAGCAGCCTGGGCCTACCTGGTGTGGAGAGGTAGGGCACCAGGTTGCCCATTTGGGACATCCAGCCTGGACACCTGGGGGCTGACTCGGGGCGGAGAAGCCAGGCACCAGGGTGACCACTTGGGATTCAGAGCAGACAGGCACCCAGTGTCCACCTGGGATAGAGGCTGGGCACCAGGGATCCCGCCAGGGGGCAGAGATGTTGCGCACAATCGGTCCCACCTGGATCATAGTACTGTGATACCTGGGAGCAGACGTGAGCCAGAGAGGCTGGG
>NW_022109767.1:11429480-11430605 GCF_000313985.2 Echinops telfairi
CAGGGCAGCCAGGAACACACTGTCCACCTGGGGCAGAGAGGCTGAGTACCAGGAGCCCCACCAGGGGTATCCAAACAGGACTCCTTTGGGCCGACCTGAGGCAGAGTGATGAGGCACCAGCGTGCCCACAGGGATCCAGTGAAGCCAGGAACCTATGTCCACTTGAGACAGAGAGACCGGGCACAAGGGAATCCACCTGGGAAAGAGAGTTAGGCACTAAGGGTTTTACCAAGAAAGAGATGTCGGGCACCACGGGACAACCTGGGAGAGAGAGCTCGGGCTTCACGGAACACAACTTGGGCTTAGAGACTGTGCACCAGGGGAAAGAGGTCGCACAGTAGGGGGCCCACCTGGGGCATCCAAACGGGGCATCAGGGGCCCTACCTGGGACATCCAACTGGAACACCAGGGGCCCCACTTGGGCTGAGAGGCCAGGCATCAGGGGGACACCTGGGATCCTTAGAAATCAGACACCCAGTGTCTACCTTGGACAGAGAGGCTGGCCACCAGGGACCCCATCTGGGATTGACTAAAGTTAGGCATCCAGCGTCTACTTGGGACAGAGAGGTCGAGCATAAGGGAGCCCACCTGGGGAAGAAAGGCCTGGCACCAGGGGGCCCACCTGGGATCCAGAGAAGCGAGGCACCCAGTGTGCACCTGGGATCGAAGCTGGGCACTAGGGAACCCACCTAGGTTAGAGAGGCTGGGCACAATGGGGCCCATCTGGTTCGTGCAACCGGGACATCTAGGGAACGACCTGGGGCAGAGAGGCCAAGCACTAGGGTGGTAACTTGGGATCCAGAGAAGCCAGGTACCCAGTGTCCACCTGGGACAGAGACACTGGGCACCTGGAAACCCACCTGGGACAGTGAGGCAGGGCACTAGGGGGTTTCATAGGACAGAGAGGCTGGCACCAAGGAACACACCTGGGGGAAAGAGAGGCTGGGCACTAGGGTGTTCATCTAGGAGAGAGATGCCTGGCCCCTCACGCCCACCTGGGACAGCAGGCTGGACACCAGGGAACCTACGTGGGGACAGAGAGTCTGCGCACTAATAGACTGGGCACTAGGGAACCCACCTGTAACAGAGTGGCTAGAAAGTAGGGGGTTCACCTAGGACAGAGAT
>NW_022109767.1:11432122-11437166 GCF_000313985.2 Echinops telfairi
GGGAACCTGGGGTAGAGAAGCCCGGCACCAGGGTGCCACTTGGGATCCTGAGATGCCAGATACCCTGTGTCCACCTGGAACAGAGAGGCTGGGCATAGGGGGTTGACCTAGGAAAGAGAGACCAGGCACAGGGAATGCACCTTGGACACCGGAGAGCCAGGAGCCCCACATGGGATCCAGAGAAGGCAGGCACCCAGTGTCCACCTGGAAATGAGAGGCTTGGGACTACGGGGTTCACTTCGGGCAGGGAGACTCTGCACCAGGGGGCCCACTTGGAATCCAGCGAAACCAGGCGCCCAGTGACCACCAGGGAAAGTGAGGCCAGTCACCAGGGAACCCACTTCGGACAGAGGCAGGGAACCAAGGCGACCACCTGGGGTGGAGAAGCCGGGCACCATCGAGCCCATGTGGGGAAGAGAGGCCGAGCACAATGGGTCCCACCAGGGTGAAAAAACCGGGACATCTGGTGGCTGAACTGGGGCAGAGAGGCCGGGCACTACGGGGTTCACCTGGGGAAGAGAGGCTGTGCACCAGGAGGCCCACCTGGGGCACAAAAGGCAGGCACCCAGTGTTCATCAGGGATAGAGACACTGGGCACTGGGGAACCCACCTGGGACAGTGAGGCAGGACACTAGGGGGTTTCTTAAGACAGAGAGGCTGGCACCAAGAAACCCACCTGGAAAGAGAGGCTGGGCACTAGGGGGCTCACCAATGAAAGAGTAGCTGAGTACCCAGTGTCCACCAGGGACAGAGAAGCTGAGGTCCAGGGAACATACCTGGACCAGAGGGTCAGGCCCTAGGTGGTTCAACTAGGGGAGAGATGCCGGGCACCTCACGCCCACCTGGGACAGAGAGGCTGGACACCAGGGAAACTATGTAGGACAGAAGGTCTGTGCAATAATGGGTTCCCCTGAGGCAGAGAGACTGGGTACCAGGGAACACACTTGTGACAGAGAGGCCAGGAAGTATGGGGTTCACCTAGGACAGTGATGCCGGGCATCTCAGTCCCGCCTGGTACACAGAGGGCAGGCACAAGGAAGCCACCTGGGACAGAAAAGGCCGGTTCCAGGGTGCACCCCTGTAATCGAGAGAAAAGGCACCAGGGAACCCACCTGGACCAGAGAGGTCGGGCACCAGGTTGCCCACTTGGGATCCAGAGAAACTAGGTACAAAGTGTTCACCTGGCACAGAGATGCTTGGCACCTTGGAACCCACCTGGGACAGGGAGGTCGGGCACCAGGGTGCCTACCGGGGATCCAGAGAAACTAGGTCCCCAGTGTCCATCTGTGAGAGAGAGGCTCGGCACCATGGAAACGACCTGGGACAGAGAGGTTGAGAAAAGCGGGTTCACCTGAGGCAGAGCGTCTGGTTACTAGGGGCCCTACCTGGGACAGAGAGGCCGGGCACCAGAGGACCCGCCTAGGATTCAGAGAGCCAGGCAGCAGGGTGCCCACCTGGGATCCAGGGAAGCCAGGCACCCAGTGTCTACTTGGGACAGAGAGGTTGGAAACCAGGGAACCCACCGGGGACAGAGTATCTCTGCACAAGGAGTCCCAACTGCGATTAACAGAAGCTAAGCACCCGGTGTCCACCTGGGACAGAGATGCCAGGCACCAGGGAACTCACCTTGGACAGAGAGGCAGGGCACCAGGAGGCCCTCCTTGGACAGAGAGCCCAGACATCAGGGGGTCCAAGTGGACAGAGTGCCTGCCACCCTGGAACCCATTTGACACAGAGAGGCCAGGTACAAGGGGGCTCTCCTGGGACAGAGAGGCTGGACATATGGGATTCACCAGGGGCAAAGAAGCCGTGCACCATTGGGTCAAGCTTGGACTGAGAACCTGGGCACCAGGGGGACAATATAGGATAGAGTGTCCAGGTACCAGGGCGTGACTTGGGGTTCTGAGATGCCAGGCACCCTGTGTCCACCCGACACAGAGGGCCTGGGCAATAGGTGGCTCACCTAGGACAGACAGGCCAAGTGCCAGGTGGCCCACCTGGGATCCAGAGAACCAGGTACCTAGAGGCTGGGTACCAGGGAACACACCTGGTATAGTGAGGATGGGCACTCCGGGAGTCACTTAGGAAGGAGAGGCCTGGCACAAAGGTCCCCACCTGGTACAGTGAGGCCAGACACTAGGGAACCCATTGGGGCAGAGAGGCCTGGCACCAGGGAGCCCACCTGGGATTCAGAGAAGCCAGGAACTCAGTGTCCACCTAAGACAGAGCCGCTCGGCACCAGGAATCCCACCTGGCACAGAGAGACTGAGCACCAGAGGCCCACCTAAGACAGCGGGGCTGGGCATCAGGTGGCACACCTGAGGCAGAGAGGCCAGTGATCAGGAAACCCAGCTGAGGCAGAGATGCTGGGCAAAAGGGAGCCCTCCTGGGCTAAAGAAGCCCGGCACCAGGGTGCCACTTGGGATCCTGAGATGCCAGATACCCTGTGTCCACCTGGGACAGAGAGGCTGGACATAGGGGGTTGACCTAGGACAAAGAGACTGGGCACAGGGAACCACTTAGGACACCGGAGAACCAGGAGCCTCACATTGGATCCAGAAAAGCCAGGCACCCAGTGTCCACCTGGGAATGAGAGGCTTGGGACTAGGGGGTTCACTTGGGGCAGAGAGGCTGTGCACCAGGGAGCCCATTTGGAACGGAGAACCTGGGCACCAGAGGGCCCCCCTGGAGCAGAGAAATCAGGCACTAAAGGGCTTACCTAGGACAGAAAGGCCAGGCACTCCAGGCCCATCAGATGCGGGCACAAGGTTGCCCACTTGGGACATCCAACCTGGACACCTGGGGGCTGACCCGGGGTGGTGAACCCAGCCACCAGGGTGACAACTTGGGATTCAGAGCAGACAGGCTCCCAGTGTCCACCTGGGATAGAGGTTGGGCACCAGGGATACCCCCTGGGGCAGAGAGGTTGGGCACAATGGGTCCCACCTGGATCATAGCACTGTGATACCTGGGTGCTGACCTGGGCCAGAGAGGTCGGGCACCAGAGGGCCCACTTGGAATCCAGCGAAACCAGGCACCCAGTGACCACCTGGGAAAGAGAGGCCAGTCACCAGGGAACCCACTTCAGACAGAGAGGCAGGGAACCAAGGCGACCACCTGGGGTGGAGAAGCCGGGCACCAGTGAGCCCACCTGGGAAAGAGAGGCTGAGCACAATGGGTCCCACCAGGGTCATACAACCGGGACATCTGGAGGCCGACCTGGGGCAGAGAGGCCAAGCACCAGGGTGTCCTCTTGGGATCCAGAGAAGCCCGGCACACAGTGTCCACCGGGATAGAGGCGAGGCACCAGGGAACCCGCCTGGGCAGAGAGGTTGGGCACAACGGGGCCCACCTGGGTCATACCACCTCTATACCTGGGGGCTGACCTGGTGGAGAGGCCGAGCACTACCGGGTTCACATGGGGGCAGAGAAGCTGTACACCAGGAGGCCCACCTGGGGCACAAAAGGTAGGCACCCAGTGTTCCTCTGGGATAGAGACGCTGGGCATCAGGGAACCCACCTGGGACAGAAAGGCGGGGCACAAAGGCGTTCACCAATGACGGAGTGACCAGGAATCCTGTGTCCATCATGGACAGAGAGCTGGGCTCCTGGGAACCCCCCTGGGTCAGAAAGTTGAGGCACCAGGGGGCCCACCTAAGACAGAGATTCCTGGCACCCCGGGCCCACGGGGACAGAGGGGCCAGGCAACAGGGGACCTACCAGCGTAGAGAGGCTTGGCACCAGGTGGCCCACCTGGGACTTTCAAGCGAGACACCTGGGAGCTGACAGGGGGCAGAGAGGCCAGGCACGTGGGTGCCCACTTGGGATCCAGGGAAGCCAGGAACCAAGTGTCCACCTGGGACAGAGGCAGGGCACAAGGCAACCCACCTGGGACAGAGAGCCTGAGCACTAGGGGCCCCACCCGGGTCATCCAAACAGGACTCCTTTGGACCTATCAGAGGCAGAGTGGCCAGGCACCCGCGTGCCCACAGGGATCCAGTGAATCCAGGAAACTGTGTCCACCTGAGACAGAGAGACCGGGCAGAGGGAATCCACCTGGGACAGAGAAGTTAGGCACTAAGGGTTTCCATAAGAAAGAGATGCCGGGTACCGCGGGACAACCTGGGACAGAGGACGGGAACCATGGAACACAACTGGGGCATAGAGGCTGTGCAGCAGGGGAAAGAGGACACGCAGTAGGGGGCCCACCTGGGGCATCCATCTGGGGCACCAGGGGCCCTACCTGGGACATCCAACTGGAACACCAGGGTCCCCACTTGGGCAGAGAGGCCGGGCATCAGGGGCACACCTGGGATCCTGAGAAGTCAGACACCCTGTGTTTACCTGGGACAGAGAGGCTGGGCACCAGGGCACCCCTCTGGGATTGACAGAAGCTAGCCCCCCAGCATCTACTTGGGACAGAGTGGTCGGGCATCAGGGAGCCCACCTGAGGAAGAAAGGCCTGGCACCAGGGGGCCCACCTGTGATCCAGAGGAGCGAGGCACCCAGTGTCCACCTGGGATAGAAGCTGGGCTCTAAGGAACCCACCTAGGTTAGAGAGGCCGGGCACAATGGGGCCTATCTGGTTCGTACCACCAGGATATATGGGGAATGACTTGGGGCAGAGAGGCCGGGCACAATGGGGCCTATCTGGTTCGTACCACCAGGATATATGGGGAATGACTTGGGGCAGAGAGGCCAGGCACTAGGGTGGTGACTTGGGTTCCAGAGAAGCCAGGCACCCAGTGTCCACCTGGGATAGAGACACTGGGCACCTGGAAACCCACCTGGGACAGTGGGACACTAGGGGATTTCTTTGGACAGAGTGGCTGGCACCAAGGAACCCACCTGGGAAAGTGAGGCTGGGCATTAGGGGGCTCACCAATGACAGAGTGACCGAGTACCCAGTATCCACCAGGGACAGAGAAGCTGAGGTTCAGGGAACCAACCTGGGCCAGTAAGGTCAGGCACTAGGGAGTTCACCTAGGAGAGAGGTGCCGGGCACCTCACGCCCACCTGGGACAGAGAGGCTGGACACCAGGGA
>NW_022109767.1:11437698-11440139 GCF_000313985.2 Echinops telfairi
CCCAGCTGGGATCCAGGGAAACCAGGCACCCAGTGTTTACTTGGGACAGAGAGCTTGGACACCAGGGAACTCACCTGGGACAGAGAGTCTCCGCACCAGGGGCCCCACCTGCGATCAACAGAAGCTAGGAACCCCGTGTCCACCTGGGACAGAGAGGCCAGTCACCCAGGAACCCACCTGGGACAGATGCCGGCCACCAGGAGCCCAGCAGGGACAGAGAGGCTGGGCACCAGGAGGCCTTCCTTGGAAAGAGAGCCCAGACATCAAGGGGAATAAGTAGGGCAGAGAGGCCTGCCACCCGGGAACCCATTTGATACAGAGAGGACAGTTACAAGGGGGCTCACCTGCGACAGAGATGCCGGACACATGGGACTCACCTGGGGCAGTGAAGCCGTGAACCAGGGGGCCCACCTTGGACTGAGAACCTGGGCACCAGGGGGACAATCTGGGGTACAGTGTCCAGGTACCAAGGCACCACTAGGGATCCTGAGACGCCAGACACCCTGTGTACACCTGACACAGAGGGTCTGGGCAATAGGTGGCTCACCTAGGACAGACAGGCCAAGCACCAGGTGGCCCACCTGGGATCCAGAGAAGCCAGGCACCTAGTGTCCACCTGGGACAGAGAGGTTGGGCACCAGGGAACCCACCTGGGACAGTAAGGCTGGGCACTCCGGGATTCACCTAAGAAAGAGAAGCCTGGCACCAAGGAGCCCACCTGGTACAGCGAGGCCAGATACTAGGGAACCCATTGGGGCACAGAAGCCTGGCACCAGGGAGCCCACCTGGGATTCAGAGAACCAGGCACCCAGTGTCCACCTGAAACAGAGACGCTCGGCACCAGGGAACCCACCTGGCACAGAGAGGCTGAGCATGAGGGGGCCCACCTAGGACCAAGGGGCTGGGCATAAGGTGGTGCACCTGAGGCAGAGAAGCCATTCATCAGGAAACGCAGCTGAAGCAGAGACGCTGGGAAAAAGGGGGCCCACCTGGGTTAGTGAAGCCCGGCACCAGGGGGCCACTTGCCATACTGAGACGCCAGATACCCTGTGTCCACCTGCGACAGCAAGACTGGCATAGGGGGTTGACCTAGGACAGAGAGCCAGGCACCAGGGAACCCACCTGAGACAGAGAGGCAGGGCACCAGGAGGCCCTCCTTGGACAGAGAGCCCAGACATCAGGGAGCCCATGTGGGAAAGAGATGCCTGCCACTCGGGAACCCATTTGATACAGAGAGGCTAGGTATATGGGCGCTCCTCTGGGACAGAGAGGCTGGAAACATGGGACTCACCTGGGGCAGAGAAGCCGTGCACCTGGGGACCTACCTTGGATTGAGAACCTGAGCACCCTGGGGACAATCTGGGATAGAGTGTCTAGGTACCAGGTCGCCACTAGGGATCCTGAGAAGCCAGGCACCCAGTGTCCACCTGACACAGAGGGTCTGGACAATAGATGGCTCATCAAGGATAGACAGGTCAAGCACCAGATGGCCCACCTGGGATCCAGAGAAGCCAGGCAGGCACCTAGTGTTCACCTGGGACAAAGGCCGGGCACCAGGGAACCCACCTGGGACAGTTAGGATGGGCACTCCGGGATTCACCTAGGAAAGAGAGGCCTGGCACCAAGGGGCCCACCTGGTACAGTGAGGCCAGACACCAGGGAACCCATAGGGCAGAGGGGCCTGGCACCAGGAGCCCACCTGGGATTCAGAGAAGCCAGGCACCCAGTGTCCACCTGGGAATGAGAGGCGTGGGACTACGGGGTACACCTCAGGTGGAGAGGCTGTGCACCAGGGAGCCCATTTCGGATGGAGAACCTGGGCACCAAGGGGCCCCCTTGGGACAGAGAAATCTGGCACTAAGGGGCTTACTTAGGAGAGATAGACCAGGGACCCGGGGCCCCCCTGGTGCAGAGAGGTGGGGCACCAGGTTGTCCCCTTGGGACATCCAACCTGGACACTTAGGGTCTGACATGGTGCATAGAGGCCAGGCACCAGGGTGACCACTTGGGATCCAGAGCAGACAGGCACCCAGTGTCCACCTGGGATAGAGGCTGGGCACCAGGGAAACCACCTGGGGCAAAGATTTGTGCACAATGGGGCCCACCTGAATCACAGCACTGTGATACCTGTGTGCCGACCTAGGCCTGAAAGGCCGGGCACCAGGGGGCCCACTAGGAATCTAGCGAAACCAGGTACCCAGTGTCCAACTGGGAAATGGAGGCCAAACACCAGGGAACCCACATGGGACAGAGAGGCAGGGAACCAAGGCGACTACCTTGGGTTGGAGAGACCAGGCACCAGCGAGACCACCTGGGGAAGAGAGGCCGAGCACAATGGGTCCCACGAGGGTCATGCAACCGGGATACCGGGGGCCGATCTGGGTCACATAGGCCAAACACCAGGGTGCCCACTTGGGATCCAGAGAAGCCAGGCACCCAGT
>NW_022109767.1:11440814-11450988 GCF_000313985.2 Echinops telfairi
GCTGGGCACCAGGGAACCCACCTGGGGCAGAGAGGTTGGGCACAATGGGGCCCACTGGGGTCATACCACCTCGATACCTGGGGGCTGACATGGGGCAGAGAGGCCGGGCACAATGGGGCCCACCTGGGTCATACCACCAGGACATCTGGGGAGCGACCTGGGGCAGAGGCCAGACACTGGGTGCCAACTTTGGATCCAGAGAAGCCAGGCACACAGTGTCCACCTGGGACATGGACACTGGGCACCTAGAAACCCACCTGGACAGTGAGGCAGGGCCATAGGCTGTTTCTTAGGACAGAGAGGCTGGCATCAAGGAGCCCAATGGGGAAAGAGAGGCCGGGAAATAGGGGACTCACCAATGACAGTGGGACTGAGTACCCAGTGTCCATCAGGGAGGGAGAAGCTGAGGTCCAGGGAACCCAGCTGGGTCAGAGAGGTCAGGCACTAGGGGGTTCACCTAGGAGAGAGATGCCGGGCACCTCACACCCACCTGGGAAAGGGAGGCTGGACACCAGGGAACCTACATGAGACAGAGAGTCTGCGCACTAATGGGTTCCTCTGAGGCAGAGATCCTGGGCACTACTAGGGGGTTCACCTCGGAAAGAGATGCCAGACACCTCGGGTCCACCTGGTACACAGAGGCCGGGCAACTTGGGCCAACCTGGTACACAGAGGCCAGGCACAAGGGAGCCACCTGGGACAGAGAGGTCAGACACATGGGACTAACCTGGGGCAGAGAAGCCGTGCACTGGCGGGCCCACCTTGGACTGAGAACCTGGGCACCAGGGGGACAATCTGGGGTAGACTGTCCAGGTACGAGGGGGCCACTAGGGATCATGAGTCGCCAGGCACCCTGTGTCCACCTGACACAGAGGGTCTGGGCAATAGGTGGCTCACCTAGGACAGACAGGCCAAGCACCAGGTGGCCCACCTGGGATCCAGAGAAGCCAGGCACCTAGTGTCCACCTGGGACAGAGATGCCGGACACCTGGGAACCCACCTGGGACAGTAAGGCTGAGAAAAGCGGGTTCACCTGAGGCAGAGAGTCCGGCTACTATGGGCCCTACTTGGGACAGAGAGGCCAGGCACCAGGGGACCCGCCTAGGATTCAGAGATCCAGGCACCAGGGGACCCGCCTAGGATTCAGAGATCCAGGCACCAGGGAGCCCACCTGGGTTCCAGGGAAGCCAGGCACCCAGTGTCTACTTGAGACAGAGAGGTTGGACACCAGGGAACACACCTGGGACACAGTTTTCTCACCAGGAGTCTCACCTGCGAGCAACACAAGGTAGGCACCTGGTGTCCACCTGGGACAGAGAGGCCAGTCACCCAGGAACCCACCTGGGACAGACACCAGGCACCAGGGAACCCACCTGGGACAGAGAGGCCGGACACCAGGAGACCCTCCATGGACAGAGAGCCCAGACATCAGGGGGCCCAAGTGGGGCAGAGAGGCCTTCCACCCGAGAACCCATTTGATTCAGAGAGGCCAGGTACAAGGGGGCTCACCTGGGATAGAGATGCCAAACACATGAGACTCAACTGGGCAGAGAAGCCATGCACCAGGGGGCCCACCTTGCACCGAGAACCTGGGCACCAGGGGAACAATGTGGGGTAGACTGTCCAGGTACCAGGGCGCCACTAGGGATCCTGAGACGCCAGGCACCCTGTGTCCCCCTGACACAGAGGATCTGTGCAATAGGTGGCTCACCTAGGACTCACAGGCCAAGCACCAGGTGGCCCACCTGGGATCCAGAGAAGCCAGGCACCTAGTGTTCACCTGGGACAGAGAGGCAGCGCACCAGGGAACCCACCTGGGACAGTGAGGCTGGGCATGCTGGGATTCACCTAGGAAAGAGAGGCCTGGCACCAAGGGGCCCACCAGGTACAGTGAGGCCAGACACTAGGGAACCCATTGTTGCACAGAGGCCTGGGATTCAGAGAAGCCAGGCACCCAGTGTCCACGTGAGGCAAAGACACTCGGCACCAGAGAGGCTGAGCACCATGGGCCCCACCTAGGACAGAGGGGCTGGGCATCAGGTGGCGCACCTAGGCAGAAAGGCCAGTCATCAGGAAACCCAGCTGAGTCAGAGATGCTGGGCAAAAGGGGGCACACCTGGGGTAGAGAAGCCCAGCACAAGGTGCCACTTGGGATCCTGAGATGCCAGATACCCTGTATCCACCTGGAACAGAGAGGCTGGGCATAGGGGGTTGACCTGGGACAGAGAGACCAGGCACCAGGGAACCCACTTTGGACACCAGAGAACCAGGGGCCCCACATGGGATCCAGAGAAGCCAGGCACCCAGTGTCCACCTGGGATAGAGGCTGGGCACCAGGGAACCCACCTGGGGCAGAGAGGTTGGGCACAATGGGGCCCACCTGGATCATAGCACTGTGTTACCTGGGTGTCGACCTGGGCCAGAGAGGCCGGGCACCAGGGGGCCCACTAGGAATCCAGCGAAACCAGGCACCCAGTGTCCACCTGGGAATGAGAGGCTTGGGACTTCGGGGTTCACCTCAGGTGGAGAGGCTGTGCACCAGGGAGCCCATTTGCGACGGAGAACCTCGGCACCAAGAAGTCCCCCGGGAACAGAGAAGTCAGGCCCTAAGGGTCTTATCTAGAACAGAAAGGCTGGCACCCCGGGCCCACCTGGTGCGGAGAGGTGGGGCACCAGGTTGCCCACTTGGGACATCCAAACTGAACACCTGCGGGCTGACCTGGGGCAGAGAGGCCAGGCACCAGGGTGAACACTTGGGATCCAGAGCAGACAGGCACACAGTGTCCACCTGGGATAGAGGCTGGGCACCAGGGAACCCACCTGGGGCAGAGGTTGGGCACAATGTGGCCCATCTGAATCATACCACTGCGATACCTGGGTACCGACCTGGGGCAGAGAGGCCTGGCACCAGGAAACCCACTTGGGACAGAGAGGCAGGGAACCAAGGCGACTGCCTGGGGTAGAGAGGCCGGGCACCAGCATGCCCTCCTGCGGAAGAGAGGCCGAGTACAATGGGTCCTAATAGGGTCATAGAACCGGGACACCTGGAGGCCAACCTGGGGCAGTGATGCCAAGCACCCGGGTGCCCACTTGAGATCCAGAGAAGCCAGACACCCAGTGTCAACCTGGGATAGAGGCTGGGGACCAAGGAACTCACGTGGCGCAGAAAGGTTGGGCACAACGGGGCCCACCTGGGTCATACCACCTCGATACCTGGGGGCTGACCTGGGACAGAGAGGCCGAGTACTACGGGGTTCACCTGAGGCAGAGAGGCCATGCAGCAGGAGACCCACCTGGGGCACAAAAGGCAGGCACCCAGTGTTCACCTGGGATAGAGACGCTGGGCACCAGGGAACCCACCTGGGACAAAGAGGCTGGCACAAGGGGGTTCACCAATGATGCAGTGACCGGGAATCCTGTGTCCACCAGGGAACCCACCTGGGGCAGAAAGATCAGGCACCTGGGGGCCCACCTAGGACAGAGAAGCCTGGCACCCCATGCCCACCGAGACCGAGCAGCCGGGCACCAGGGGACCTACCCGGGGCGGAGAGGCTTGGCACCAGGAGGCCACCCTGGGGCAGAGAGGCCAGGTACCAGCTGGCCCACCTGAGACATCCAACCAGGACACCTGGGAGCCTACCTGGAGCAGAGAGGACAGGCACCTGGGTGCGCACTTGGGATCAGAGAAGCCAGGCACCCAGTGTCCACCTGGGATAGCGGCTGTGCATAAGGAAGTATATCTGGGGCAGAGAGACCAGGCACCATCGTGCCCACTGGGATCTAGTGAAGCCAGGAACCTGTGCCCAACTGAGATAGAGAGATTGGGCACAGGGGAATCCACCTGGGACAGAGAGGTGAGGCACTAAAGGTTTCACCAAGAAAGGGATGCCGGGCACTGAGGGCCAGCCTGGGACAGAGAGGATGGGCACCACGGAACACAATTGGGGCACAGAGGCTGTGCACCAGGGGAAAGAGGCCGCGCAGTAGGGGTCCCACCTGGGGCATCCAAGTGGGGCACCAGGGGCCCTACCTTGGACATCCAACTGGAACACCAGGGGCCACACTTGGGCATAGTGGCCGGGCAACAAGGGGACACTTGGAATCCAGAGAAGTCAGGCACCCAGTGTCTACCTGGGACAGAGAGGCTGGACACCAGGGAACCCATCTGGAACAGTGAGGATGGGCACTCCGGGATTCACCTAGGAAGGAGAGGCCTGACAACAAGGGCCCCACCTGGTACAGCGAGGCCAGACTCTAGGGAACCCATTGGGGCAGAGAGGCCTGGAACCAGGGAGCCCACCTGGGATTCAGAGAAGCCAGGCACCCAGTGTCCACCTGAGACAGAGACGCTCAGCACCAGGGAAACCACCTGGCACAGAGAGGCTGAGCACCAGGGGGCCCACCTAGGACAGAGGGGCTGGGCATCAGGGGACCTATGGGGGCGGAGAGGCCAGGCAACAGGAGGCCCACCTGGGGCAGAGAGGCCAGGCACCAGGGGGCCCACCAGGGACATTCAAGCAGGACATCTGGAGCGGGCCTGGGGCAGAGAAACCAGGCACCTGGGTGCCCACTTGGGATCCAGAGAAGCCAGGAACCCAGTGTCCACATGGGATAGAGGCTGGGCACCAGGGAACCCTCCTGGGGCAGAGAGGTTGGGCACAATGGGGCCCACCTGGATCATAGCACTGTGTTACCTGGGTGTCGACCTGGGCCAGAGAGGCCGGGCCCCATGGGGCTAACTAGGAATCCAGCGAAACCAGGCACCCAGTGTCCAACTGTGAAAGGGAGGCCAGTTACCAGGGAACCCACATGGGACCTACAGGCAGGGAACCAAGGCGACCACCGGGGGTGGACAGGCAGGGCAAAAGCAAGCCCACCTGGGGAAGAGAGGCTGAGCACAATGGGGATCACCAGGGTCATACAACCAGGACACATGGGGGCCAACCTGGGGCAGAGAGGCCAAGCACCAGGGTGCCTCCTTGGGATCCAGAGAAGCCCGGCACCCAGTGTCCACCTGGGTAAGAGGCTGGCACCAGGGTACCCACCTGGGCAGGGCGGTTGGGCACAACAGGGCCTACCTGGGTATTACCACCTTGATACCTGGGGGCTGACCTGGGGCAGAGAGTTCCAGCACTACAGGCTTCACCTGGGACAGAAGCTGTGCACCAGGAGGCTCACCTCAGGCACAAAAGGCAGTCACCCAGTGTTCACCTGGGATAGAGCCAGTGGGCACCAGGGAACCCACCTGGGACAGAGAGCTGGGCACAAGGGCGTTCACCAATGACGGAGTGACTGGGAATCCTGTGTCCACCAGGGACAGAGAGCTGGGCTCCAGGGAATCCACCTGGGGCAGAAAGGTCAGGCACCTGGGGGCTCACCTAGGATAGAGATGCCTGGCACCACGTGCCCACCGGGACAGAGGTGCCGGGCAACAGGGGACCTAGTGGGGGTGGAGAGGCTTGGCACCAGGAAGCCCACCTGGGACAGAGAAGCCAGGCATAGGCTGGCCCACCTGGGACATCGAATCGGGACACCTGGGAACCGACTTGGGCCAGAGAGACCAGGCACCTGGGTGCCCACTTGGGATCCAGAGAAGCCAGGAACCCAGTGTCCACCTGGGATAGAGGCTGTGCACCAGGAGGCCCACCTGAGGCATAAAAGGCAGGCACCCAGTGTTCACCTGGGATAGAGACGCTGGGCACTAGGGAACCCACCTGGGACAGAGAGGCTGGGCACAAGGGTTTCACCAATGACGGAGTGACCAGGAATCCTGTGTCCACTAGGGACAGAGATCTAGGCTTCATGGAACACATCTGGGGCAGAAAGGTCAGGCACTAGGGGGCACACCTCGGACAGAGATGCCTGGCACCCCCCTTGCCACTGGAGCAGATGGGCCGGGCACCAGGAGGCCCTACCGGAGCTGAGAGGTCAGGCACCAGTTGGCCCACTGGAGACATCCAAGCGGGATACCTGGGAGCCGACCTGGGGCAGAGAGGACGGGTACCACGAAACACAACAGGGGTGTAGAGGCTGTGCACCAGGGGAAATAGGCTGGACAGTAGTTGACCACCTGGGGCATCCAACTAGGGCACCAGGGGCCCTACCTGGGACATCCAACCGGAACACCAGGGGCCCCACTTGGGCTGAGAGGCCAGGCATCAGGGGGACACCTGGGATCCAGAGAAGTCAGGCTCCCAGTGTCTACCTGGGACAGAGAGGCTGGGCACCAGGGAACTCATCTGGGATTGACAGAAGCGAGGCACCCAACGTCTACTTGGGACAGAGAGGGCGGGCATCAGGGAGCTCACTTGGGGAAGAAAGGCCTGGCACCAGGGGGCCCACCTGGGATCCATAGAAGCGAGGCACCCAGTGTCCACCTGGGATAGGAGCTGGGCACTAGGGTATCCACCTACTATAGAGAGGCCGGGCACAATGGGGCTCACCTGGGTCGTACCAACGGGACATCTGGGGAATCACCTGGGGCAGAGAGGCAAGGCTCTAGGTCACCAACCTGGGATCCAGAGCAGCCAGGCACCCAGTGTGCACCTAAGACAGAGACACTGGGCACCTGGAAACCCACTTGGGAAAGTGGGACACTAGGGGGCTTCTTAGGAGAGAGAGGCTGGCACCAAGGAACCCACCTGGGAAAGACTGGCTGGGCACTAGGGGGCTCACAATTGACTGAGTGGCCGAGTACCCAGTGTCTACCAGGGACAGAGAATCTGAGGTTAAGGGAACCCCTCTTGGGCAGAGAGGTCAGGCACTAGGGGGTTCACCTAGGAGAGAGATGCCGGGCATCTCACGCCCACTTGGGACAGAGAGGCTGGACACCAGGAACCTACGTCGGACAGAGTCTGCGCACTAATGGTTCCCTGAGGCAGAGAGACTGGGCACCAGGGAACCCACCTGTGACAGAGAGGCCAGGAACTAGGGGGCTCACCGCAGGCAGTGATGCCAGGCACCTCGGGGCCACCTGGTACACAGAGGCCAGGCACAAGGGAGCCACATGGGACAGAGGCCGGGTTCCAGGGTGCACACCTGTGATCCAGAGGAAAGGCACCAGGGAACCCACCTGGACCAGAGAGGTCGGGCACCAGGTTGCCCACTTGGGATCCAGAGAAACTAGGTACACAGTGTTCACCTGGGACAGAGGTGCGCGGCACCATGGAACCCACCTGGGACAGGGAGGTCGGGCACCAGGGTGCCTACCAGGGATCCAGAGAAACTAGGTCCCCAATGTCTACCTGGAACAGAAAGGCTCGGCACTATGGAAACCACGAGGGACAGAGAGGCTGAGAAAAGCGGGTTCATCTGAGGCAAAGAGTCTGGGTCCTTAGAGCCCGACCTGGGACAGATAGGCCGGGGACCAGAGGACCCACATAGCATTCAGAGAGCCAGGCAGCAGGGGGCCCACCTGGGATCCAGGCACCCAGTGTCTACTTGGGACAGAGAGGTTGGACACTAGGGAACCTACCTGGGACAGAGAGTCTCCACACCAGGGGACCCACCTGCGATCAACAGAAGCTAGACACCCCGTGTCCGCCTGGCACAGAGAGGCCAGTCACCCAGCACCAGGAGGCCCTCCTTGTACAGAGAGCCCAGACATCAAGGGGCCCAATTGGGACAGAGTGGCCTACCACCCGAGAAACCCTTTGATACAGAGAGGCCAGGTACAAGGGGTCTCCCCTGGGACAGAGAGGCCGGACACATGGGACTCACCTGGGACAGTGAAGCCGTGCACAAGGGCACCCACTTTGGACTGAGAACCTGGGCACAAGGGGGACAATCTGGGGTAGAGTGTCCAGGTACCAGGGCACCACTAGGGATCCTGAGACACCAGGCACCCTGTGTCCACCTAGGACAGACAGTCCAAGCACCAGGTGGCCCACCTGGGATCCAGAGAAGCCAGGCACCTAGTGTCCACCTGGGACAGAGAAGCCGGGCACCAGGGAACTCACCTGGGACAGTGAGGATGGGCACTCCGGAATTCAACTAGGAAAGAGGGGCCTGGCACCAAGGGGCCTACCGGGTACAGCGAGGCCAGAAACTAGGGAACCCATTGGGGCAGAGGCCTGGCACCAGGGAGCCCACCTGAGATTCAGAGAATCCAGGCACGCAGGGTCCACTTGAGACAGAGACACTCGGCACCAGGGAACCCACCTGGCACAGAGAGGCTGACCACCAGGGGGCCCACCTCGGACAGAGGGCCTGGGCATCAGGGGGCACACCTGAGGCAGAGAAGACAGTCATCAGGAAACCCAGCTGAGGCAGAGACGCTGGGCAAAAGGGGGCCCACCTGGGGTAGAGAAGCCTGGCACCAGGGTGCCACTTGGTATCCTGAGATGCCAGATACCCTGTGTCCACCTGGAACAGATAGGCTGGGTATGGGGGGTTGACTTAGGACAGAGAGACTGGGTACCAGGGAACCCACCTTGGACACCGGAGATCCAGGAACCTCACATGGGATCCAGAGAAGCCAGGCACCCAGTGTCCACCTGGGAATGAAAGGCTTGGGACTACAGGGTTCATTTGGGGCAGAGAGGCTGTGCACCAGGGAGCCCATTTGGGATGGAGAATCTCGATACCTGGGGGCTGACCTGGGGCAGAGAGGCCGGGCACTACGGGGTTCACCTGGGGCAGAGAGGCTGTGCACCAGGAGTCCCACTGGGGCACAAAAGGCAGGCACCCAGTGTTCATCTGGGATAAAGATGCTCGGCCTCAGGGAGCCCACTTCGGACAGAGATGTAGGGCACAAGGGCATTCACCAATGATGGAGTGAACGGGAATCCTCTGTTCACCAGGGACAGAGAGCTGGGCTCCAGGGACAGAAAGTTCAAGCACCAGGGGGCCCACCTAGGACAGAATTGTCTGGCAGCTCGTGTCCACCGGGATAGAGGGGCCGGGCACTAGGGGACCTACCGGGCGTTGAGAGGCTTGGCACCAGGAGGCCCACATGGGACATCCAAGTGGGACACTTGGGAGCCGACCTGGGGCAGAGGCCAGGCACGTGGGTGCCCATTTGGGATTCAGAGAAGCCAGGAATCCAGTGTCCACCTGAGATAGAGGCAGGGCACAAGGCAACCCACCTGGGGCAGAGAGGCTGGGCAGTAGGGTCCCCACCAGGGACATCCAAACAGGACTCCTTGGGGCCGATCTGGGGCAGAGTGGCCAGGCACCAGCGTGCCCACTGGGATCCAGTGAAGCCAGGAACCTGTGTCCACCTGAGACAGAGAGACCGGGCACAAGGGAATCCACCTGGGACAGAGAGACTGGGAACAAGGGAAGCCACCTGGGACAGAGAGGTTAGGCACTAAGGGGTTCACCAAGAAAAGATGCCGGGCACCGCGGGCCAACCTGGTTCAGAGAGCACGGGCTACACGGAACACAATTTGGGCGTAGAGGCTGTGCACCAGGGGAAAGAGGCCGGCCACCTAGAAACCCATCTAGGGCATCCAAACGGGGCACCAGGGACCCTACCTGGGACATCCACCCGGAAAACCAGGGGCCCCACTTGGGCAGAGAGGCCGGGCATCAGGGGGACATCTGGGATCCTGAGAAGTCAAACGCCCAGTGTCTACCTGGGACAGAGGCTGGGCACCAGGGAACCCATCTGGGATTGACAGAAGCAAGGCACCCAGTGTCTACTTGGGACAGAGAGCTCGGGCATCAGGGAGCCCACCTGGAGAAGAAAGGCCTGGCACCAGGGGGCCCACCTGGGATCCAGAGAAGTGCACCCAGTGTCCAACGGGGATAGAAGCTGGGTACTAGGGAACCCACCTAGTTTAGAGAGGCCGGGCAAAATGGGGCCAACCTGGGTTGTACCAATGGGACATCTGGGGAATCGCCTGGGGCAGAGAGGCCAGGCACTAGGTTGCCGACCTGGGATCCAGAGAAGCCAGGCACCCAGTGTCCACCTGGGACAGAGACACTGGGCACTTGGAAACACACCTAGGACAGTGGGACACTAGGGGGTTTTTTAGGAGAGAGAGGCTGGCACCAAGGAACCCACCTGGGAAAGACTGGCTGGGTAGGGGGCTCACAAATGACAGAGTGGCCAAGTACCCAGTGTCCACCAGGGCCAGAGAAGCTGAGGTCCATAGAACCCACCTTGGGCAGAGAGGTCAGGCACTAGGGGGTTCACCTAGGAGAGAGATGCCGGGCATCTCACGCCCAC
>NW_022109767.1:11451171-11453149 GCF_000313985.2 Echinops telfairi
TGACAGAGAGGCCAGGAACTAGGGGGCTCACCGCAGGCAGTGATGCCAGGCACCTCGGGGCCACCTGGTACACAGAGGCCAGGCACAAGGGACCCACCTGGGACAGAGAGGCCAGGTTTCAGGGTACACACCTGTGATCCAGAGGAAAGGCACCATGGAACCCACCTGGGACAGGGAGGTCGGGCACCAGGTTGCCCACTTGGGATCCAGAGACATTAGGTACACAGTGTTCACCTGAGACAGAGATGCTCGGCACCATGGAACCCACCTGGGACAGGGAGGTCGGGCACCAGGGTGCCTACCAGGGATCCAGAGAAACTAGGTCCCCAGTGTCCACCTGGGACAGAGAGGCTCGGCACCTTGGAAATGAACTGGGACAGAGAGGCTGAGAAAAGTGGGTTCAACTGAGGCAGAGAGTCCGGTTACTAGGGGCCCTACCTGGGACAGATAGGCCGGGTACCAGGAGACCCGCCTAGGATTCAGAGAGCCAGGCTGCAGGGGGCCCACCTGGGATCCAGGGAAGCCAGGCACCCAGTGTCTACTTGGGACAGAGAGGTTGGACATCAGGGAACCCAACTGGAACAGAGAGTCTCCGTACCAGGGTTCCCACCTGCGATCAACAGAAGCAAGGCATCCGGTGTCCACCTGACACAGAGAGGCCAGTCACCCAGGAACCCACCTGACACAGACGCCAGGCACCAGGGAACCCACCCGGGACAGAGAGGCAGGGCACCAGGAGGACCTCCTTGGACAGAGAGCCCAGACATCAGGGGGCACAAGTGGGGCAGAGTGGCCTGCCACCCGGGAAACCCTTTGATACAGAGAGGCCGGTACAAGGGGGATCCCCTGGGACAGAGAGGCCGGACACATGGGACTCACCTGGGGTAGCGAAGTAGTGCACCAGGGGGCCCATTTTGGACTGAGAACCTGGGCACCAGGAGGACAATCTGGGGAGAGTGTCCAGATACCAGGATGCCACTAGGGATCCTGAGACGCCAGGCACCCTGTGTCCACCTCACACAGAGGGTCTGGGCAATAGGTGGCTCACCTAGGACAGATAGGCCAAGCACCAGGTAGCCCACCTGGGATCCAGAGAAGCCAGGCACCTAGTGTCCACCTGGGACAGAGAGGCCAGGCACCGGGGAACCCACCTAGGACAGTGAGGCTGGGCACTCCGTGATTCACCTAGGAAAGAGAGGCCTGGCACCAAGGGGCCCACCTGGTATGGCGAGGCCAGACACTAGTAAACCCACAGGGGCAGAGAGGCCTGCATCAGGGAGCCCACCTGGGATTCAGAGAAGCCAGGCACCCAGGTTCCACCTGAGACAGAGACCCTTGGCACCAGGGAACCCACATGGCACAGTGAGGCTGAGCACCAGGTGGCCCACCTTGGACAGAGGGGCTGGGCATCAGGTAGCGCACCTGAGGCAGAGACGTTGGGCAAAATAGGGCCTACCTGGGGTTGAGAAGCCCGACACCAGGATGGCACTTAGGATCCTGAGATGCCAGATACCCTGTGTCCACCTGGGACAGAGCAGCTGGGCATAGGCAGTTGACCAAAGACAGAGAGACCGGGCACTGGGGAACCCACTTTGGATACTGGAGAACTAGGGGGCCCACATGGAATCCAGAGAAGCCGGGCACCCATTGTCCGCCTGGGAATGAGAGGCTTGGGAATATGGGGTTCACCTCAGGCAGAGAAGCTGTGCACCAGACAGCCCATTTGGGATGGAAAACCTGGGCACCAGGGGGCCCCCGTGGGACAGAGAAGCCAGGCACTGAGGGGCTTACCAAGGACAGAAAGGCCGAGCACGCCTGACTCACCTGGTATGGAGAGGTGGGGCACCAGGTTGTCCCCTTGGGACATCCAACCTTGACACATGGGGGCTGATCTCGGGCAGAGAGGCCAGGCACCAGGGTGACCACTTAGGATCCAGAGCAGACAGGCACCCAGTGTCCACCTGGGATAGAGGGTGGG
>NW_022109767.1:11454478-11457128 GCF_000313985.2 Echinops telfairi
TAGAGGCTGTGCACCAGGGGAAAGAGGCCGCACAGTAGAGGGCCCACCTGTGACATCCAAATGGGGCACCAGGGGCCCTACCTGGAACATCAAACCGGAACTCCAAGGGTCCCACTTGGGCAGAGAGCCCTGGCATCAGGGGGAACACCTGGGATCCAGAGAAGTCAAGCACCCAGTGTCTACCTGGGACAGAGAGAGAGTCACCCAGAAACCCACCTGGGGCAGAGGCCAGGGAACCCACCTGGGACAGTGAGGCTGGGCACTCCGGGATTCACCTAGGAAAGAGAGGCCTGGCACCAAGAGGCCCACCGGGTACAGTGAGGCCAGACACTAGGGATCCCATTGGGGCAGAGAAGCATGGCACCAGGGAGCCCACCTGGGATTCAGTGAAGCCAGGCACCCAGTGTTCACTTGAGAGAGACGCTCGGAACCAGGGAACCCACCTGGCACAGAGAGAGAGGCTGAGCACCAGGGGGCCTACCTCAGACTGAGTGGCTGGGCATAAGGTAGCGCACCTGAGGCAGAGAGGCCAGTCATCGGGAAACTCTGCTGAGGCAGAGACGCTGGGCAAAAGGGGGCCCACCTGGGGTAGAGAAGCCCGGGACTAGTTTGCCACCTGGGATCCTGAGACGCCAGATACCCTGTGTCCACCTGGGACACAGAGGCTGGGCATAGGCGGTTGACCTAGGACAGAGAGACCGGTCACCAGGGAACACACTTTGGAAACCGGAGAACCAGGGGCCCCACATGGGATCCAGAGAAGCCAGGCACACAGTGTCTACCTGGGAACGAGAGGCTTGGGACTATGAGGTTCACCACGGGCAGAGAGGCTGCACACCCGGGAGCCCATTTGGAATGGAGAACCTGAGCACCAGGAGGCACCCCTGGGACAGAGAAGTCAGGCACTAAGGGGTTTACCTAGGACAGAAAGGCCGGGCACCCCGGGCCCACTTGGTGTGGAGAGGTGGGGCACAAGGTTGCACACTTGGGTCATCCAACCTGGACACCTGGAGGCTGACCTGGGTCAGACAGGCCAGGCACCAGGGTGACCACTTGGGATCCACAGCAGACAGGCACCCATTGTCAACCTTGGATAGAGGCTGGGTACCAGGAAACATAACTGGGGCAGAGTAGTTGGGCACAATGGGGCCCACCTGGATCATACCACTGCGATACCTGGGTGCGGACCTTGGGCAGAGAGGCCACGCACCAGGGGGCCCACTTGGAATCCAGCGAAACCAGGCACCCAGTGTCCACCTGGGAAAGAGACCAGTGACCAGGAAACCAAGGCGACCACCTGGGGTGGAGAGGCCGGGCACCAGCAAGCCCACCTGGGGAAGAGATACCGAGCACAATGGGGCCCAGCACAATGGGTCCCACCAGGTCATACAACCGGGACACCTGTGGGCTGACCTTGGGCAGAGAGGTCAAGCACCAGGGTGTCCACTTGGGATCCAGAGAAGCCAGGCACCCAGTATCCACCTGGGATAGAGGCTGGGCACCAGGGAACCCACCTGGACCGAGAGGTTAGGCACAACGGGGCCCACCTGGGTCATACCATCTCGATACCTGGGGACTGACCTTGGGCAGAGAGGCTGGGCACTACGGGGTTCACCTGAGGCTGAGAGGCCGTGCACCAGGAGGCCCATCTGGGGCACAAAAGTGTTCCCATCGCATAGAGACCCTGGGCACAGGGAACCCACCTGGGACAGAGAGGCGGGGCACAAGGGCATTCACCAATGATGGAGTGACCGGGAATCCTGTGTCCACCAGGGACAGAGAGCTGGGCTCCTGGGTACCCACCAGGGGCAGAGAGGTCAGGCACCAGGGGGCCCACCTAGGACAGAGATGCCTGGCTCCCCTTGCCCTCCGGGACAGAGGGGCCGGGTACCAGGGGACCTACTGGGCGCAGGGAGGCTTGGCACAGGGAGGCACACTTGGGACAGGGAGGCCAGCTGGCCTACCTGGGACATCCAAGCGAGACACCTGGAGCCGACCTGGGGCAGAGAGGCCAGGCACCTGGGTACCCACTTGGGATCCAGAGAAGCCAGGAACCCAGTGTCCACCTGAGATAGAGGCGGGGCACAAGGCAACCCACCTGGGGCAGGGAGGTTGGGAACCAGGGGCCCCACCCGGGACATCCAAACAGAACTCCTAGGGGCCGATCTGGGGCAGAGAGGCCAGGCACCAGCGTGGCCAGTGGGATCCAATGAAGCCAAGAACCTGTGTCCACCTGAGACAGAGAGACTGGGCACAAAGGAATCCACCTGGGACAGAGAGGTTAGGCACCAAGGGTTTCACCAGGAAAGAGATGCTGGGCACCGCAGGCCAACCTGGGACAGAGAGGACTGTCACCATGAAACACAACTGGGGCGTAGAGGCTGTGCACCAGGGGAAAGAGGCCACGCAGTAGGGGCCCTACATGGGGCATCAAACCGGGGTACCACGGGCCCTACCTGGGACATCCAACCAGAACACCAGGGTCCCCACTTGGGCTGAGAGGTCGGGCATCAGGGGGACACCTGGGATCCTGAGAAGTCAGGCACCCAGTGTCTACCTGGGACAGAGAGGCTGGGCACCAGGGAACCCATCTGGAATTGACAGAAGCTAGGCACCCAGCGTCTACTTGGGACAGAGACGTCGGGCATCA
>NW_022109767.1:11457295-11457603 GCF_000313985.2 Echinops telfairi
ACCTGGGACAGAGAGGCTGGGCACCAGGGAACCCATCTGGAATTGACAGAAGCTAGGCACCCAGCGTCTACTTGGGACAGAGACGTCGGGCATCAGGGAGCCTATATGGGGAAGAAAGGCCTGTCACCAGGGGCCCTCCTGGGATCCAGAGAAGAGAGGCACCCGGTGTCCACCTGGGATAGAAGCTGGGTACTAGGGAACCCACCTGGGTTAGAGAGGCAGGGCACAATGGGGTTCACCTGGGTCATACCACCGGGACATCTGGGAACGACCTGAGGCAGAAAGGCCAGGCACTAGGGTGCCAACTT
>NW_022109767.1:11457703-11462516 GCF_000313985.2 Echinops telfairi
GAGAGGCAGGGCACAATGGGGTTCACCTGGGTCATACCACCGGGACATCTGGGAACGACCTGAGGCAGAAAGGCCAGGCACTAGGGTGCCAACTTGGGTTCCAGAAGCCAGGCACCCAGTGTCCACCTGGGACAGAGACATTGGGCACCTGTAAACCCAACTGGGACAGTGAGGCAGGGCACTAGGGTGTTTCTTAGGACACAGAAGCTGCCACCAATGAAACCACCTGGGAAATAGAGGCTGGGCACTAGAGGACTCACCAATGATAGCGTGGCCGAGTACCCATTGTCCACAAGGGACAGAGAAGCTGAGGGAAGACAGGTCAGGCACTAGGGGGTTCACCTAGGGAGAAATTAGCCAGGCACTTCACGCCCACCTGGGACAGAGATGTTGGACACCAGGGAACCTACGTGGGACAGAGAGTCTGTGCACTAATGGGTTCCCCTGAGGCAGAGAGACTGGGCACCAGGGAACCCACCTATGACAGAGAGGCCAGGGACTAGGGGATTCACCTCGGACAGAGATGCCGGGCACCTTGGAACAACCTGTACATGAAGGCCAGGCACAAGGGAGCCACCTGGTACAGTGAGGCCGGGCACCCAGGAACCCACCTGGAAGCAAATGCCAGGCACCAGGGAACCCACCTGGGACAGTGAGGCTGGGCACTCTGGGATTCACCTAGGAAAGAGAGGCCTGGCACCAAGAGGCCCATCAGGTACAGCGAAGCCAGACACTAGGGAACCCATTGGGGCAGAGAGGCCTGGCACCAGGGAGCCCACCTGGGATTCAGAGAAGCCAAGCACCCAGTGTCCACCTGAGACAGAGATGCTCGGCACCAGGGAACCCACCTGGCAGAGAGAGGCTGAGCACCAGGTGGCCCACCTCGGACAGAGGGTCTGGGCATCAGGTGCCGCACCTGAGGCAGAGAGGCCAGTCATCAGGAAACCCAGCTGAGACAGAGATGCGGGGCAAAAGGGGGCCCACCTGAGGTAGAGAAGCTCACTACCAGCGTGCCACTTGGGATCCTGAGACGCAAGATACCCTGTGTCCACCTGGGACAGAGAGGCTGGGCATAGCCGGTTGACCTAAAACAGAGATACCAGGCACCAGAGAACTCACTTTGGAAACCCGGGAACCAGGGGCCCCACATGGGATCCAGAGAAGCCAGGCACCCAGTGTCCACCTGGGAATGAGAGGCTTGGGACTACAGGGTTCACCTGGGGCAGAGAGGCCGTGCACCAGGGGGCCCACATGGGACAGAGAACCTGAGCACCAGGGGGCCCACCTGGGGCAGAAAAAGTCAGACACCCAATGTCAGCATGAGACAGAGACGCTGGGCACCAGGGAACCCACTTGGTCAGTGAGGCAGGGAATTAGGGGATTCACCAGTGACAGAGTAACCGGTCACCCAGTGTCCCCAGGGACAGGGAAGCTGGGCTCCAGGGAACCTACCTGGAGCAGAGAGGTCAGGCACCAGGGGGCCCACCAAGGACAGAGAGGCCGGGCTCCAGTGGGTCCACCTGGGACAGAGAAGCCTGGTACCAACAGGCCCAATTGGGACAGAGGACCTGGACAAGAGGGAGCCCACCTGGGACAGAGAGGCCAGGCACCAGCCGTCCCAACTAGGGCAGACAGGCTGAGTACTAGGTCGGACAACTGGGATCCAGAGAAGCCAGGCACTCAGTGTCCACCTTGGACAGAGAGGTCAGGCACTAGGGTGCCCATCTGGGATTTAGCAAAGTGAGGCTCAGAGTGTCTACGTGTGACAGAGAGACTGGGCACCAGGGAACCTACATGGGGTACACTGGACGGGCACCAGGGGCCCACTTGTGATCCTGAGACACCAGGCACCTTGTCCACCTGGGACAGAGAGGCTAGGCACTAGAGGGTTTACCAAGGACAGAGGGGCCGGGCACCAGGGGACCTACCAGGGGTGGAGAGGCCTGGCACCAGGAGACCCACCTGGGGCAGTAGAGACCAGGCACCAGCTGGCCCAACTGGGACAACCAAGCGGGACACTTGGGAGTCAACTTGGGGCTGAGAGGCCAGGCACGTGGATGCCCACTTGGGATCCAGAGAAGCCAGGAACCCAGTGTCCACCTGGGATAGAAGCGGGGGAAAAGGCAACCCACCTGGGGCAGAGAGGTTGGGGACCAGGGGCCCCACCCAGGACTCCAAACAGGACTCCTTGGGGCCGATCTAGGGCAGAGATGCCAGGCACTAGCGTGCCCACTGGGAGCCAGTGAAGTCAGGAACCTGTGTCCACCTGAGACACAGAGACCTGGCACAAGGGAATCTAACTGGGCCAGAGAAGTCAGGCACTATGGGGTTCACCTAGGAGAGATATGCCGGGCAACTCACGCCCACCTGGGACAGAGAGCCTGGACACCAGGGAACCTACGTGTGACAGAGTGTCTGCACATTAATGGGTTCCTGAGGCAGAGAGACTGGGAACTAGGGAACCCACATGTGACAGAGAGGCTAGGACCTAGTGGGTTCACCTCAGACGGAGATGCCGGGCACCTTGGGCCCACCTAGTACACAGAGAACAGGCACAAGGGAGCCACCTGGGAGAGATGCCGGGTTCCAGGATGCACACGTGTGATCCAGAGAAAAAGCACCAGGGAACACACCTGTGACGGAAAGGCGAGGCACTAGGGGGTTAAAGGGAGCCACATGGGACAGAGAGGGTGGGTTCCAGGGTGCACACCTGTGATCCAGAGAAAAGGCACCAGGGAATCCACCTGGACCAGAGAGGTCGGGCACCAGGTTGCCCACTTGGGATCCAGAGAAACTAGGTACACAGTGTTCACCTGGGACACTGATGCTAGGCACCATGGAACCCACTTGGGACAGGGAAGTCAGGCAGCAGGGTGCCTACCGGGAATCCAGAGAAACTAGGTCCCCAGTGTCCACCTGGAACAGAGAGGCTCGGCACCATGGGAACCACCTGGGACAGAGAGACTGAGAAAAGCGGTTTTACCTGAGGCAGAGAGTCTGGTTACTAGGGGCCCTACTTGGGACAGAGAGGCCCCGCCCCAGGGGACCCGTCTAGATTTCAGAGAGCCAGGCAGTAGGGGGCCCACCTGGGATCCAGAGAAGCCACACATCCAGTGTCTACTTGGGACAGAAAGGTTGGACACCAGTGACCCCACTTTGTACAGAGAGTCTCTGTACCAGGGGTGCCACCTGCGATCAACAGAACCTAGGCACCCAGAGTCCACCTGGACAGAGAGGCCAGTCACCCAGGAACCCACCTGGGACCAACGCCAGGCACCAGGGAACCCACCTAGGACAGAGAGGCAGGGCACCAGGAGGCCCTCCTTGGACAGATAGCCCATACATCAGGGGGCCCAAGTGGGGCACAGAGGCCTGCCACCTGGGAATCCATTTGATACAGAGAGGTCAGGTACAAAGGTGTTCACCTGGGACAGAGAGGCTGCACACAAGGAACTCACCTCAGGCAGAGAAGCCGTGCACCAGGAGGCCCACCTTGCACTGAGAACCTGGGCATCAGGGGGACAATCTGGGGTAGAATGTCCAGGTACCAGGGCACCAGTAGGGATCCTGAGATGCCAGGCACTCTGTATCCAACTGACACAGAGGGTCTGGGACAGAGGTGGCTCACCTAGGACAGACAGGCCAAGCACCAGGTGGCCCACTTGGGATCCAGAGGCGCCAGGTACTGAGTGTCCACCCGGGACAGAGAGGCAGGGTACCAGGGAACCCACCTGGGACAGTGAGGATGGGCACTCCGGGATTTACCTAGGAAAGAGAGGCCTGGCACCAAGGGGCCCACCTGGTATAGCGAGGCCAGACACTAGGGAACCCATTGGGGCAGAGAGGCCTGAAACCAGGGAGCCCACCTGGGATTTAGAGAAGCCAAGCACCCAGTGTCCACCTGAGACAGATATGCTCAGCACCAGGGAACCCACCTGGCACAGAGAGGCTGAGCACCAGGGGGCCCACCTAGGACAGAGGGGCTGGGCATCAGGTGGCACACATGAGGCAGAGAGGCCAGTCATCAGGAAACCCAGCTGAGGCAGAGACACTGAGCAATAGGGGGCCCACCTGGGGTAGAAAAGCCCGGCATCAGGGTGCCATTTAGAATCCTGAGACACCAGATACCCTGTGTCTACCTGGGACAGAGAGGCTGGGAATAGGGGGTTGACTTAGGACAGAGAGACCACGCACCAGGGAAACCACTTTGGACACCAGAGAATCAGGGGCCCCACATGAGATCCAGAGAAGCCAGGCTCCCAGTGTCCATATGGGAATGAGAGGCTTGGGACTACTGGATTCACCTCAGACAGAGAGGCTGTGCAACAGGGAGCCCATTTGGGACAGAGAACATGGGCACCGAGGGGCTGCCTGGGACATAGAAGTCAGCCACTAAGGGGCTTACCTAGGACAGAAAGGCCAGGCAACTCGGGCTCACCTGGTGCAGAGAGGTGGGGCACCAGGTTGCCCACTTGGAACATCGAACCTGGACACCTGGGGGCTGACCCGGTAGGGAGAGGCCAGGCATCAGGGTTCCCACATGGGATCCAGAGAAGCCAGGAACCCAGTGTCCACCTGGGACAGAGACAATGGGCACCTGGAAACCCACCTGGGACAGTGAGGCAGGGCATTAGGGGGCTCACCAAGGACAGAGTGGCCGAGTACCCAGTGTCCACCAGGGACAGAGAAGCTGAGGTCCAGGGAACCTACCTGGGCCAGAGAGGTCAGGCACTAGGGGGTTCACCTAAGAGAGAGATGCCGGGCACCTCACGCCCACCTGGGACAGAGAGGCTGGACACCAGGGAACCTACGT
>NW_022109767.1:11462616-11465094 GCF_000313985.2 Echinops telfairi
CCTGAGGCAGAGAGACTGGGCACCAGGGAACCCACCTGTTACAGAATGGCCAGGAACTAGGGGGTTCACCTCGGACAGAAATGCCGGGCACCTTGGGCCCACCTGGTACACAGACGCCGGGCACCATGAGCCCACCTGGTACACAGAGACCAGGCACAAGGGAGCCACCTGGGACAGAGAGGCCGGGTTCTAGGGTACATACCTGTGATCCAGAGAAAAGGCACCATGGAAACCTCGACAGGAGAGGTCGGGCACCAGGTTTCCCACTTGGGATTCAGAGAAACTAGGTACACAGTGTTCACCTGAGACAGAGATGCTCAGCACCATGGAACCCACCTGGGACAGGGAGGTCTGGCACCAGAACGCCCACTTAGGATCAAGAGGAACTAGGTACTCAGTGACCACCTGTGACAGAGATGCTAGGCACCATGGAAACCACCTGGGACAGAGAGGCTGAGAAAAGCGGGTTCACCTCAGACAGAGTCCAGTTACTAGGAGGCCTACCTGCGATAGAGAGGCCGGGCACCAGGGGACCCGTCTAGATTTCAGAGATCCAGGCAGCAGAGGGCCCAC
This sequence comes from Echinops telfairi, assembly GCF_000313985.2. Taxonomy (NCBI): domain Eukaryota; kingdom Metazoa; phylum Chordata; class Mammalia; order Afrosoricida; family Tenrecidae; genus Echinops; species Echinops telfairi. Next base: position 11,463,190 of record NW_022109767.1, read on the forward strand.
CTGGGATTCAGGGAAGCCATGCACCCCTTGTCTACTTGGGACAGAGAGGTTGGACACCAGAGAACCTACCTGAGACAGAGATTCTCCGCACCAGGGGTCCCACCTGTGATCAACAGAAGTTAGGCACCCAGTGTCCACCTGGGACTGAGAGGCAAGTCACCCAGGAACCCACCTGGGACCAATGCCAGGCACTAGGAGGCCCTCTTTGGACAGAGAGCCAAGGCATCAAGGGGAACAAGTAGGGCAGAGAGGCCTGCCACCCGGGAACCCATTTGATACAGAGAGGTCAGGTACAAGGGTGCTCCCCTGGGACAGAGGGGCTGGACACATGGGACTCACCTGGGGCAGAGAAGCCGTGCACCAGTGGGCCCACCTTGGACTGAGAACCTGAGCACCAGGGGGAAAATCTGGGGTAGAGTGTCCAGGGACCAGGGCGCCACTAGGGATCCTGAGACACCAGGCACCAAGTGTCCACATGACAGAGAGGGTCTGGGCAATAAGTGGCTCACCTAGGACAGACAGGCCAAGCACCAGGTGGCCCAACTGCGATGCAGAGAAGCCAGGCACCTAGTGTCCACCTGGGACAGAGAGGCCGGGCACCAGGCTACACACCTGGAACAGTGAGCCTGGGGACTCCAGGATTCACCTAGGAAAGAGAGTCCTGGCACCAAGAGGCCCACCTGGTACAGCGAGGCCAGACACTAGGGAACCCATTGGGGCAGAGACCCTGACACCAGGGGGCCCACTTGGAATCCAGCGAAGCCAGGCACCCAGTGCCCACCTGGAAAAGGGAGGCCAGGCAGAAGGGAACCCACTTGGGACATACAGGCCAGGAACCAAGCGACCACCTGGGGTGGAGAGGCCGAGCACAATGGGTCCCACCAGGGTCCTACCACCGGGAAACCTGAGGACCGACCTGGGGCAGAGAGGCCAATCACCAGGGTGCCCACTTGGGATCCAGAAGCCAGGCACCCAGTGTCCATCTGGGATAGAGGCTGGGTACCAGGGTTCCCACCTGGGCAGAGAGGTTGGGCACAATGGGGGCCATCTGGGTCATACCACCTGGATACCTGGGGGCTGAGCTAGGGCAGCGAAGCCGGGTACTACAGGGTTCACTTGGGGCAGAGAGGCCGTGCGCCAGGAGGCCCACCTATGCATAAAAGGAAGGCACCCAGTGTTCACCTCGGATAGAGACGATGGGCACCAGGGAACCCACCTGGGACAGAGAGGCTGGGCACAAGGGAATCCACCTGGGACACAGAGGTTAGGCACTAAGGGTTTCACCAAGATAGAGATGCCAGGCACAGCAGGCCAACCTGGGACAGAGAGGATGGACACCATGGAACGCAACTGGGGTATAGAGGCTGTGCAGCAGGGTAAAGAGGCCGCGCAGTAGGGGGCCCACCTGGGGCATCCAACTGGGGCACCAGGGGCCCTGCCTGGGACATCCAACTGGAACATGAGTGGTCCCACTTGGGCAGAGGCCAGGCATCAGGGGGATACCCGGGATCCAGAGAAGTCAAGCACCCAGTTGTCTACCTGGGACAGAGAAGCAGGGCACCAGGGAACACATCTGGGATTGACAGAAGCTAGGCACCCAGTGTCTACTTGGGACAGACGTCAGGCATCAGGGAGCCCACCTGGGGAAGAAAGGCCTGGCAACAGGGGGCCCACCTGGGATTCAGAGAAGTGAGGCACCCAGTGTCCACCTGGGATAGGAGCTGGGCACTAGGGAACCCACCTAGGTTAGAGAGGCGGGGCAAAATGGGGCCCACCTGGGTGGTACCACCGGGACATCTGGGGAATGACCTGGGGCAGAGAGGCCAGGCAGTAGGGTGCCGAGTTTGGATCCAGAGAAGCCAGGCACCCAGTGTGCACCTGGGATAGAGACACTGGGCACCTGGA
>NW_022109767.1:11465210-11468097 GCF_000313985.2 Echinops telfairi
TTTGGACAGAGAGTCTGGCACCAAGGAACCCACCTGGGAAAGAGAGGCTGGGCACTAGGGGGATCACCAATGACAGAGTGGCCAAGTACCCAGTGTCCAGCATGGAGAGAGAAGCTGAGGTCCAGGGAACCCACCTGGGGCAGTGAGGTCAGGCACTAGGGGGTTCACCTAGGAAGAGAGATGCCGGGCACCTCACACCCACCTGGGACAGAGAGGCTGGATACCAGGGACCCTACATGGGACAGAGAGTCTGCGGACTAATGGGTACCTCTGAGGCAGAGAGAATGGGCACCAGAGAACCCACCTGTGACAGAGTGGCCAGGAACTAGGGGGTTCACCTCGGAAAGAGATGCTGGGCACCTTGGGCCCACCTGGTACACAGAGGCCAGGCACAAGGAAGCCACCTGGTACAGAGAAGTCGGGCACCAGGTTGCCCACTAGGGATCCAGAGAAAATAGGTACACAGTACTCATCTGGGACAGAGATGCTCGGCACCATGGAACCCACCTGGGACAGAGGTTGGGCACCAGGGTGCCCACATGTGATTCAGAGAAGCCAGGCAACCAGTGTCAACCTGAGTCAGAGACGCACGGCACCAGAGAACTCACCTGGCACAGAGAGGCTGAGCACAAGAGGGCCCACCTAGGACAGAGGGGCTGGGCACCAGGTGGCGCACCTGAAGCAGAGAGGCCAGTCATCAGGAAACCCAGCTGAGGCAGAGACGCTGGGCACAAGGGGGCCCACCTGGGGTAGAGAAGCCCGGCACCAGGGTGCCACTTGGGATCCTGAGATGCAAGATACCCTGTGTCCACCTGGGACAGAGAGGCTAGGCATAGAGGGTTGACCTAGGACAGAGAGACGGGGTACCAGGGAACCCACTTTGGACACCGGAGAACCAGGGGTCCCACATGGGATCCAGAGAAGCCAGGCACCCAATGTCCACCTCGAAATGAGAGGCTTGGGACTACGGGGTTCACCTCAGGCAGAGAGGCTGTGCACCAGGGAGCCCATTTGGGATGGAGAACCTGGGCACCAGGGGGCCCCCTTGGGATAGAGAAATCAAGCACTAAGGGGCTTACCTAGGACAGATAGACCGGGGACCAGAGGCCGACCTGGTGCAGAGACATGGGGCACCAGGTTGTCCCCTTGGGATATCCAACCTGGACACCTGGGGCAGAGAGGCCAGGCACGTGGGATCCAGAGTAGACAGGCACCCAGTGTCTACCTGGGATAGAGGCTGGGCACCAAGGAACCCACCTGGGGCAGAGATGTTGGGCACAATGGGTCCCACCTGGATTATAGCACTGCGAAACCTGGGAGCTGACCTGGGCAAGAGAGGCCCGGCGCCAGGGGGCCCACTTCGAATCTAGCGAAACTAGGTGCCCAGTGTCCTCCTGGGAAAGAGAGGCCAGTCACCACGGAACCCAGATGGGACAGAGAGGCAGGGAACCAAAGCGCCTACCTGGGGTGGAGCGGCCGGGCACCAGCAAGCCCACCTGGGGAAGAACGGCCGAGCATAATGGGTCCCACCAAGATCATACAACCTGGACACCAGGGGGCCAACCTAGGGCAGAGAGGCCAAGCACCAGGTGCCCACTTGGGATCCAGAGAAGCCAGGCACCCAGTGTCCACCTGGGATAGAGGCTGGGCACCAGTGTACCCCGGGGGCAGAGAGGTTGGCACAACGGGGCCCATCTGGGTCATACCACCTCGATACCTGGGGGCTGACCTGGGGTAGAGAGGCCTGGTACTATGTGGTTCATCTGGGGCAGAGAGGCCGTGCACCAGGGTGCGTACTTGGGATCCACAGAAGCCAGGCACTCAGTGTCCACATGGGATAGAGGCTGGGCTCCAGGGAACCCACCTGGCGCAGAAAGGTCAGGCACCAGGGGGCCCACATAAGACAAAGATGCTGCCACCCCGTGCCCACTGAGACAGAAGGGACGGGCACCAAAGGACCTACTGGCAGCGGGGAGGCTTGGTACCAGGAGGCCCACCTGGGGCACAGAGGCCAGGCACCGGCTGGCCCACCTGGGACATCCAAGCGGAACACCTGGGAGCCAACCAGGGGAAGTGTGGCCAAGCACCTGGGTGCCCACTTGGGATCCAGAGAAACCAGGAACCCAGTGTCCACCTGGGGTAGAGGCAGGGAACAAGGCAACCCACCTGGGGCAGAGAGGCTGGGCACCAGAGTCCCCATCTGAGACATCAAACAGGACTCCTTGGGGCCGATCTGGGGCAGAGAGGCCAGGCACCAGCGTGCCCACTGGGAGCCAGTGAAGTCAGGAATCTGTGTCCACCTGAGACAGAGAGACCGGGCACAAGGGAATCCACCTGGGGCAGAGAGGTTAGGCAACAAGGGTTTCACCAAGAAAGAGATGCCGGGCACCGCGGGCCATCCTGGGACAGAGAGGACAGGCACCACGGAACACAACTGGGGTGTAGAGGCTGTGCACCAGGGGAAAGAGGCCGCGCAGAAGGGGGCCAACTTGGGGCATCCAATTGGGGCATCCAGAGAAGTCAGGCACCCAGTGTCTACCTGGGACAGAGAGGATGGTCACCAGGGCACCCATGTGGGATTGACAGAAACTAGGCACCCAGCGTCTAATTGGGACAGAGAGGTCGGGCATCAGGGAGCCAACCTGGGGAAGAAAGGCCCGGCACCAGGGATCCAGAGAAGCGAGTCACCCAGTGTCCACCTGGGCCAGAGAAGCTGAGGTCCAGGGAACCTACCTGGGCCAGAGAGGTCAGGCACTAGAGGGTTCACGTAGGAGAGAGATGCTGGGCATCTCACGCCCACCTGGGAAAGAGAGGCTGGACACCAGGGAACCTACATGGGACAGAGGGTCTGCGCACTAATGGGATCCCCTGAGGCAGAGAGACTGGG
>NW_022109767.1:11468689-11470490 GCF_000313985.2 Echinops telfairi
GGGTGGAGAGGTCGGGCACCAGCGAGCCCACCTGGGGAAGAGAGGCCGAGCACAATGGGTCCCACCAGGGTCATACAACCGGGACACCTGGGCGCTGACCTGGGGCAGACAGGCCAAGCACCAGGGTGCCACTAGGGATCCAGAGAAGCCAGGCAGCCAGCGTCTACCTGGGATAGAGGCTGGGCCCTAGGGAACCCACCTAGGCAGAGAGGTTGGGCACAACGTGGCCCACCTGGGTCATACCACCTCGATACCTGGGGGTTGACCTGGGGCAGAGAGGCCGGGAACTACGGGGTTCACCTGGGGCAGAGAGGCCGTTCACCAACAGGCCCACCTGGGGCACAAAAGGTAGGCCCCCACTCTTCACCAGGGATAGAGACGCTGGGCACCAGGGAACCCACCTGGGACAAAGCATCTGGGCACAAGGGGGTTCACCAATGACAGAGTGACCGGTAATCCTGTGTCCACCAGGGACAGTGAGCTGGGCTCCAGAGAACCCACCTGGGGCAGAAAGGTCAGGCACCAGGGGGCCCACCTAGGACAGAGATGCCTGGCACCCCTTGCCCACCGGAACAGTGGGGCAGGGCACCAGGCAACCTACCGAGTGTGTAGAGGCTTGACATGAGGAGGCCCACTTGGGGAAGGGAGGCCACGCACCAGCTGGCCCACCTGGGACATCTAATCGGGACACCTGGGAGCTGACCCAGGGCAGAGAGGCCAGACACCAGGGTGGCCACTTGGGACCCAGAGCAGACAGGCACCCTGTGTCCACCTGGGATAGAGGCTAGGTACCAGGGAACCCACCTGGGACAGAGAGGTTGGGCACAATGTGGCCCACCTGGATCATACCACTGCGATACCTGGTTGCCGACCTGGGGCAGAGAGGCTGGGCACCAGGGGGCCCACGAGTTATCCAGCGAATTCTGGCACTCAGTGTCCACCTGGGAAAGAAAGGCCAGGCACCCGGGAACCCACTTGGGACAGAGAGGCAGGGAACCAAGTCATCAACCTGGAATGGAGAGGTCGGGCACCAGCAATCCCACCTGAGGAAGTTAGGCCGAGGACAATGGGTCCCACCAGGGTCATACAACTGGGACACCTGGGTGCCGACCTGGGGCAGACAGGCCAAGCACCAGGGTGTCACTAGGGATCCAGAGAAACCAGGCACCCAGTGTCCACCTGGGATAGAGGCTGGGCACCAGGGAACCAACCTGGGACAGAGAGGTTGGGCACAACGTGGCCCACCTGGGTCATACCACCTCGATAATTGGGGGCTGACCTGGGGCAGAGAGGGCAGGCACTACGGGGTTCACCTGGGGCAGAGAGGCCATGCACCAGGTGGCCCACATGGGGCACAAAGGGCAGGCACCCAGTGTTTACCTGGGATAGAGACACTGGTCACCAGGGAACGCACCTGGGACAAAAAGGCTGGGCACAGGGGGGTTCACCAATGACAGACTGACCAGGAATCCTGTGTCCACCAGGGACAGAGAGCTGTGCTCCAGGGAACCCACCTGGGTAAGAAAGGTCAGGCACCAGGTGGCCCACCTAGGACAGAAAGGCCTGGCACCCCTTGCCCACCGGGATTGAGGGGTGGGGTACCAGTTTACCTACAGGAGGTGGAGAGGCTTGACACCAGGAGGCCCATCTGGGAAAGAGAGGCCAGACACCAGCTGTCCCACCTGGGACATCCAACCGGGACACCTGGGAGCTGACCTGGGGCAGAAAGGCCAAGCAACTGGGTGCCCTCTTGGGATCCAGAGAAGCCAGGATCCCAGTGTCCACCTGGGATAGAGGTTGG
>NW_022109767.1:11470614-11471989 GCF_000313985.2 Echinops telfairi
CAGGGGTCCCACCCGGGACATCGAAACAGGACTCCCTGGAGCCGATCTGGGGCAGACAGGCCAGGCACCAGTGTGCCCACTGGGATCCAGTGAAGCCAGGAACCTGTGTCTACCTGAGATAGACTGGGCACAAGGGAATCCACCTGGGACAGAGAGGTTAGTTACTAAGGGCTTCACCAAGAAAGAGATGCCATGCACCGCGGGCCAACCTGTGACAGAGAGGACGGGCACCACGAAACACAACTGGGGTGTAGAGACAGTGAACCAGGGGAAAGAGGCCACGCAGTAGGGGGCCCTCCTGGGTCATCCAACTGGGGCACCAGGGGCCCTTCCAGGTACTAGGGTGCCAACTTGGGATTCAGAGAAGCCAGTCACCAAGTGTCCATGTGGGAAAGAGAGGCCGGGCACCCGGGAACCCACTTTGGACTAAGAGGCAGGGAACAAAGGTATCCACCTGGGGTGGAGAGGTCGGGCACCAGTGAGCCCACCTGGGGAAGAGAGGCCGAGCACAATGGGTCCCACCAGGGTCATACAACCGGGACACGTGGGCGCCGACCTGGGGCAGAGAGTCAAGTCACCTGGCTGCCCACTTGCGATCCAGAGAAGCCAGGAACCCAGTGTCCACCTGGGATAGAGGCGGGGCACAAGCCAACCCACCTGGGCCATTGAGGCTGTGCACCACGGGACCCACCTGGGATATCCAAACAGGACTCCTTGGAGCCGATCTGGGGCTTAGAGGCCAGGAGCCAGTGTGTCCATGGCATCCATTGAAGCCAGGAACTTGTGTCCACCTGAGACAGAGAGACTGGGCACAAGGGAGCCACCTGGGACAGAGAGGCCGGGTTCCAAGGTACACACCTGTGATCCAGAGAAAGGGCACTAGGGAACCCACCTGGACCAGAGAAGTCGGGCACCAGGTTGCCCACTTGGATCCAGAGAAACTAGGTACACAGTGTTCACCTCGGATAGCGATGCTCGGCACCATGGCATCTACCTGGGACAGGGAGGTCGGGCACCAGGGTGCCTACTGGGGATCCAGAGAAACTAGGTCCCCAGTGTCCACCTGGTACAGAGAGGCTTGGCACCATGGAAACCATGTGGGACAGAGAGGCTGGGCACTCCAGGATTCACCTAGGAATGAGAGGCCTGGCACCAAGGGGCCCACCGGGTACAGCGAGGCCAGACACTAGGGAACCCATTGGGGCAGAGAGGCCTGGCACCAGAGAGCCCACCTGGGATTCAGAGAAGCCAAGCACCAAGTGTCCACCTGAGACAGAGATGCTCAGCACCAGGGAACCCACCTGGCACAGAGAGGCTGAGCACCAGGGGGCCCACCTAGGACAGAGGGGCTGGGCATCAGGTGGCGCACCTGAGG
>NW_022109767.1:11473573-11475422 GCF_000313985.2 Echinops telfairi
GGGACACCTGGGAGCCGCCCTGGGGCAGAGAGGCCAAGCAACTGGGTACCCTCTTGGGATCCAGAGAAGCCAGGAACCCAGTGTCCACCTAGCATAGAGGCGGGGCACAAGGCAACCTACCTGGGGCAGAGAGGTTAGGCACTAAGGGTTTCACCAAGGTAGAGATGCCGGGCACCACGGGCCAACCTGAGACAGGGAGCACAGGCACCAAGGAACACAACTGGGGCATAGAGGCAGTGCACCAGGGGAAAGGGGACACGCAATAGGGGGCCCATCTGGGGCATCAGAGGCCCTATCTGAGACATCCAACCGGAACACCAGGAGCACCACTTGGAAAGAGAGGTAGGGCAACAGCGGGGCACCTGGGATCCAGAGAATTCAGGCACCCAGTGTCTACCTGGGATAGAGAGGCTGGGCACCAAGGATCCCATCTGGGATTGACAGAAACTAGGCACCCAGTGTCTACTTGGGACAGAGAGGTCGGGCATCAGGGAGCCCACCTGGGAAAGAAAGGCCTGGCACCAGGGAGCCCACCCGAGATCCAGAGAAGCGAGGCACCCAGTGTCCATCTGGGATAGAAGCTGGGCACTAGGGAACCCACCTGGGTTAGAGACACCAGGCACAATGGGGCCCACCTGGGCCTTACCACCAGGACATCTGGGGAACGACCTGGGGCAGAGGGGCCAGGCACTAGGGTCCCGACTTGGGATCCAGAGAAGCCAGGCACCCAGTGTCAACCATGGACCGAGACACTGGGCACCTGGAAACCCACCTGGGACAGTGAGGCAGGCAGGGCACTAGGGGGTTTCTTAGGACAGAGAGGCTGGCACCAAGGAGCCCATCTGGGAAAAAGAGGCTGCGCACTAGGGGACTCACCAATGACAGATTGGCCGAGTACCCAGTGTCCACCAGGGACAGAGAAGCTGAGGTCCAAGGAACCCACCTGGGGCAGAGAGGTCAGACACTAGGGGGTTCACCTAGTGGAGAGATGCCGGGCACCAGGAGACCCGCCTAGGATTCAGAGAGCCAGGCACCAGGGGGTCCACCTGGGATCCAGTGAAGCCAGGAAGCTGTGTCCACCTGAGACCGAGAGACTGGGCACAAGGGAATCCACCTGGGACAGAGAGGTTAGGCACTAAAGGTTTCACCAAGATAGAGATGCCGGGCACACGGGCCAACCTGGGACAGAGAGTACGGGCACCCTGGAACACAACTGGGGTGTAGAGGCTGTGCACTGGGGGAAAGAGGCCGAGCAGTAGGGAGCCCACCTGGGGCATCCAACCAGGGTGCCAAGGGCCTTACCTGGGAAATCCAACCGGAACACCTGGGGCCCCACTTGGGCAGAGAGGGAGGGCATCAGGGGGACACCTGGGATCCAGAGAAGTCAGGCACCCATTGTCTACCTGGGACAGACAGGCTGGGCACCAGGGAACTCATCTGGGATTGACAGAAACTTGGCACCTAGTTTCAACTTGGGATAGAGAGGTCGGGTGTGAGGGAACCCACCTGGGGAAGAAAGCTCTGGCACCAGGGGGCCCACCTGGAATCCAGAGAAGCGAGGAACCCAGTGTCCACCTTAGATAGAAGCTGGGCACTAGGGAACCCACCTGGTTTAGAAAGGCCGGGCAAAATGGGGCCCACCTGGGTGATATCACCGGGACATCTGGGGAACGACCAGGGGCAGATAGGCTGGACACATGGGACTCACCTGGGGCAGAGAAGCTGTTCACCTAGTGTCCACCTGGGACAGTGATGCTGGGCACTCCAGGATTCATCGAGGAAAGAGAAGCCTGGCACCAAGGGGCCCACCTGGTAGAGCGAGGCCAGACACTAGGGAACCCATTGGGGT
>NW_022109767.1:11476565-11478225 GCF_000313985.2 Echinops telfairi
ACCTCGATACCTGGGGGCTGACCTGGGGCAGAGAGGCCGGGCACTACGGGGTTCACCTGGGGCAGAGACGCTGTGCACCAGGAGGCCCCCTTGGGGCACAAATGGCTGGAGCCCAGTGTTCACCTGGGATAGGGCCGCTGGGCATCAGGGAACCCATCTGGGACAGAGAGGCTGGGCACAAGGGGGTTCACCAATGACGGAGTGACTGGGAATCCTGTGTCCACGAGGGACAGAGAGCTGGGCTCCAGGGAACCCACCTGGGGCACAAAGATCAGGTACCAGGGGCCCACCTAGGACAGACATGCCTGGCACCCAGTGCCCACCGGGACAGAGGACCGGGAACCAGGGCACCTAATGGGGGCAGAGAGGCTTGGCACCAGGAGTCCCACCTGGGGCAGAGGCCAGGCACCAGCTGGCCCACCTGGGACATCCAACCGGGACACCTGGGAGCCGCCCTGGGGCATAGAGGCCAGGCACCTGGCTGCCTCCTTTGGATCCAGAGAAGCCAGGAACCCAGTGTCCATCGGGGATGGAGGCTGGGCACAAGGCAACCCACCTGGGGCAGAGAGGCTGTGCACCAGGGGCCCCACCCGGGACATCCAAACAGCACTCCTTGGAGCCAATCTGGGGCATAGAGGCCAGGCACCAGCGTGCCCACTGGGAGCCAGTGAAGCCAGGAACCTGTGTCCACCTGAGACAAAGAGACTGGGCACAAAGGAATCCACCTGGGACAGAGAGGTTAGGCACTAAGGGTTTCACCAAGAAAGAGATGCCGGGCACCACGGAACACAACTGGCACGTAGAGCCTGTGCACTAGGGGAAAGGGGCCACTCAGTAGGGGGCCCACTTGGGGCATCCAACCGGAACACCAGGGGCCCCACTTGGGCAGAGAGGCAGGGCATCAGGGGGACACCTGGGATCCAGAGAAGTCAGGCACCCAGTGTCTACCTGGGACAGAGAGGCTGGGAACCAGGGAACCCATCTGGGATTGACAGAAGCTAGGCACCCAGTGTCCACTTGGGATAGAGAGGTCGGGCATCAGGGAGTCCACCTAGGGAAGAAAGGTCTGGCACCACGGAGCCCACCTGGGGAAGAAAGGCCTGGCACCAGGGGGTCCACCTAGGATCCAGAGAAGCGAGTAACCCAGTGTCCATCTGGGATAGAAGCTGGGCACTAGGGAACCCACCTGGGTTAGAGAGGCCAGGCACAATGGGGCCCAACTGGGCCATACCACCAGGACATCTGGGGAACGACCTAGGGTAGAGAGGCCGGACACATGGGACTCACCTGGGACAGAGAAGCTGTGCACCTAGTGTCCACCTGGGAGAGAGAGGCCGAGCACCAGGGAACCCACGACAGTGAGGCTGGGCACTCTGGGATTTACCGAGGAAAGAGAGGCCTGGTACCAAGGGGCCCACCTGGTGCAGCGAGGCCAGACACAGGGAGCCATTGGCTGAGAGAAGGCTGGCATCAGGGGCACACCTGGTATCCAGATAAGTCAGGCACCCAGTGTCTACCTGGCACACAGAGGCGGGGCACCAGGTAATGCATCTGGGATTGACAGAAGCTAGGCACCCAGTGTCCTCTTGGGACAGAGGTGCCGGGCATCAGGGACCCCACCTGGGGAAGAAAGGCCTGGCACCAGGGGGCCCACTGGGAT
>NW_022109767.1:11479134-11482439 GCF_000313985.2 Echinops telfairi
CAGTGTCCACAAGGGACAGAGAAGCTGAGGTCCAGGGAACTCACCTATGACAGATTGACCAAGTACCCAGTGTCCACAAGGGACAGAGAAGCTGAAGTCCAGGGAACTCACCTAGGGCAGAGAGGTCAGGAGCTCGGGGGTTCACCTAGGACAAAGATGTCGGGCACCTCGGGCCCACCTGGTACACAGAGGCCAGGCACAAGGAGGCCACCTGGGACAGAGAGACCGGGTTCCATGGTGCACACTTGTGATCCAGAGAAAAGGCACCAGGGAACCCACCTGGACCAGAGAGGTCATGCACCAGGTTACCCACTTGGGATCCAGAGAAACTAGGTACACAGTGTTCACCTGGGACAGTGATGCGCAGCACCATGGCACCCACATGGGACAGGGAGGTCGGGCACCAGGGTACCTACCGGAGATCCAGAGAAACTAGGTCCCCAGTGTCCACCTGCGACAGAGAGGCTCGGCACCATGGAAACTACCTGGAACAGAGAGGCTGAGAAAAGTGGGTTCCGCTGAGGCAGAGAGTCCGGTTACTAGGGGCCCTACCTGGGACAGAGAGGCGGGGCACCAGGGGCCCTGCCTAGGATTCAGAGAGCCAGGCACCAGGGGGCCTACCTGGGATCCAGGAAAGCCAGGCAGTGACTACTTTGGACAGAGAGGTTGGACACCAGGGAACCCACCTGGAACAGAGAGTCTTAGCACCAGGGGTCCCACCTGCGATCAACAGAAGCTAGGCACCTGGTATCCACCTGGGACAGAGGGACCAGCCAACCAGGAACCCACCTGGGACAGACGCCAGGTACCAGGGAACCTACCTGGGACCGAGAGGCCAGGCACCAGGAGGCCCTCCTTGGACAGAGGCCAGACATCACGGGGCCCAAGTGGGGCAGAGAGGCCTGCCACCCGGGAACCCATTTGATACAGAGAGGCCAGGTACAAGGGGGCTCACCTGGGACAGAGAGACTGGACACATGGGACTCCTTTGGGGCAGAGAAGCCGTGCACCAGGGAGCCCACCTTGGACTGAGAACCTGGGCACGAGGGGGACAATCTGGGATAGAGTGTCCAGGTGCCAGGGCATCACTAGGGATCCAGAAATGCCACGCACCATGTGTCCACCTGACACTGAGTGTCTGGGCAATAGGTGGCTCACCTAGGACAGACAGGCCAAGCACCAGGTGACCCACCTGGGATCCAGAGAAGCCAGGCACCTAGAGTCCAAGTGGGACAGAGAGGCTGGCCACCAGGGAACCCACCTGGGACAGTGAGGCTGGGCACTCTGGGATTCACCTAGGAAAGAGAGGCCTGGCACCAAGGGGCCCACCTGGCACAGCGAGGCCAGACACTAGGGAACCCATTGGGGCAGAGATACCTAGCACCAGGGAGCCCACCTGGGATTCAGAGAAGCTCGACACCAGGGAACACACCTGGCACAGAGGCTGAGCACCAGGGGGCCCACCTAGGACAGAGGAGCTGGGCATCAGGTGGCGCACCTGAGGCAGAGAGTCCAGTCATCAGGAAAACCAGCTGAGGCAGAGACGCTGGGCAAAAGGGGGCCCGCCTGGGATAGAGAAGCCCACCACCAGGGTGCCACTTGCGATCCTGAGATGCCATATACCCTGTGTCCACCTGGGACAGAGAGGCTAGGCATAGGGGGTTGACCTAGGACCGAGAGACCGGGCACCAGGGAACCCACTTTGGACACCGGAGAACCAGAGGCCCCACATGGGATCCAGAGAAGGCAGGCACCCAATGTCCACCTAGGAATGAGAGGCTTGGGATTTCGGGGTTTACCTCGGGCAGAGAGGCTGTGCACCAGGGGGCCCATTTGGGATGGAGAACCTGGGCACCAGGGGGCCCCCCTTGGACAGAGAAGTCAGACACTATGGGGCTTACCTAGGACAGAAAGGCCGGGCACTCCGGGCCCACCTGGTGCGCAGAGGTGGGGCACCAGGTTGCCCATTTGGGACATCCAACCTGGACACCTGGGGGCTGACCTGGGGCGGAGAGGCCAGGAACCAGGATGACCACTTGGGACCCAGAGCAGACAGGCACCCAGTGTGCACCTGGGATAGAGGCTGGGCACCAGGGAATCCACCTGGGGCAGAGAGGTTGGGTACAATGGGGCCCACCAGGATCATACCACTGCGATACCTGGGTGTCAACCTGGGACAGAGAGGCTGGGCACCAAGGGACCCACTTGGAATCCAGCGAAACGAGGCACCCACTGTCCACCTGGGTAAGAGGGGCTGGGCCCCAACGAACCCACTTGGCACAGAGAGGCAGGGAACCAAGGCAACCACCTTGGATGGAGAGGCCGGGCACTAGCATGCCCACCTGGGGAAGAGAGGCCGAGCACAATGGGTCCCACCAGCATCATACAACCGGGACACCTGGGGGCCGACCTTGGGCAGACAGGCCAAACACCAGGGTGCCTACTTTGGACCCAGAGAAGCCAGGTACTCAGTGTCCACCTGGGATAGAGGCTGGGCACCAGGGAACCCACCTGGGCAGAGAGGTTGGACCCAACGGGGCCCATTTGGGTCATACCACCTCGATACCTGGGGACTGACCTGAGACAGATAGGCCAGGCACTACGGAGTTCACTTGGGGCACAGAGGCCGTGCACCAGGAGGCCCACCTGGGGCACAAAAGGCAGGCATGCAGTGTTCACCTGGGATAGAGACGCTGGGCACCAGGGAACCCACCTGGGATAGAGACGCTGGGTACCAGGGAACCAACCTGGGACAAAGAGGCTGGGCACAAAAGTGTTCACCAATGACGGAATGACCAGGAATCCTGTGTCCACGAGGGACAGAGAGCTGGGCTCCAGGGAACCCACCTGGGGCAGAAAGGTCAGGCACCAGGGAGCCCACCTAGGACACAGATGCCTGGCACTCCGTGCCCACCGGGCACAGGTGCCGGGCACCAAGTGACCTACCAGGGGTGGAGAGGCTTGGCACCAGGAGGCCCACCTGGGGAAGAGAGGCCAGGCACCAGTTGGTCCACCTGGGACAACCAACCAGGACACCTGGGAGCCGACCTGGGGCAGAGAGGCCAGGAACCTGGGTGCCCACTTGGGATCCAGAGAAGCAAGAACCCAGTGTCCACCTGGGATAGAATCTGGGCGCAAGGCAACCCACCTGGGGCAGAGAGGCTGGCACCAGGGCCCCCTCCCCCCCCAGGGTATCCAAACAGGACTCTTTGTGGCCAATCTAGCGCAGAGAGGCCAGGCACCAGCATGCCCACTGGAATCCAGTGAAGCCAGGAACCTGTGTCCACCTGAGACAGAGAGACTGG
>NW_022109767.1:11484452-11485577 GCF_000313985.2 Echinops telfairi
TATGAGCCCCTAATTAAATGTTAAAAAAAAAAAAAAGAAAGAGATGCTGGGCACCGCGGGTCAACCTGGGACAGAGAGCATGGGCACCACTGAACACAATGTGGGCGTAGAGGCTGTGCCCCAGGGGCATCCAAGCGGGGCACCAGCAGCCCTACCTGGGACATCCAACCAGAACACCAGGGGCCCCACTTGAGCAGAGAGGCAGGGCATCAGGGGGATACCTGGGATCCAGAGAAGTCAGGCACCCAGTGTCTACCTGGGACAGAGAGGATGGGCACCTGGAAACCCACCTGGGATTGACAGAAGCTAAGCACCCAGTGTCTACTTGGGACAGAGAGTTCGGGACTCAGGAGCCCACTGGAGACGAAAGGCCTGGTCCCACCGGGGTCATGCAACCGGCACACCTCGGGGCCGACCTTTGGCAGAGAGGCCAAGCACCAGGGTGCCCACTTGGGATCCAGAGAAGCCAGGCACCCAGTGTGTACCTAGGATAGAGGTTGGGCACAACGGGGCCCATCTGGGTCATACTATCGCGATACCTGGGGCAGAGAGGCCGAACACCAATGGGCCCACTTGGGATCCATAGAAACCAGGCACTCCGTGTACCCTTCAGAATGAGAGGCTGGGCACTACGGGGTTCACCTGGGGCAGAGTGGCTGTGCACCAGGGGGCCAACCTGGGACGCAGAACCTGGGTACCAGGGGGCCCACAAAGGGCAGAAAAGCCAGGTACCCTGTGTTCACATGGGGCAGAGAAGCTGGGCACCATGTGGTCCACCTGGGACGGAGAGGCTGGACACTAGGGGGATCACCTAGGACAGAGAGGTCAGGCACTAGGGGGCCCACCTAGGATTCAGAGAAGCGAGGCACCCAGTGTCCACCTGGGACAGAGTCGCTGGGCACCAGGGAACCCACCTGGGACTGTGACCCTGGGTACTAGGGGGTTCACTTAGGACAGAGAAGCTGGCACCAGGGAACCCACCTGGGACAAAGAGGTTGGGCACTAGGGGGTTCACCAATGGCAGAGTGACCAGACACCCAGTGTCCACCAGGGACAGTGAAACTGGGCTCCAGGGAACCCACATGGGGCAGAGAGGTCAGGCACCAGGGTGCCCTCCTGGGACAG
>NW_022109767.1:11485677-11487676 GCF_000313985.2 Echinops telfairi
TCAGGGGACCCACCTAGGATTCAGAGAGCCAGGCAGCAGGGTGCTCACCTGGGATCCAGGGAAGCCATGCACCCAGTGTCTACTTGGGACAGAGAGGTTGGACAACAGGGAACCATCCTAGGACAGAGTATCTCCACACAAGGGGTCCCACCTGCAATTAACAGAAGCTAGGCACCCGAAGTCCACCTTGGACAGAGAGGCCGGTCACCCAGGAACCCACCTGGGACAGACGCCAGGCACCAGGGAACCCACCTGGGACAGAGAGGCCGGCCACCAGGAGGCTCTCCTTGGACAGAGAGCCCAGACATCACGGGGCCCAAGTGGGACAGAGAGGCCTGCCACCCGGGAAACCATTTGATACAGAGAGGCCATGTACAAGGGGGCTCCCCTGCGACAGAGAGGCCAGACATATGAAATTCATCAGGGGCAAAGAAGCTGTGCACCAGGGGGCCCACCTTGGACTGAGAACCTGGGCACCCGTGGCAAAATCTGGGATATACAGATACCAGGGTGTCACTAGGGTTCCTGAGATGCCAGAAACCCTGTGTCCACCTGACACAGAGGGCCTGGGCAATAGATGGCTCACCTAGGACAGACAGGTCAAGCCCCAGGTGGCCTATCTGGGATCCAGAGAAGCCAGGCACCTAGTGTCCACCTGGGAGAGAGAGGCCGGGCACCAGGGAACCTACCTGGGACAGTGAGGATGGGCACTCCGGGATTCACTTAGGAAGGAGAGGCCTGGCACCAAGGGCCCCACCTGGTACAGCAAGGCCAGACACTAGGGAACCCATTGGGGTAGAGAGGCCTTGCACCAGGGAGCCCACCTGAGATTCAGAGAAGCCAGGCACCCAGTGTCCACCTGAGACAGATACGCTCGGCACCAGGAATCTCAACTGGCACAGCGAGGCTGAGCACCAGGGGCCCACCTAAGACAAAGGGGCTGGGCATCAGGTGGTGCACCTGAGGCAGAGAGGCCAGTCATCAGGAAACCCAGCTGAGGCAGAGACGCTGGGCAAAAGGGGGCCCACCTGGGGTAGAGAAGCCTGGCACCAGGGTGCCACTTGGGATTCTGAGATGCCAGATACCCTGTGTCCACCTGGAACAGAGAGGCTTGGCATAGGGGATTGACCTAGGAAAGTGAGACCGGGCATAGGGAACCCACCTTGGACACCGGAGAACCAGGAGCCCCACATGGGATCCAGAGAAAGCATGCACTCAGTGTCCACCTGGGAATGATAGGCTTGGCACTACGGGGTTCACTTGGGGCAGATAGGCTCTGTACCAGGGAGCCCATTTGGGATGGAGAACCTGGGCACCAGTGGGCCCCCCTGGGGCAGAGAAGTCAGGCACTATGGGGCTTACCTAGGACAGAAAGGTCGGGTACCCCGGGACCACCTTGTGCAGAGAGGTGGGGCACCAGGTTGCGCACTTGGGACATCCAACCTGGAAACATGGGGGTGACCTGGCGCAGAGAAGCCAGACACCAGGGTGACCACTTGTGATCCAGAGCAGACAGGCACCCCGTGTTCACCTGGGATAGAGGATGGGCACCAGGGATCCCACATGGGGCAGAGAGGTTGGGCACAATGGGTCCCACCTGGATCATACCACTATGATACCTGGGTGCTGACGTGGGCCAGAGAGGCCTGGCACCAGGGGGCCCACTTGGAATCCAATGAAAGCAGGTACTCAGTGACCATCTCGGTAAGCGAGGTCAGTCACCAGGGAACCCACTTCGAACAGAGAGTCAGGGAACCAAGGCGACCACCTGGGGTGGAGCAGCCGGGCACCAGCAAGCCCACCTAGGGAAGAGAGGCCAAGCACAATGGGTCCCACCAGAGTCATACAACCAGGGTCATATATCTGGTGGCCGACCTGGGGCAGAGAGGCTAATCACCAGGGTGCTCTCTTGGGGTCCAGAGAAGCCCAGCACCCAGTGTCCACCTGGGATAGAGGCTGTGTATCAGGAAACCCACCTAGGCAGAGAGGATGGGCACAA
>NW_022109767.1:11487776-11488973 GCF_000313985.2 Echinops telfairi
CAGCTTCTATCACAGGTTGACGATGGGTGCCTCGCTTCTCTGAATCCCAGGTGGGCCCCCTGGTGCCAGGCGTTTCTTCCCCAGATGGGCTCCCTAATGACCGACCTCTGTCCCAAGTAGATGCTGGGTGCCTAGCTTCTGTCAATCCCAGATGCGTTCCCTGGTGCCCAGCCTCTTTGTCCCAGGTAGACAACTGGATGCCTGACTTCTCTGGATCCCAGGTATCCCACTGATTCCTGGCCTCTCTGCCCAAGTGGGACTACTCGTGTTCCAGTTGGATGTCCTAGGCAGGGCCCCTGGTGCCCCAGTTGGATGCCCCAGGTGGGCCCCCTACTGCGCGGCCTCTTTCCCCTGGTGCACAGCCTCTACTACCCAATTGTGTTCCATGGTGTCTGTCCTCTCTGTCCCAGGTTGGCCCACGGTGCCTGGCATCTCTTTCTTAGTGAAACCCTTAGTGCCTAACCTCTGTGTCCCAGGTGGATTCCCTTGTGCCTGGTCTCCCTGTCTCAGGTGAACACAGGATCATGACTTCACTGGATCCCATTGGGCACGCTGGTGCCTGGGCCCTCTGCCCCAGACTGCCCCAAGGAGTCCTGTTTGGATGTCCCGGGTGGGGCCCCTAGTGTCCAGCCCCTCTGTCCCAAGTGGGTTGCCTTGTGCCCTGCCTCTATCCGAGGTGGACACTGGGTTCATGGCTTCCCTGGATCCAAGTGGGCACCCAGGTTCCTGGCCTCTCTGCCCGAGGTCAGATCCCAGGTGTCCCACTTGGATGTCCCAGGTGGGCCAGTGGTGCCTGGCCTCTATGCCCCAGGTGGGCCTCCTGGTGCCAAGCCTCTCCACCCCCGGTAGGTCCCTTGTTGCCCGGCCCCTAAGTCCCGGTGGGCACGGGCTGCCAGGCATCTCTGTCCTAGGTGGGCCCCCTGGTGCCTGACCTTTCTGCCCCAGGTGGGTTCCCTGGAGACCAGCTCTCTGTCCCTGGTGGACACAGTATTCTCTGTCCCTCCGTCATTGGTGAACCCCCTTGTGCTCAGCCTCTCTGTCCCAGCTGGGTTCCCTGGTGTACAGCGTCTCTATCCCATGTGAACACTGGGTGCCTGCCTTTAGTGCCCCAGATGGGCCTCCTGGTACACAGCTTCTCTACCCCAGGTGAACCCTGTAGTGCCCAGCCTCTCTGTCCCATGTCAGCCACCAAGTACC
>NW_022109767.1:11489073-11490349 GCF_000313985.2 Echinops telfairi
CCCCCTTGTGCTCAGCCTCTCTGTCCCAGCTGGGTTCCCTGGTGTACAGCGTCTCTATCCCATGTGAACACTGGGTGCCTGCCTTTAGTGCCCCAGATGGGCCTCCTGGTACACAGCTTCTCTACCCCAGGTGAACCCTGTAGTGCCCAGCCTCTCTGTCCCATGTCAGCCACCAAGTACCAAAGTGCTTTGACCCAGGTAGGCCCCATTGTGCCCAACACCTCTGCCCAGGTGGGTACTCTGGTGCCCAGCCTCTATCCCAGGTGGACACTGGGTGCCTGGCTTCTCTGGATCCCAAGTGGGCACCCCGGTGCTTGGCTTTTGTGCCCCAGGTCAGCCCCTAGGTTTCCCGGTTGTATGACCCTTATGGGACCCATTGTGCTCAGCCTCTCTTCCCCAGGTGGGCTCGCTGGTACCCGGCTTCTCCAACCCAGGTGGTCGCCTTGGTTCCCTGCCTCTCTGTCCAAGTGGGTTCTCTGGTGACTGGCCTCCCTTTCCAGTTGGACACTGGGTGCCTGGTTTCGCTGGATTCCAACTGGGCCCCATCGGGCCCGGCCTCTCTGGCCCAGGTCGGCACCCATGTATCACAGTGCTATGATCCAGGTGGACCCCATTGTGCCCAACCTCTCTGCCTCAGGAGGTTTTCCTGGTGCCCAGCCTCTATCCCATGTGGACACTGGCTTCCTGGCTTCTCTTGATCCCAAGTGGGCACCCATGTGCCTGGCTGCTCTGTCTCAGGTTGGCTCCCATGTGTACCGCTTGGATGTCCCAGGTGTGCCCCTGGTGCCTGGCCTCTCTGCCTCAGGTGGGCCTCCTGTTGCCTAGACTCTACAACCCCGAAGCCTGGCCCCTCTTTCCCTGTGGGCACAGGGTTCCAGGCACCTCTGTGCTATTTGGGCCCCTTGGTGCCTCACCTTTCTGCCCCAGGTGGGTTCCCTGGAGCCCAGCTCTCTGTCCCTGGTGGACACAGGATTCCCGGTTACTCCATCATGGGTGAACGCCCTTGTGCCCAGCATCTCTGTCCCAGGTGGGTTTCCTGGTGCCCAGCGTCTCTATGCCAGGTGAACACTGGGTGACTGCCTTTTATGCCCCAGGTGGGCCTCTTGGCGCACGGCTTCTCTGCCCCAGGTGAGCCCTGTAGTGCCCGGCTTCTCTGCCCTAGATCAGCCCCCAGGTATCCAGGTGGTATGACCCAGATGGGCCCTCTTGTGCCCAACCTCTCTGCCCAGATGGGTTCCCTGGTGCCTGCCTTTTATGCCCCAGGTGGGCCTCCTGG
>NW_022109767.1:11490449-11491304 GCF_000313985.2 Echinops telfairi
TTGGAATCGCTCCCTGGGAAGCTCTGCTCTGCAGATGCTTCTTCCACCGGGCTGCAGCTCTGCTAGACAGCACGGCTGAGATGGCTCCCAACACACAGACTATGGTGAGGAGTGATTTGGGCACACAGATTGTGATGGGGAGGGGATGTCGTTACACAGACTGTGATTATGAGGAGATGTGGGCGCACAGAGTGTCATGAGGTGCTGTGGGCACACAGACTGTGAAGATGGGACGTAGGTTCACAGACTGTGATGAGGGAACATGGGTACACAGACTGATGAGGAGGGGACATGGGCACACCGACTGTGATGTGGTGATGTGGGCACGGAAACTGTGATGAAGGGATGTGGGTTCACAGATAGTGATGAGAGGACATATGCACATACACTGTGATGAGGTGATGTGGGCACACAGAATGTGATGAAGGGACATGGGCACACAGACTGTGATGAGGTGATGTGGGCACATACACTGTGATGAGGTGACGTGGGTTAACAGACTGTGATAAGGGGACATGGGCACACACTGTGATCAGGAGGGGACTTGGGCACATAGACTGTGATTAGGAGGGGACATGAGCACACAGACTGTGATGACTAGGTGCTTTGGCACACAGTGTGTTATGAGAGGATGTGGGCACATTGTGATGATTGGACAGGGCCACCCAGATTGTGATGAGTGGACATGGGCACAATGACTGTGATGAAGGGCAGATGTGGGTCCACAGACTGTGAGGAGGTGATGTGGGCACACAGACTGTGATGACGAAGGGACACGGGCACACCGACTGTGATGAGGAGGTGATGTGGGTACATAAACTGTGATGAGGAAGTGATGTGGGCACACAGACTGTG
>NW_022109767.1:11491404-11492738 GCF_000313985.2 Echinops telfairi
CTATGCACACAGCCTGTAATGAGGAGAGGACAAGCCACACAGATTGTTGAGTGGACATGGGCACTGTGACTGTGATGAGGTGACATGGGCACACACAAAGTGATCAGGGGGTGATGTGGTCACACAGACTGTGATGAGGAAAGCTGAGGCTTTCCTTTTCTCAGAGAGGCTGAGAAAAGCGGGTTCAGCTCACGCAGAGAGTCCGGTTACTAGGGGCCCTACCTGGGATAGAGAGGCTGGGCACAAGGGGGACCCATCTAGATTTCAGAGAGCCAGGCAGCAGAGAGCCCAACTGGGATCCAGGGAAGCCAGGTACCCAGTGTCTACTTGGGACAGAGAGGTTGGACACCAGGGAAGCTCCCTGGGATGGAGAGTCTCCGCACCAGGGGTCCCACCTGTGATCAACAGAAGCTAGGCACCCGGTGTCCACCTGGGATAGAGAGGCAAGTCACCCAGGAACCCACCTGTGACAGATGCCAGGCACCAGGGAACTGACGTAGGACAGAGAGGCCGGGCACCAGGAGGCCATCCTTGGACAGAGAGCCCAGATATCAAGGGGAACAAGTTGGGCAGAGAGGCCTGCCACCCGGGAACCCATTTGATACAGAGAGGCCAGGTACAAGGGTGTTCCCCTGGGACAGAGAGGCCAGACACATGGGACTTATCTGTGACAGAGAAGCCATGCACCAGGGGGACAATCTGGGGTAGAGTATCCAGGTACCAGGGCGCCACTAGGGATCCTGAGACACCAGGCACCCTGTGTCCACCTGATACAGAGGGTCTGGGCAATAGGTGGCTCACCTAGGACCGACATGTCAAGCACCAGGTGGCCCACCTGGGATCCAAAGAAGCCAGGCACCTAGTGTCCATCTGGGACAGAGAGACCGGGCACCAGGAAACCAACCAGACACAGAGAGGCTGAGCACTAGGGGGCAGAGCAGATGGGCACCACGTGGTGCACCTGAGGCAGAGAGGCCAGTCATCAGGAAACCCAGCTGAGGCAGAGACGCTGGGAAAAAGGGGGCCCTCCTGGGGTAGAGAAGCCTGGCACCAGGGTGCCACTTGGGATCCTGAGATGCCAGATACCCTGTGTCCACCTGGAACAGAGAGGCTGGGCATAGAGGGTTGACCTAGGACAGTGAGACCGGGCACAGTGAACCCAACTTGGACACCGGAGAACCAGGAGCTCCACATGGGATCCAGAGAAGGCAGGCACCCAGTGTCCACCTGGGAATGAGAGGCTTGGGATTACGGGGTTCACTTGGGTCAGAGAGGCTCTGCACCAGGGAGCCCATTTGGGACGGAGAACCTGGGCACCATGGGTCCCCCCTGGG
>NW_022109767.1:11494042-11495501 GCF_000313985.2 Echinops telfairi
TGAGCACCAGGGGTCCCACCCGGGAAATCCAAACAGGACTCCTTGGGGCCAATCTGAGGCAGAGTGGCCAGGCACCAGCGTGCCCACTGGGATCCAGTGAAGCCAGGAACCTGTGTCCACTTGAGACAGAGAGACCGGGCACAAGGGACTCCACCTGGGACAGAGAGGTTAGGCACTAAGGGTTTCACCAAGAAAGAGATGACGGGCACCGCGGGCCAACCTGGGAGAGAGAGCACAGGCTTCAAGGAACACAACTTGGGCGTACAGGCTGTGCACCAGGGGAAAGAGGCTGCGCAGTAGGGGGCCCACCTGGAGCATCCAACTGGAACACCAGGGGCCCCAGTTGGGCAGAGAGGCCGGGCATCAAGGGGACACCTGGGATCCAGAGAAGTCTGGCACCCAGTGTCTACCTGGAACAGAGAGGATGGGCACCAGGGAACCCATCTGGGATTGACTGAAGTGAGGCACCCAGCGTCTACTTGGGACAGAGAGGTCGGGCATAAGGGAGCCCACCTGAGGAAGAAAGGTCTGGCAACGGGGCCCACCTGGAATCCAGAGAAGCGAGGCACCGAGTGTCTACCTGGGATAGAAGCTGTGCACTAGGGAATCCACCTAGGTTAGAGAGGCCGGGCACAATGGGGCCCATCTGGGTGGTACCACCGGGACATTTGGGGAACGATCTGGGGCAGAGAGCCCAGGCACTAGGGGGTTTCACAGGACAGAAAAGCTCACACCAAGGAACCCTCCTGGGAAAGAGGCTGGGCATTAGGGGTCTCACCAATGACAGAGTGGCTGAGTACCCAGTGTCCACCAGGGACAGAGAAGCTGAGATCCAGGGAACACACCTGGGGCAGAAACATCAGGCACTAGGGGGTTCACCTAGGAGAAGATGCCCGGCACCTCATGCCCACCTGGGACAGAGAGGCTGGACACCAGGGAACTTACGTGGGACAGAGTGTCTGTGCACTAATAGGTTCCCCTGAGGCAGAGAGACTGGGCACTAGGGAATCCACCTGTAACAGAGAGGTCAAAAACTAGGGGGTTCAACTCGGACAGAGACGCCTGGCACCTCGGGCCAACCTGGTACACAGAAGCCTGGCACAAGGGAGGCACCTGGGACAGAGAGGCTGGGTTCCAGGGTGCACCTCTGTGATCCAGAGAAAAGGCACCAGGAAACCAACATGGACCAGAGAGGTCAGGCACCAAGTTGTCCACTTGGGGTCCGAAGAAACTAGGTACACAAGTGTTCACCTGGGACAGAGATGCTCAGTACCATTGAACCCACCTGGGACAGGGAAGTCTGGCACCAGTGTGCCTACCAGGGATCCAGAGAAACTAGGTCCCCAGTGTCCATCTGTGACAGAGAAGCTAGGTACCATGGAAATCACCTGGGATAGAGAGGCTGAGAAAAGTGGGTTCACCTGAGGCAGAGAGTCCAGTTACTAGGGGCCCACCCTGG
>NW_022109767.1:11497323-11501540 GCF_000313985.2 Echinops telfairi
AGCCCACCTGGGGAAGAGAGGCCGAACACAATGGGTCCCACCAGGGTGATTCAACCGGGACATCTGGTAGCCGACCTGGGGCAGAAAGGCCAAGCACCAGGGTGCCCTCTTGGGATCCAGAGAAGCCCAGCACCCAGTGTCCACCTGGGATAGAGGCTGCGCACCAGGAAACCCACCTGGGCAGAGAATATGGGCACAACGGGGCCCACCTGGGTCTTACCACCTCGATACCTGGGGGCTGAACTGGGGCAGAGAGGCCGGGCACTACGGGGTTCACCTGGGGCACAGAGGCTGTGCACCAGGAGGCCTACCTGGGGCACAAAAGGCAGGCACCCAGTGTTCATCTGGGATAGAGACGCTGGGCACTAGGGAACCCACCTGGGACAGAGGCGGGGCACAAGGCAGTTCACCAATGACGGAGTGACCGGGAGTCCTGTGTCCACCAGGGACAGAGAGCTGGGCTCCAGGGAACACCCCTGAGTCAGAAAGTACAGGCAACAGGGGGCCCACCTAGGATAGAAATGCCTGGTACCCCATGTCCACCGGGACAGAGGGGCCGGGCACCAGGGGACCTACCGGAAGCGGAGAGGCTTGGCACCAGGAGCCCCACCTGGGACATCCAAGCAAGACACTTGGGAGCCGACCCGAGGCAGACAGGCCAGTCACGTGGATGCCCACTTGGTATCCAGGGAAGCCAGGAACCCACTGTCCACCTGGGATAGAGGCAGGGCACAAGGCAACCCAACTGGGGCAGAGAGGCTGAGCACTAGGGGCACCACCCGGGACATCCAAACAGGACTCCGTGGGGCTGATGTGAGGCAGAGTGGCCAGGCACCAGCGTGCCCACTGGGATCCAGTGAAGCCAGGAACCTGTGTCCACTTGAGACAGAGGCTGGGGACAAGGGAATCCACCTGGGAAAGAAAGGTTAGGCACAAAGGCTTTCACCAAGAAAGAGATGCCAGGCACCGCCGTCCAACCTGGGACATAGAGGATGGGATTCACGGAACACAACTTGGGCGTAGAGGCTGTGCACCCGGGGAAATTGGTCACGCAGTAGGGAGCCCACCTGGGACATCCAAATGGGGCACCAGGTGCCCTACGTGGGACATCCAACTGGAACACCAGGGGCCACACTTGGGCAGAGAAGCCAGGCATCAGGGACACCTGGGATCCTGAGAAGTCAGGCACCCAGTGTCTACCTGGGACAGAGAGGGTAGGCACTAGGGAACCCATTTGGGATTGACAGAAGCTAGGCAACCAGCATCTATTTGGGACAGAGAACTCAGGCATCAGGGAGCCCACCTGGGGAAGAAAGGCCTGGCACCAGGGGGCCCACCTGGGATCCAGAGAAGCGAGGCGCCCAGGGTACATGTGGGATAGAAGCTGGCCACTAGGGAACCCACCTAGTTTAGAGAGGCCGGGCACAAGGGGGCCCACCTGGGTCTTAACCACCGGGACATCAGGGGAACGACCTGGGCAGAGAGGCCAGACACTAGGGTGCTGACTTTAGATCCAGAGAAGCCAGGAACCCAGTTTCCATATGGGACAGAGACATTGGGCCCCTGGAAACCTACCTGGTACAGTGAGGCAGGGCACTAGGGGGTTTCTTAGGACAGAGAGGCTGGCACAAAGGAGCCCACCTGGGAAAGAGAGGCTGGGCACTAGGGGGCTCACCCATGACAGAGTGGCTGAGTACCTAGTGTCCTCCAGGGACAGAGAAGCTGAGGTCAAGGGAACACACCTGGACCAGAGTGGTCAGGCCCTAGGCGGTTCACCTAGGAGAGATATGCCAGGCACCTCATGCCCACCTGGGAAAGAGAGGCTGGACTCCAGGGAACCTACGTGGGACAGAGGTTCTGCGCACTAATGGGCTCCCCTGAGGCAGAGAGACTGGGCAACAGGGGACACACCTGTGACAGAGAGGCCAGGAAGTAGGGGATTCACCTCGGACAGAGATGCAGGGCATCTCGGTCCCGCCTGGTACACAGAGGCCAGGCACCAGGGAACCCATCTGGACCAGAGAGGTCGGGCACCAGGTTGCCCACTTGGGATCCAGAGAAACTAGGTACACAGTGTTCTCCTGGCACAGAGATGCTCGGCAAATTGGAACCCACCTGGGACAGGGTGGTCGGGCACCTGGGTGCCTACCGGGGATCCAGAGAAACTAGGTCCCCAGTGTCCACCTGGGACAGAGCGGCTCAGCACCATGGAAACCACCTGGGACAGAGAGGTTGAGAAAAGCGGGTTCACCTCAGGCAGAGAGTCCGGTTACTAGGGGCCCAACCTGGGATAGAGAGCTTGGGCACCAGGGAACCCATCTAGATTTCAGAGAGCCAGGCCGCAGAGGGCCCACCTGGGATCCAGGGACCCATGCACTCAGTGTCTATTTGGGACAGAGAGGTTGGACACCAGGAAACCTACCTGGGACAGAGAGTCTCCACACCAGGAGTCCCACCTGCGATCAACAAAAGCTAGGCACAGGTGTCCACCTGGGACAGAGAAGCCAGGCACCAGGGAACCCACCTGGGACAGAGAGGCAGGACACCAGGAGGTACTCTATGGACAGAGAGCCCAGACATCAGGGGACCCTCGTGGAGCAGAGAGGCCTGCCACCTGTGAACCTATTTGATACAGAGAGGCCAGGTACAAGGGTGTTCCCCTGGGACAGTGAGGCTGGACACATGGGACTCACCTGGGGCAGAGAAGCCATGCACCAGTGGGCCCACCTTGGAGCAAGAGGCTGGGCATCAGGGGGACAATCTGAGGTAGAGCGTTCAGGTATTCGGGTGTCACTAGGGATCCTGAGATGCCAGGCACCCTGTGTCCACCTGACACAGAGGGTCTGGGCAATAGGTGGCTCACATAGGACAGACAGGCCAAGCATCAGTTGGCCCACCTGGGATCCAGAGAAGCCAGGCACCTAGTGTCCACCTGTGACAGAGACGCTGGGCACCAGGGAACCCACCTGGGACAGTGAGGCTGGGGATTCCGGGATGCACCTAGGAAAGAGAGGCCTGGTACCAGGGAGCCCACTTGGAATCCAGTGAAGCCAAGCACCCAGTGTCCACCTGGGAAAGGGAGGCCAGGCAACAGGGAACCCACTTCAGACAGAGAGGCAGGGAACCAAGGCAACCACCTGGGGTGGAGAGGTCGGGCACAATGGGTCCCACCAGGGTCATACAACTGGGACACCTAGGGGCCAACCTGGGGCACAGAGGCCAAGCACCAAGGTGCCCAGTGTCCACCTGGGATAGAGGCTGGGCACCAGGGTACCCACCTGGGCAGAGAGGTTGGGCACAACGGGGCCCACCTATGTCATACCACCTCGATACCTGGGGGCTGAACTGCGGCAGAGAGGCCGGGCACTATGGGGTTCACTTGGGGCAGAGAGGCCATGCAACAGGAGGCCCACTTGGGGCACAAAAGGCAGGCACCCAGTGTTCACCTGGGATAGAGACGCTGTGCACCAGGGCACCCACCTGGGACAGCGAGGCTGGGCACAAGGCGGTTCACCAATAACAGAGTGACGGGGAATCCTGTGTCCACCAGGGATAGAGAGCTGGGCTCCAGGGAACCCACCTGGGGCAGAAAGGTCAGGCACCAGGGGGCCCACCTAGGACAGAGATGCCCGGCACCCCGTGGCCACCGGGACTCAGGGCCCGGGCAACAAAGAACCTACCGGGGGTGGAGAGGTTTGGCACCAGGAGGCCCACCTGGGACAGAGAGTCCAGGCACCGACTGGCCAACCAGGGACATCCAAGAGGGCCACCTGGGAACTGACCTGGGGCAGAGAGGACAGGCACCTGGGTGCCCACTTGGGATCCAGAGAAGCCACGAACTCAGTGTCCACCTCGGATAGATGCAAGGCACAAGGCAACACCTGGGGCAGAGAGGTTGGGCACTAAGGGTTTCACCAAGAAAGAGATGCCAGGCACTGCGGGCCCCACCTGGGACATACAAACAGGACTCCTTGGGGCCGATCTGGGGAAGAGAGGCCAGGCACCAGCATGCCCACTGGTATCCAGTGAAGTCAGGAACCTGTGTCCACCTGAGACAGAGAGACTGGGCACAAGGGAATCCACCTGGGACAGAGAGGTTAGGCACTAAGGGTTTCACCAAGAAAGAGATGCCGGGCACCACCGGTCAACTTGGGACAGGGAGGATGGGCACCACGGAACACAACTGGGGCGTAGAGGCTGTGCACCAGGGGAAAGAA
>NW_022109767.1:11501948-11503838 GCF_000313985.2 Echinops telfairi
GACATCTGGGGAACGAACTAGGGCAGAGAGGCCAGGAAATAGGGTGCCGTCTTTGGATCCAGAGAAACCAGGCATCCAGTGTCTACCTGGGATAGAGACACTGGGCACCTGAAAACCCACCTGGGACAGTGGGACACTAGGGGGTTTCTTAGGACAGAGAGGCTGACACCAAGGAACCCACCTGGGAAAGAGAGGCTAGGCATTAGGAGGCTCACCAATGACAGAATGACCAAGTACCCAGTGTCCACCAGGGACAGAGAAGCTGAGGTTCAGGGAACCAACCTGGGCCAATGAGGTCAGGCACTAGGGGGTTCAACTAGGAGAGAGATGCAGGACACCTCACGCCCACCTGAGACAGAGAGGCTGGACACCAGGGAACCTACGTGGGACAGAGAGTCTGCGGACTAATTGGGTTCCCCTGAGGCAGAGAGACTGGGCACCAGGGAACCCACCTGTGACAGAGTGGTCAGGAACTAGGGGTTCACCTCAGAAAGAGAGGCCGGGCACCTCGGGCCCACCTGGTACACAGAGGCTCAGCACCTCGGGCCCACATGGTACACAGAGGCCAGGCACAGGGGAGCCACCTGGGACAGAGAGGCCGGGTTCCAGGGTGCACACCTGTGATCCAGAGGAAAGGCACTAGGGAACCCACCTGGACCAGAGAGGTTGGGCACCAGGTTGCCCACTAGGGATCCAGAGAAACTAGGTACACAGTGCTCACCTGGACAGAGATGCTCGGCACCATGGAACCCACCTGGGACAGGGAGGTCGGGCAACAGGGTGCCTACCGGGGATCCAGAGAAATTAGGTCCCCAGTGTTCATCTGTGAGAGAGACTTGGCACCATGTAAACCACCTGGGACAAAGAGGCTGAGAAAAGCGGGTTCACCTCAGGCAGAGAGTCTGGTTACTAGGGGCCCTACCTGGGACAGAGAGGCCGGGCACCAGGGGACCCACCTAGGATTCAGAGAGCCAGGCAGTAGGGGGCTCACCTGGGATCCAGGGAAGCCAGGCATCCAGTGTCTACTTGGGACAGAGAGCTTGGACACCAGGGAATCTACCTAGGACAGAGTCTCCATACCAGGGGTCCAACGTGCAATCGACAGAAGGTAGGAACCCGGTGTCCACCTGGGACAGAGAGGCCAGTCACCCAGGAACCCACCTGTGACAGATGCCAGGCACCAGGGAGCCCACCTGGGACAAAGAGGCCGGGTACCAGGAGGTCCTCCTTGGAAAGAGAGCTCAGACATCAAGGGGAATAAGTTGGGCAGAGAGGCCTGTCACCCGGGAACCCATTTGTTACAGAGAGGCCAGCTACAAGGGGGCTCACATGGGACAGAGAGGCAAGACACATGAGACTCCTTTGGGGCAGAGAAGCCATGCACCAGGGGGCACACCTTGGACTGAGAACCTGGGCACCAGGGGAATAATCTGAGATAGAGGGTCCAGGTACCAGGGTGTCACTAGGGATCCAGAAATGCCATGCACCAAGTGTCCACCTGACACAGAGGGTCTTGGCAATAGGTGGCTCACCTAGGACAGACAGACCAACCACCAGGTGGCCCACCTGGGATCCAGAGAAGCCACCTACCTAGTGTCCCCTGGGACAGAGAGGCCGGGCACCAGGGAACGCACCTGGGACAGTGAGGATGGGCACTCCGGGATTCACCTAGGAAAGAGGCCTGGGACCAAGTGGCCCACCTGGTACAGTGAGGCGAGACACTAGGGAACCCATTGGGGCAGAGAGGCCTGGCACTCAGTGTCCACCTGAGACAGAGATGCTCGGCACCAGGGAACCCACCTGGCACAGAGAGCCTGAACACCAGGGGGCCCACCTAGGACAGAGGGGCTGGGCATCAGGTGGCGCAACTGAGGCAGAGAGGACAGTCAT
>NW_022109767.1:11505011-11506327 GCF_000313985.2 Echinops telfairi
TGCACAAGGAGGCCCACTTGGGACACAAAAGACAGGCACCCAGTGTTCACCTGGGATAGAGACACTGGGCACCAGGGAACCCACCTGGGTTCCCAGAGAGGCTGAGCACAAGGGGGTTCACCAATGACACAGTGACCGGGAATCCTGGGGTCCACCAGGGCCAGAGAGCTGGGCTCTCTGAACCCACCTGGGGCAGAAAGGTCAGTCACCATGGGGCACACATATGACAGATGCCTGGCACCGCGTGCCCACTGGGAAAGAGGGGCCGGGCACCAGGGGATCTATGGGGTCGTTGTGGCCAGGCACCAGGTGGCCCACCTGGGACATCCAAGGGAAACACCTGGGAGCCGAGCTGGGGCAGAGAGGCCAGGCACCTGGGTGCCCACTTGGGATCCAGTGAAGCCAGCAACCCAGTGTCCACATGTGATAGAGCCTGGGTACCAGAGAACCCTCATGGGGCAGAGAGGTTGGGCACAATGGGGCCCACCTGGATCATAGCACTGTGATACCTGGGTGCCGACCTGGACCAGAGAGGCCAGGCCCCTCAGTGCCCACTTGGAACCCAGCAAAACCAGGCTCCCAGTGTCCAATTGAGACAGGGAGGCCAGTCACCAGAGAAAGAACTTGGGACAGAGAGGCAGGGAACCAAGGCGACCACCTGGGGTGGAGAGGCTGGGCACCAGAGAGCCCACCTGGGGAAGAGAGGCCGAGCACAATGTGTCCCACCAGGGTCATACAACCGGGACACCTAGGGACTGACCTGGGGCAGTGAGGCCAAGCACCAGGGTACCCACTTGGGATCCAGAGAAGCACGGCACCCAGTGTCCACCTGGGATAGAGGCGGGGCACCAGGGTACCCACCTGGTCAGAGGTTGGGCACAAAGGGGCCACTTGGGTCATAACACCTTGATACCTGGGGGCTGACCAGGGGCAGAGAGGCCGAGCACTACGGGGTTCACCTGGGGCAGAGAGGCTGTGCACCAGGAGGCGCACCTGAGGCACAAAAGGCAGGCACCCAGTGTTCACCTGGGATAGAGACGTTGGACACAACGCGGCCTACCTGGGTCATACCACCTCGATACCTGGGAGTTGACCTGGGGCAGAGGGGCCGGGCACTACGGGGTTCACCTGGGGCAGAGAGGCTGTGCACCAGGAGGCCCACCTGGGGCACAAAAGGCAGGCACCCAGTGTTCATCTGGGATAGAGACGCTGGGCACCAGGGAACCCACCTGGGACAAAGAAGCGGGGCACAAGGGCATTCACCAATGACGGAGTGACCGGGAATCCTGTGACCACCAGGTACAGAGAGCTGGGCT
>NW_022109767.1:11506968-11507915 GCF_000313985.2 Echinops telfairi
GGGACATCCAAATAGGACTCCTTGGGACTGATCTGAGGCAGATTGGCCAGGCAACAGTGTGCCCACTGGTATCCAGTGAAGCCAGGAACCTGTGTCCACCTGAGATAGAGAGGCCGAGCACAATTGGGGCCCATCTGGGTCATACCACCGGGACACCTTGGGAATGACCTGGGGCAGAGAGGCCAGGAACTAGGTTGCTGACTTGAGATCCAGAGAAGCCAGGCGCCCAGTGTCTACCTGGGCCAGAGACACTGGGCACCTGGACACCCACATGGGACAGTGAGGCAGGGCACTAGGGGGTTTCTTAGGACAGAGAGGCTGGCACCAAGGAACCCACCTGGGGATGAGGGGCTGGGCATTAGGGGGCTCACCAATGACAGAGTGGCCGAGTACTCAGTGACCACCAGGGACAGAGAAGCTGAGGTCCAGGGAACACAACTGGGGCAGAGAGATCAGGCATTAGGGGGTTCAACTAGGAGAGAGATGCACCTCACGCCCACCTGGGACAGAGAGTCTGCACACAAATGGGTTCCACTGAGGCAGAGAGACTGGGCACCAGGAAACCCACAGGCCAGAAACTAGGGGGTTCACCTAGGAGAGAGATGCCAGGCACCTCACGCCCACCTGGGACAGAGAGACTGGACACCAGGGAACCTACGTGGGACAGAGAGTCTGCGCACTAATAGGTTCCCCTGAGGCAGACAGACTGGGCACCAGGGAACCCACCTGTGACAGAGTGGCCAGAAACTAGGGGGTTCACCTCGTACAGAGATGCCAGGCATCTTGGTCCCACCTGATACACAGAGGCCAGGAACAAGGGAGCCACCTGGGACAAAGAGTCTGGGTTCCAGGGTTCACACCTGTGATACAGAGAAAAGGCACCAGGGAACCAGGGTGCACACCTGGGATCCAGGGAACCCAGGCACCCAGTGTCTACTTGGGACAGA
>NW_022109767.1:11521059-11522254 GCF_000313985.2 Echinops telfairi
CAGAGAGGCCGGGCACCAGGGCACCTGCCTAGATTTCAGAGAGCCAGGCAGCAGGTGGTCCACTTGGGATCCAGGGAAGCCAGGCACCCAGTGTCTACTTGGGACAGAGAGGTTGGAGAACAGGGAACCCACCTGGGACAGAGAGTTTCCGCACCAGGGGTCCCACCTGCGATCAATAGAAGCTAGGCACCCGGTGTCCACCTGGTACAGAGAGGCCAGTCACCCAGGAACCCACCTGGGACAGACGCCAGGTACCAGGGAACACACCTGGGACAGGCCGGGTATGAGGAGGCCCTCCTTGGACAGAGAGCCCAGACATAAGGGGGCCCAAGTGGGACAGAGAGGCCTGCCACCCGGGAACCCATTTGATACAGAGAAGCCAGGTACAAGGGGGCTCCCTGGGACAGAGAGGCCGGACACATGGGACTCATTTGGAGAAGAGAAGCCGTGCATCAGGGGGCCCATCTTGGACTGAGAACCTGGGCACCAGGGGGACAATCTGGAGTAGAGTGTCCAGGTACCAGGGAGCCACTAGGGATCCTGAGACGCCAGGCACCCTGTGTCCACCTGACACAGAGGGTCTGGGCAATAGGTGGCTCACTTAGGACAGACAGGACAAGCACAAGCTGGCCCACCGGAGATCCAGAGAAGCCACTTACCTAGTGTACACCTGGGACAGAGAGGCCGGGCACCAGGGAACCTACCTGGGACAGTGATCTGGGCATTCCCGGATTCACCTAGGAAAGGGAAGCCTGGCACCAAAGTGCCCACATGGTACTGTGAGGCCAGCTATTAGGGAACCCATTGGGGCAGAGAGGCCTGGCACCAGGGAGCCCACCTGGGACTCAGAGAAGCCAGGCAACCAGTGTCAACCTGAGTCAGGGATGCACGGCACCAGGGAACCTACCTGGCACAGAGAGCCTGAGCACCAGGGGACCCACCTAGGACAGAGGGGCTGGGCACCAGGTGGCGCACCTGAGGCAGAGAGGCCAGTCATCTGGAAACCCAGCTGAGGCAGAGACGCTGGGCAAAGAGGGGCCCACCTGGGGTAGAGAAGTCTGACACCAGGGTGCCACTTGGAATCCTGAGATGCCAGATACCCTGTGGCCACCTGGGGCAGAGGCTGGGCATAGAGGGTTGACCTAGGACAGAGAGACCGGGCACCAGGGAATCCACTTTGGAAACTGGAGAACCA
>NW_022109767.1:11522916-11524054 GCF_000313985.2 Echinops telfairi
AGAGGCAGGGAACCAAGGCGACCACCTGGGGTGGAAAGGCCGGGCACCAGCGAGCCCACCTGGGAAGAGCGGCCGAACATAATGGGTCCCACCAAGATGATACAACTGGGACACCAGGGGGCCGACCTGTGGCAGAGAGGCCAAGCACCAGGTGCCCACTTGGGATCCAGAGAAGCCTCGTACCCAGTGTCCACCTTGGATAGAGTCTGGGCACCAGGGTACCCCCATGGCAGAGAGGTTGGGCACAACGGGGCCGATCTGGGTCATACTACCTCGATACCTGGGGTCTGACCTGGGGCAGAGAGGCCGGGGACTACGTGGTTCACCTGGGGCAGAGAGGCCGTGCACCAGGGTGTGCACTTGGGATCCAGAGAAGCCAGGTACCCAGTGTCCACATGGAATAGAGGCTGGGCTCCAGGGAACACACCTGGTGCAGATAGTCAGGCACCAGTGGGCCCAGCTAAGACAGAGATGCTGGCACCCTGTGCCCACCGAGACAGAAAGGACGGGCACCAAAGGACCTAGCGGCGGCGGAGAGGCTTGGCACCAGGAGGCCCACCTGGGGCACAGAGGCCAGGCACCGGCTGGCCCACCTGGGACATCCAAGCGGAACACCTGGGAGCCAACCTGGGGAAGAGTGGCCAGGCACCTGTGTGCCCCCTTGGGATTCAGAGAAACCAGGAACCCAGTGTCCAGCTGGGATACAGGCAGGGAAAAAGGCAACCCACCTAGGGCAGAGAGGCTGGGCACTAGGGTCCTGACCCGGGACATCCAAACAGGACTCCTTGGGGCCGATCTGGGGAAGAGAGGCCAGGCACCAGCATGCCCACTGGGAGCAAATGAAGTCAGGAATCTGTGTCCACCTGAGACAGAGAGACCGGGCACAAGGGAATCCATCTGAGACAGAGAGGTTAGGCACTAAGGGTTTCACCAAGAAAGAGATGCCGGGCACCGCGGGCCATCCTGGGACAGAGAGAACGGGCACCACGGAACACAACAGGGGAGTAGAGGCTGTGCACCAGGGGAAAGATGCCGCGCAGAAGGGGGCCAACTTGGGGCATCCAACCGGGGCATCCAGAGAAGTCAGGCACCCAGTGTCTACCTGGGACAGAGAGGATGGTCACCAGGGAACCCATCT
>NW_022109767.1:11525318-11529480 GCF_000313985.2 Echinops telfairi
GATCCAGAGAAGCCACGCACCTAGTGTCCACCTGTGACAGAGAGGCTGGGCACCAGGGAATCCACCTGGGACAGTGAGGCCGGGCACTCCGGGATTCACCTAGGAAAGAGAGGCTTGGCACCAAGGGGCCCACCTCATATAGCGAGGTCAGAAACTAGGGAACCCATTGGGGCAGAGAGGCCTGGCACCAGGGAGCCCACCTGGGATTCAGAGAAGCCAGACAACCAGTGTCCACCTGAGACAGATACGCTCCAGGGAACCCACCTAGCACAGAGATGCTGAGCACCTGGGGGCCCACCTAGGAGACAGGGGCTGACCATTAGGTGGCGCACCTGAGGCAGAGAGGCCAGTCATCAGGAAACCCAGCTGAGGCAGAGATGCTGGGCAAAATTGGGCCCACCTGGGATAGAGAAGCCCAGCACCAGGGTGCCACTTGGGATCCTGAGACGCCAGCTACCCTGTGTTCAACTGGGACAGAGAGGCTGGGCATAGAGGGTTGACCTAGGACAGAGAGACCGGACACCAGGGAACCCACCTTGGACACCTGAGAACTAGGGGCCCCACATGGGATCCAGAGAAGCCAGGGAACCAGTGTCCACATGGGAATGAGAGGATTGGGACTACGGGGTTCACCACGGGTACAGAGGCTGTGCACCAGGGAGCTCATTTGGGATTGAGAACCTGGGCACCGGAGGGCCCCCCTAGGACAGAGAAGTCAGGCACTAAGGGGCTTACCTAGGAAAGAAAGGCTAGGCACCCCGGGCCAACCCGGTGCGCAGGGGTGGTGCACCACGTAGCCGACTTGGGACATCCAACCTGGACACCTGGCGGCTCACCTGCTGCGCAGGGGTGGTGCACCACGTAGCCGACTTGGGACATCCAACCTGGATACCTGGGGGCTCACCTGCGGCAGAGAGGCCAGGCACCAGGGTGACCACTTGGAATCCAGAGCAGACAGGCACCCAGTGTTCACCATGGATAGAGGCTGGGCACCAGGGAACCCACCTGGGGCAGAGGTTGGGCACAATGGGGCCCACCTGGATCATACCACTGCGATACCTGGGTGCCGACCTGGGGCAGAGATGCCGGGCACCAGGGGGCCAACTTGGAATCCAGCGAAGCCAGGCACACAGTGTCCACCTGGGAAAGGGAGGCCAGGCACCAGGGAACCCACTTGGGACAGAGAAGCCAGGAACCAAGTGACCACCTAGGGTGGAGAGGTCTTGTAGCAGCGAATCCATCTGGGGAAGAGAGGCCGAGCACAATGGGTCCCACCAGGGTCATACATCCGGGATACCTGGGGGCCGACCTGGGACAGAGAGGCCAATCACCAGGGTACTCACTTGGGATCCAGAGAAGCCAGTCACCCTGTGTTCACCTGGGATAGAGCATGGGCACCAGGGGACCCCCCTGAGCAGAGGGGTTGGGCACAACAGGGCCCACCTGGGTCACACCACCTCGATACATGGGGGCTGAAGTTAGGCTGAGAGGCTGGGCACTACAGGGTTCACCTGGGGCAGAGAAGCCGTGTACCAGGAGGCCCACCTGGGACATAAAAGGCAGGCACCCAGTGTTCACCTGGGATAGAGACATTGGACACCAGGGAACACACCTGGGACAGAGAGGCTGGGCACAAGGGGGGTTGCCAATTACGGAGTGACCGGGAATCCTGTGTCCACCAGGGACAGAAACCTGGGCTCCAGGGAACCCACCTGGGGCAGAAAGTTCAGGCACCAGGGGGCTACCTAGGACAGAGATGCCTGGCACCCCGTGCCCACAGGGAAAGAGGGGCTCGGCCCCAGGGGACCTATGGACGCGGAGAAGCTAGGCACCAGGAGACCCACCTGGGGCAGAGAGGCCAGGCACCTGGGTGCCCACTTGGGATCCATAGAAGCCAGGAACCCAGTGTCCACCTGGGACAGAGACACTGGGCAACTTGAAACACACCTGGGACAGTGAGTCAGGTCACTAGGGGGTTTCTTAGGACAGAGAGGCTGGCACCAAGGAACCCACCTGAGAAAGAGAGGCTAGGCATTAGGGGTCTCACCAATGAGAGTGGCCGAGTACCCAGTGTCCACCAGGGGCAGAGAAGCTGAAGTCCAGGGAACACCCCTAGGGCAGAGAGGTCAGGCAGTAGCGGGTTCACGTAGGAGAGAGATGCTGGGCACCTCACGCCCACCTGGGACAGAGAGGCTGGACACCAGGGAACCTACGTGGGGCAGGGAGTCTTCACATAAATGGGTTCCCCTGAGGCAGAGAAACTGGGCACTAGGGAACCCACCAGTGACAAAGAGGCAAGAAACTTCGGGTTTCACCTCGGAGAGAGATGCCGGGCACCTTGGGCCCAACTGGTACACAGAGGCCAGGCACAAGGAAGCCACCTGGGACAGAGAGGCCGGGTTCCAGGGTGCACACCTGAGATCCAGAGGAAAGGCACCAGGAAACCAACCTGGACCAGAGAGGTCGGGCACCAGGTTGCCCAATTGGGATCCAGAGAAACTAGGTACAGAGTGGTCACCTGGGACAGAGATGCTCAGTACCATGGAACCCATCTGGGACAGGGAGGTCAGGCACTACGGTGCCTACTGGGGATCCAGATAAACTAGGTCCCCAGTGTCCACCTGGGACAGAGAGGCTCGGCACCATGGAAACCACCTGGGACAGAGTTTAAGAAAAGCGGGTTCACGTGAAGCAGAGAGTCCGGTTACTAGGGGCCCTACCTGGGACAGAGAGGCCGGGCACCAGGGGACCTGCATAGGATTCAGAGAGCCAACCTGGGATCCAGGGAAGCCATGCACCCAGTGTCTACTTGGGACAGAGAGATTAGACACCAGGGAAACCCCCTGGGACAGAGTATCTCAGCGCAAGGGGTCCCAACTGCGATTAACAGAAGCTAGGCACCCGGTGTCCACCTGGGGCAGAAAGGCCAGTCACCCAGGAACCAACCTGGGACATAAGCCAGGCACAAGGGAACCCACCTGGGACAGAGAGGCTGGGCACCAGCAGGCCCTCCTTGGACAGAGAGCCCAGACATCACAGGGCTCAAGTGGGCAGAGAGGCCTGCCACCCGGGAACCCATTTGATACAGAGAGGCCAGGTACAAGGGGACTCCCCTGGGACAGAGAAGGCAGACATATGGGTTTCACCAGGGGCAAAGAAGCTGTGCACCAGCGGGTCCAGTTTGGACTGAGAACCTGGGCACCAGTGGCACAATCTGGGTTAGCATATCCAGGTACCAGGGCATCATGAGGGATCCTGAGATGGCAGGCACCCTGTGTCCACCTGACACAGAGGGTTTGGGCAATAGGTGGCTCACCAAGGACAGGCAGGTCAAGCCCCAGGTGGCCTTCCTGGGATCCAGAGAAGCCAGGCACCTAGTGTCCATCTGGGACAGAGAGGCCGGGCACCAGGGAACCTACCTGGAACAGTGAGGATGGGCACTACGTGATTCACTTAGGAAGGAGAGGCCTGGCACCAAGGGCCCCACTTGGTACAGCGAGGCCAGACACTAGGGGTCCCATTGGGGCAGAGAGGCCTTGCACCAGGGAGCCCACCTAGGATTCAGAGAAGCCAGGTACTCAGTGTCCACCTGAGACAGAGACGCACGGCACCAGGAATCCCACCTGGAACAGAGAGGCTGAGCACCAGGGGATTGACCTAGGAAAGTGAGAGCAGGCATAAGGAACCCACCTTGGACACCGGAGAACAAGGTGCCCCACATGGGATCCAGAGAAGGCAGGTACCCAGTGTCCACCTGGGAATAAGAGGTTTGGGACTACGGGGTTCACGTCGGGCAGAGAGGCTCTGCACCAGGGAACTTATTTGGGACGGAGAACCTGGGCACCAGGGGGCCTCCCTGGGGCAGAGAAGTCAGGCACTAAAGGGCTTATCTAGGACAGAAAGGTCGGGCACCCCTGGCCCACCTGGTGCAGAGAGGTGGGGCACCAGGTTGCAAAATTGGGACATCCAACTTGGACACCTGGGGGCTGACCCAGGGCAGAGAAGCCAGGCACCAGGGTGACCACTTGGGATCCAGACCAGGCAGGCACCCAGTGTCCACCTGGGATAGAGGCTGGGCACCAGGGATCCCCCCTGGGGCAGAGAGGTTGGGAACAATGGGTCCCAACTGGATCATGGCACTGTGATATCTGGGTGCCGACGA
>NW_022109767.1:11531096-11532314 GCF_000313985.2 Echinops telfairi
GGGCCCACCTGGGTCATACCACCTCTATACCTGGGGGCTGAACTGTGGCAGAGAGGCCGAGCACTATAGGGTTCACGTGGGGCAGAGAGTCTGTGCACCAGGAGGCTCACCTGGGGCACAAAAGGCAGGACCCAGTGTTCATCTGGGATAGAGACGCTGGGCACCAGGGAACCCACCTGGGACAGAGAGTCGGGGCACAAGGGCGTTCACCAATGACGGAGTGACCGGGAATCCTGGGTCCACGAGGGACAGAGATCTGGGCTCTAGGGAACGCCCCTGAGTCCAAAAGTACAGGCAAGAGGGGGCCCACCTAGGATAGAAATGCCTGGCACCCCGTGCCCACCGGGACAGAGGGGCTGCGAACTAGGGGACCTACCGTAAGTGTTGAGGCTTCGCACCAGGAGCCCCACCTGGGACATCCAATCGGGACACTTGGGAGCCGACCAGAGGCAGAGAGGCCAGGCACGTGGATGCCCACTTGGGATGCAGGGAAGCCAGGAACCCACTGTCCACCTGGGATAGAGGCAGGGCACAAAGCAATTTACCTGGGGCAGAGAGGCTTAGCACCAGGGGCCCCACCAGGGACATCCAAACAGGACTCCTTGGGGCCGATCGGAGGCAAGTGGCCAGGCACCAGCCTGCCCACTGGGATCCAGTGAAGCCAGGAACCTGTGTCCACCTGAGACAGAGACTGGGCACAAGGGAATCCACCTGGGACAGAGAGGTTAGGCACTAAGGGTTTCACCAAGAAAGAGATGCTGGACACCACGGGCCAAACTGGTACAGAGAGGACAGGCACCACGGAACACAACTGGGGCATAGAGGCTGTGCACCAGGGGAAAGAGGTCACGCAGTAGGGGGCCCACCTGGGGCATCCAAACGGGGCACCAGGGGCCACACTTGGGCAGAGAAGTCGGGCATCAGGGGGACACCTGGGATCCTGAGAAGTCAGACACCCAGTGTCTACCTGGGACAGAGAGGGTGGGTACCAGGGAACCTATTTGGGATTGACAGAAGCTAGGCACCCAGCACCTATTTGGGACAGAGAACTCAGGCATCAGGGAGCTCACCTAGGGAAGAAAGGCCTGGCACCAGGGGGCCCACCTGGGATCCAGAGAAGCATGGCACCCAGTGTCCACCTGGGATAGAGTCAGGGCACCAGGGTACCCACCTGGGCAGAGAGGTTGGGCACAAAGGGGCCCACTTGGATCATACCAC
>NW_022109767.1:11533854-11535180 GCF_000313985.2 Echinops telfairi
ACCTGCACCAGAGAGTTCGGGCACCAGGGTGCCTACCAGGGATCCAGAGAAACTAGGTAGTCAGTGTCCACCTGGGACAGAGAGGCTCGAAATCCTGGAAACCACCTGGGACAGAGAGTCTGAGAAAAGTGGGTTCACCTGAGGCAGAGAGTCCAGTCACTAGGGGCCCTACCTGGGACAGAGAGGCCGGGCACCAGGGGATCCGCCTAGAATTCAGAGAGCCAGGCAGCTGGGGGCCCACCTGGGATCCAGGGAATACAGGCACCCAGTGTCTACTTGGGACAGAGAGCTTTGGACACCAGGGAACCCACCTGGGACAGAGAGTCTCCGCACCAGGGTTCCCACGTGCGATCAACAGAAGCTAGGCACCCGGTGTCCACCTGGGACAGAGAGGCCAGTCACCCAGGAACCCACCTGGGAGGTCTCGCTCCAGGGTGCCTACCAGGGATCCAGAGAAACTAGGTCCCCAGTATCCACCCGGGACAGAGAGGGTTGGCACCATGGAAACTCCCTGGGACAGAGAGACTCAGAAAAGCAGGTTCACTTGAGGCAGAGAGTCCGGTTATTAGGGGCCCTATCTGGGACAGAGAGGCCGGGCACCAAGGGACACGCCTAAGATTCAGAGAGCCAAGCAGCAGGGGGCACACCTGGGATCCAGGGAAGCCAAGCACCTAGTGTCTACTTGGGACAGAGGGGTTGGACACCAGGGACAGAGAGTCTCCGCACCAGGGGTCCCACCTGCTATCAACAGAAGTTGGCACCCGGTGCCCACCTGGGACAGATAGGGAGTCACCCAGAAACGCACCTGGGACAGACACCAGGCAGGGCACCAGGAGGCCCTCAGGAGGCCCTCCTTGGACAGAGCCCAGACATCAGGGGGCCCAAGTGGGGCAGAGAGGCCTGCCACACGGGAACCTATTTGATACAGAGAGGCCAGGTATCAAGGGGGCTCCCCTGGGACAGAGAGGGTGGACACATGGGACTCACCTGGGGCAGAGAAGCTGTGCACCAGGGGGCACACCTTGGACTGAGAACCTGGGTACCAGGGGGACAATCTGGGGTAGAGTGTCCAGGTAACAGGGCATCACTCGGGATCCTGAGACACCAGGCACCCTGGGTCCACCTGACACAGAGGGTCTGGGCAATAGGTGGCTCACCTAGGACAGACAGACCAAGCACCAGTTGGCTCACCTGGGATCCAGAGAAGCCAGGCACCTAGTGTCCACCAGGGACAGAGAGGCGGGCCACCAGGGAACCCACCTGGGACAGTGAGGCTGGACACTCCGGGATTCACCTAGGAAAGAGAGGCCTGGCACCAAGAGGCCC
>NW_022109767.1:11535280-11536734 GCF_000313985.2 Echinops telfairi
GGCCTGGCACCAAGAGGCCCACCGGGTACAGTGAGGCCAGACACTAGGGAAGCCATTGGGGCAGAGAGGCCTGGCACCAGGGAGCCCACCTGGGATTCAGAGAAGCCAGGCACCCAGTGTGCACCTGAGACTTTGTCACTCGGAACCAGGGAACCCACCTGGCACAGAGAGGCTGAGCACCAGGGGGCCTACCTTGGACAGAGCGGCTGGGCATCAGGTGGCGCACCTGAGGCAGAGAGGCCAGTCATCAGGAAACCCAGCTGAGGCAGAGATGCTGGGCAAAAGGGGCCCACCTGGGGTAGAAAATCCCGGGACCAGGGTGCCACTTGGGATCCTGAGACGCCAGATATCCTGTGTCCACCTTGGACACAGAGGCTGCGCATAGGTGGTTGACCTAAGACAGAGAGACCTGTCACCAGGGAATACATTTTGGAAACAGGAGAACCAGGGGCCCCACATGGGATCCAGAGAAGCCAGGCACCCAGTGTCCACCTGTGAATGAGAGGATTGGGACTATGAGGTTCACCTCAGGCAGAGAGGCTGCGCACCAGCAAGCCCATTTGGAACGGAGAACCTGAGCACCAGGAGGCACCCCTGGGATACAGAATTCAGGCACTAAGGGGCTTACCTAGGACAGAAAGGCCGGGCAACCCGGGCCCACCTGGTGCGTTGAGGTGTGGCACAAATTTGCCCACATGGGTCATCCAACCTGGACACCTGGAGGCTGATCTGGGGCAGACAGGCCAGGCACTAGGGTGACCACTTGGGATCCACAGCCAACAGTCACCCAGTGTCAACCTTGGATAGAGGCTGGGTACCAGGAAACCCAACTGGGGCAGAGTGGTTGGCCACAATGGGACCCACCTGGATCATACCACTGCGATATCTGGGTGCGGACCTGGGGTAGGGAGGCCATGCACCAGGGGGCCCACTTTGAATCCAGCGAAACCAGGCACCCAGTGTCCACCTGGGAAAGAGAGGCAAGTCATCAGGAAACCAAGGCGAGCACCTGGGGTGGAGAAGCCGGGCACCAGCGAGCCCACCTGGGGAAGAGATGCCGAGCACAATGGGTCCCACCAGGGTCATACAACCAGGACACCTGTGGGCTGACTTTGGACAGAGAGGTCAAGCACCAGGGTGTCCACTTGGGATCCAGAGAAGCCAGGCACCCAGTATCCACCTGGGATAGAGGCTGGGGACCAGGGAACCCACCTGGGCAGAGAGGTTGGGAACAACGGGGCCCACCTGGGTCATACCACCTCGATACCTGGGGACTGAACTTGGGCAGAGACGCCGGGAACTACAGGGTTCACCTGGGGCTGAGAGGCCATGCACCAGGAGGCCCATCTGGGGCACAAAAGGCAGGCACCCAGTGTTCACATGGCATAGAGACCCTGGGCACAGGGAACCCACCTGGGACAGAGAGGCTGGGAACAAGGGAGTTCACCAATGAC
>NW_022109767.1:11537408-11538803 GCF_000313985.2 Echinops telfairi
GGCCAACCTGGGACAGAGAGGACTGTCACCATGAAACACAACTGGGGCATAGAGGCTGTGCACCAGGGGAAAGAGGCCACACAGTAGGGGGCCCACCTGGGTCATCCAACCGGAACACCAGGGGCCACACTTGGGCTGAAATGCCAGGCTTCAGGGGGACACCTGGGATCCTGAGAAGTCAGGCACCCAGTGTCCATCTGGGACAGAGACATTGGGCACCTGTAAACCTACCTGGGACAGTGAAGGAGGGCACTAGGATGTTTCTTGGGACAGAGAAGCTGGCAGCAAGGAAACCACCTGGGAAATAGAGGCTGGGCACTAGGGGGCTCACCAATGAGAGAGTGGCCGAGTACCCAGTGTCCACCAGGGACAGCGAAGCTGAGGTCTAGGGCACCCACCTGGGGCAGAGATGTCAGGCACTAGGGGGTTCACCTAGGAGAGATGCCAGGCACCTCACGCCCACCTGGGACAGAGAGGTTGGACACC
Source organism: Echinops telfairi (assembly GCF_000313985.2). Taxonomy (NCBI): domain Eukaryota; kingdom Metazoa; phylum Chordata; class Mammalia; order Afrosoricida; family Tenrecidae; genus Echinops; species Echinops telfairi. The sequence continues at coordinate 11,537,895 of NW_022109767.1, forward strand.
AGGGAACCTATGTGGGACAGAGAGTCTGCACATTAATGGGTTCCCCTGAGGCAGAGAGACTGGGCACCAGGGAACACACCTATGAGAGAGAGGGCAGGAACTAGGGGGTTCACCTCGGACACCTCGGACCAACCTGGTACACAAAGGCCAGGCACAAGGGAGCCACCTGGTACAGAGAGGCTGGGTTCCAGGGTACACACCCATGATCCAGAGAAAAAGCACCAGGGAATCCACATGAGACAGGGAGGTCGGGCACCAGGGTGCCTACTGGGCATCCAAAGAAACTAGGTACACCGTGTTCACCTGTGACAGAGAGCCTAGGTATCATGGAAACCACCTGAGACAGAAAGGCTGAGAAAAGTGGGTTTACTTGAGGCAGAGAGTCTGGTTACTCGAGGCCCTACCTGGGGCATAGAGGCTGGGGTCCAGGGGACTCACCTAGGATTCAGAGAGCCAGGCAGCAGGGGGCCCACCTGGGATCCAGGGAAGCCAGGCATCCAGTGTCTACTTGGGACAGAGAGCATGAACAACAGGGAACCCACCTGGGACAATGAGTCTCCGCACCAGGGGTTCCACCTGTGATCAACAGAAGCTAGGCACCGGTGTCCACCTGAGACAGAGAGGCCAATCACCGAAGAACCCACCTGGGACACACGCCAGGCACAAGGGGAGCCGGGCACCCAGGAACCTACCTGGAAGCAGATGCCAGGCACCAGGGAACCCACCTGGGACAGAGATGCCGGGCACCAAGAGGCTATCCTTGGACAGAGAGCCTGGATATCAGGGGCCCAAGTGGGGCAGAGAGGCCTGCCACCCTGGAACCCATTTGATACAGAGAAGCCAGGTACATGGGGGCTCCCCTGGGACAGAGAGGCCGGACACATGGTACTCACCTGGGGCAGAGAAGCC